>NW_005842168.1:847736-860473 GCF_000455745.1 Alligator sinensis | reverse complement strand
CCACGCCCTCGTCCAAATCGCTGATGAAGATATTGAATAATATCAGTCCGAGGGCCGAACCCTGCAGGACCCCACTGCCCACCTCCCTCCAGGCCAAGAAGGAGCCATCCACCACCACTCTCTGGGTGCAGTCCCTAAGCCAGACGGCCACCCCCCTGACCATGTAGGCGTCCACTCCACAGTCTGCTAGCTTCCCAATGAGGATAGGGTGCGAAACTGTGTCAAAGGCCTTCCTAAAGTCCAGGAAGATGACATCAGCCTTGGCTCCCATGTCCAGGCAGTGTATGACCTGGTGACAGAAGGCTACAAGGTTTGTCAGGCAGGATCTACCCGTGACAAACCCATGCTGGTTTCCCCTCAGCATCATTTGCCCTGCTGGGCCTGCACAAATGTGTTCTTTGATTATTTTCTCTAGCATTTTCCCAGAAATAGAGGTAAGACTGACTGGTCTAAACTTACCCAGCTCATCCCTTCTCCCTTTCTTGAAAATGGGCACCACATTGGCCCTTCTCTAGTCCTCAGGGACCTGGCCGTAGCACCACGAGTGCTCAAACAGCTGTGCCAGCGGCTCAGCTATGACACTGGCCAATTCTTTCAGCAGCCGTGGTTGGAGGTCATCCGAGCCTGCTGACTTGTCCCCATCCAGCTTCTCCAGGAGCTCCTTAACTATTTCAGAACTAACCATAGGCAGACTGGTACCATGTGGACATCCGTCAGTGATCGACGTGGGGGAATTGGCTTGGTCGGTACATAGAAATACTGAAGCGAACAACTCATTGAAGAGCTTTGCTTTTTTCCCCACGTCAACCACCAACAGATTTTTTGTTATCCTTAATTCTGGTCGCCAGCCCTAGCTCCGTTCTCTGCCTTGGCTTTCCTAACTGCCTCCCTGAAATTATGAAACTATGGAAACTATGAAACTACTAATCCAGTTCTTTCTACTGCTTGCTCCCACAGTACCCCAACCATTATTCATTATTTAGATAGCTCTCTATGGTGCATGGCACTTTGTTGGACATGTGCATTGTCAGAAAAGTCTTTCCCCTCAGACAGGTCCGTAATATTGTCATGAGACCCATGAGGATCCTTCTTGGCCCATTTTTTCCTGCACTGTTTTCACGTCTTCAAGTTGTACATCATAGGAACCAGGATCCCATTTTCCCTGGGGCAGATTCTCTCCAGGGTCCATCTGTTTTGTATCTCAATTGGCTAGAAGAGTTGCTATTAAAGCATTAAAGCAAAGCACCCATTTCCCACCTGCTTCCTCAGGCTTCACTTTTCTTTCCTCCCTAAAGTATGAGAGATGAGGAAGACATCGGAGATATCTAATACAAGAAAGTTACAGAATCATTTCCCCTTTTTATGCTTTCTATAATAGACCTGAGATTGCTTTTTAACTGAAGCCATTTTCATACTGATTGCATGGAAACAGGTGTTGAGGCCAGCTCAGAGGTACCCATGGTAACCAGCCTCTATAGCCCAGGTACAGATTTTGGTGTCAGAGACAACCTGCAAATTGCAAAGGTTACATGGTTCGGATAAACGAATGTAAGGCATTAATGACATGGCTGGAGCTTTCAGGTCTACAGTGTTGTTCAATGTCTATATGACATTTGGGAGAGAGGGACATTTTTCAGAATCAATGATAAATAGATACAGTAGCATATTCATATTCATTTTACCCATTTTTAGAGTTTCCATTCAGGAACTATTCAAAGACAGTGCAGATCTGAATATTAAAAGCCTGCTAGACAATCCAAAACCAGCGCATATAAGAGCTTTATTGGAATCAATAATCTACAATCCCCGCTTGGCTTCAACAGCAATTTCACCCTTGTATGAGGAGGTTAAATGTGCCCACAGATCATGTATGCGGAGGACTGTAGCTTAGCTGAGAGATTTCCAGTGTTGCAATGTTATCTTCGGTGATGGGCAGAGAGGGGCTCTTTCATTTTGGATGCCATTTCTGTTCTGATTCAGGAAAGCTTGTGATGCTGCAGCTAGGGCTGAAGCATGAGCTTCAGGGGCAGGAGAAGAGTAATTCACGCATCAAAGAGGCCACATCAGAGAAGAACCCAGAGCCTGCTCTTATTGTACATACTTGTACCCTTCGTGGTGCACACGTGGGTGCACAGAACGTCAAACACAGCAGCAGTTGCACACGGGAATGACTGGGCAGTCATTCAGAGCCCTGAATTGCGTGATATTGTGGCCTGCAGGACTGTGTTGCTCTGACTTACTTTTTAAAACATACAGTGAAAATAATTAGCTGCCTAGACCAACACAAAAGAATTTGTTCTAGTCTTCCTCTGCCTCTTGAGGCTTGGTGCTCTGCCACGGATGTCAATGCAGTTGTTCCAGGGATGAGTATAGCAGGGCAGTCTGGCCCTTTAAGCAACCAGCTTAAGTAGGAGCCCAGCTGGGGGTGACTATCTGTGAGTTAAAAGCCCCTGGGGGGGAGAGCAACCAAGCAGTTCAAGGTGGGGAAGGAATAGTTTGTTGCCAGGAGGCAGGCTGAAACCCAAAGGAGCTTGCTGCTAGAAAGGCGGCTCTGCTGCGGGGAGAAAAGCTAAAGGGTTTTGCTTTGCTCTTTTGTGTGTGTGTTTGGGTCAAGGGTTTAACACTTTTCTAAACTGTGCAGGAGACCCCCATCTTCAAACCTCAGCTCCTTCTCTGCACATCATTCTTGTCTGCTGAGATGCCCACCGCCTTCCTGGGGGGTTGCAGGGTTGCCTACTGGTGCAGGGAGCTCTTGGTACCATTGTACTGCTGGAGAGCTGGGAGGGAAGGGTCCTGGAGCTAGTGAGGAGCATCTTCAGTAGATCTCCAAACATGCAAACAGATCTCAAGTTATGTGAAGGATCCTCCTTATCCACTGTTACAAGTGCATGAGAAATGTAATGTATTGCTTGGCTGTACCTACAATATTAGCTTAGATGACAGAGGGACAGATGACCACCTGCCTTTTGAGAGGATATGGTTTCCTGTTATCAATACCTACAGCACATTTGCTTGCCCAGAGAGACCTATGACTTTTTAATGTTGCAACATTATTTAGCTGCAGCATTATTTTAATCGGATGAAGAGGCTGAAGTTCAATAAAGCTTCAATCAAGGGAAGCTTTTATTTAATCATTGATCCTTTATTCATAAATAGGCAGTTTTCTAACTTCCAGAATTTGTAACAGACATGGAAATCCTGTTGGCAACCAAGCAAAGTAATTTCATTGTAAAAGTGGTAGGCAGGTCATTCACGTGTCACAAGAACTTACTATTGCTTTTTTTTTTTTTAAGTGGTAAAATTACCATAGTGTTCCTGTAGGCTTCCTTAACGGGGTGTTGTGTTATTGATACTGCAGTATCTACCAGTGGCTGGGCACATACCTGGACAAAAATGTGCCATATCTGAGGCAGGAGCATATAACATTTCAATATAGAGGATATTCGCATTCAACTAGCCAGTAAAAAAATTATATAGCAGTTTTTTGACAAAAATCTGCTAAATAGTGACAGTGGTTTCAATATTAACTCCCATTTTATCAGAATTAGAGGCTTGATAACCGATGTAATGGGCTCACAGAAAAAAATGCAAATAATGGATATAATTGTCAGCTGTAATATTCCTTTAAAAGTTGAAATCTAATAAAAATGACTGATGACCTCTGTGATGGAAATGTCAAAATTGGGATTATTTTCCGTACTTTGCTACCTATAATAAATTATATGTGTCTAGTACCCAATTTCAAGACTAGCTCAGCAGAAACACAAAAATTTATTTTGCCAGCCAGTAAGTGGCCTGCTGTTATTCAATATTTATTTATATTATGTATACTGTGGCACTGCCTCAAGGCAGAGTAGGAGACAGGAGGCATGTGGGGTGCATTATGCATCCGCTGCATGTCGTCTTTTCTCAGGACACCGGCTGGGACTGCGGCAGTGTCTCTCAGGAAGCCGCGAGAGAATAGCAGGGGGCTCAGAGGCCTGAAAACCAGTGAAATGGCTCACTTTGGTCACTTGGCTGGGACTCTGATGCCAATCACTGGCTGACTTTGAGAGACTTGGAAATCTCCCTTTGTCTCCATTTGGATGCATACTCCCCTAAGTACCTGACTGCTGAACTTGTTCATCTATTCTTCAGAAACGTTCTGCTCGGCAAACCTGAGCAATACTTGTGCTATTTGGCCTAGTCCTTATTTACTATGCCATCCCTAAATAAGGGAATAGGCATCCCTTATTGCCTATTCATGTAGGCAGAGGAAACAAAGAAAGGACCTGGGAATCTTATGCATAGGTTGGTGTGATAGGCAAGGGGTGTGTTTTCAATATCAGATTTTTATTCTCCCTGTTTAAACAGTGAGTCATTTATTTCCCTTGCCTTCCTACTTGCAATTAAGTAAGAAGCAGAAATGCAAAGTATGGGAGCAAGAATTGTTGCTATAGGTTCCTTCTTCAGAAACTGGTTGCAAGAAGGAAAGATCCCTGCATGGCAACAACAACATAAAGGAAAAAAGATGTTAAAAAGGAAAAAAATAAAGTTAAGCAATTGTATTGGTAAGTCTGTATGTACGGTAATAGAGATTTGCTTGTGGCTTTTTACACTTCAAGTGCATTATCAGGACTGTCTTCTAGTTGATTTTAATTTTTGAGTTGAGAGATTTTTTTTTCCCCCTGCACAGTATATTATGACATCCTCAAGCCCAAAGCAGAAAGGTGTCGTTTTAAATATATTAGAAGCCTGTCCCAGACAACTGCAATCGATTTGCCCTTGACTGTTTGTGTCATTTGCACTGGCTGTACAGAAACCCAGGTCTGTGCGCAGCCACGTAGAGTAGTTGTTGAATGTGTTTTAAAACTGAATAGCACAAGTGATGCTATTATTACTAATTAATTTGTTAGGGATCAGCCCGTTTACCCGCTAATCGCTGATACTTGTCTGCTTTTCCAGGCTCAGTGTAAATAGTATCTAAGGGCCACAAAGCCAGCTTGTAACTATTAATGTACACTGATGTCCCCCACCTCTTGAAAAAAATATCTGCAAATGAATGAATATTTAATTTGGGCCATCATCTCTCCTAACAGGGTAGAGGATTAATGTCTAACAGGTAAATTAGAAGTATATGTAATGTGCAGCAAAAGATAGTGTCTTTGTTTGGGAAACTCATCATTTATTTCTAAAATAATCTGGGTGAGATATTTAATATTAAATACTGGCTGAGTAACAGGTCTAAGATTCAGAGAGCTGGAGATGAATAATACTTCACAGGGTCATTTTTAGTATTATAGCAATTTTCTAAGAACAACATCCTTGTCTGTGAAGTGCTCCTTTACACCTCTTTAATTAGGTAATTGTCTACCTTCATCAGGGTGGCTGTGTTAACACTTTCCAACACACAAATCCAAAATGTTAATGCCTTTTGTATATTTTTATTACTTGGAATATTTAAGCTTTCCATGTTTTAAGAACATATCTATGCTACATGAGTAACATCACAAGGATAAGAGAATAATTTTCTGCCACTTCTGTAGGACTTGTATATTTATCATCATTACAGGCCCATCTAACTTCATAGCACTATTCTCATCTGAAATCTTTCATGCTACATTATTTATGATGGATCTAACTTTATGTTTCCCTATAAACATTTTAGGTAAACTGTTGTTCTCTTCCTTGTATTCAGATCATGGTCGGCCCCCCTCGTCCGCTTTTAAGGCCTTCACGTTGTTCAATATAATTTCTTCATGATGTTTCTGAGAAAAAAAGTATCCAGACACAAGACCTTTCTTTTGTGTAGTGAGATGAGATTCATATGAAGCTGGTAGGAAATCTGCCGGTAGAATATCTTTCTGTAGGTAAATGCCTATGTAGAAAAGCTGGACATGCACAAGTCTATGGGGCTGGACGTGATGCACCCAAGGGTGCTGAGGGAGTTGACTGATGGGATTGCAGAGCTGCTGGCCATTATCTTTGAAAACTCACGGTGATTGGAAGAGGTCCCAGATGAATGAAAAAGGGCAAAAAGAGTGCCCATCTTTAAGAAAGGGAAGAAGGAAGATCTGGGGAGCTCCAGACTGGTCAGCCTCACCTCAGTCCCAGGAAAAATCATGGAGCAGGTCCTCAAGGAATCCATTTCTAAGTCCTTGGAGGAGAAGGTGATGATTAGCAACAGTCAGCATGGGCAAGTCATGCCTGACCAACCTGATTGCCTTCTATGACGAGATGACTGGCTCTGTGAATGCGGGAAAAGCAGATGATATACCTTGACTTCAGCAAGGCTTTTGATATGGTCTCCCACAACGTTCTTGTTAGCAAGCTAAGGAAGTACGGGTTGGATGAGTGGATGTAAAGTGCATAGAAAACTGGCTGGATCTTGAGACTCAAAGGGCACATCTACACAAGACGCTTTACTTGAGATTAAAGCAAATTACTGTGCAAGAAACGTCACCATCTACACATGCAGATGCTTACTGCACAGTCATTTCCTCTAATCATGAGTAAATTTGCTTACAAGCACTGCATTTAATCAAGATTCCTTACTGCACCATATGGCACATGTAGATGGCCAACCAGGAGCAAATTTGCTTCTGGGCAGCCGGGGGCAGGAGATTGCTTCCTGTCACTGGTGGGGCAGGCTCCACCACCAGAGCCCAGGTGGGGACAACGTCCCCGTGCCCTGGCAGCAGGGAGCTCCCGGCCCCTGCTCCTGACTTCACATCATACACCTCGGTCATGGTAGAAATTGGGGCCTCTTGCTTCAAAGGTACAGGGCCATTGCACTTGAGCTGAAGATGAATCTTTGCTAGCTGGCATTGAATCAGGACCTATGACTCGGAGTTGAGTGGTTCTGATGCTACCCGCCAAAGAAACTGAAAACAATTGTCCCTCCTGATTCTTCCTCATTTACAGTCTTGGATACTTCTGTACAGACATGTGCTGATAAACACGTCTCAACTTCCCCACAAAAAAGGATCTAGAAAACATCACCACAAGTCCTGAGCAACAAGCATAACAACTTTAAGCAAACGAAGTGGTGCTTTTGTCAAAACAGCAAGGGAACCGAGCCTCTATGTCTCATTCATGTCATCAATAAACACGGCATTTTGCCTCATGCCCCTTTATAAGGTCTTGCTCTTGATTGGATAAATTGGAATTGTAAGTCACCCGGTGAGCCTGGGATTCAGCTTGAGAACCGTGGAGGAGAACGTGAGCTTTGAGCAGGCTCTCTCCTTGCTCAGCGATCGAGTGCTTTAATCTACACTGGCTAGCACTGCTCACCAATGGAAAGTAGCAGAAGCACAGCAATATTTCTGTGTGGCTCACTAATATCTCCTGCACACAGGTGTTTTGCTGGGGAATAGGGTGTGAGGGGGGCAGGGAATAGGAACAGCAGCTGTTTGGCCAGCTGAAGCACCTCGCTGGGAGATTCAGCAGAGTCTCTTGCTTTGCTAGAACAGCACAACGGGATAGACTGCAAGAGAGAATCCCTCCATCCATCGGTCCCTTGGGGACCTGGAAGGGACTGACAGTCCCCCATCTTTCATATCCCTTTGTTTAGGATTGCACAGAAGCTTGCAACTAGGGGCTAGTTAAGTTTTATTAAACCATAACAAGCAAAAACTATTAATGACCACTGGTCTCCGCTGACCTGAGATATCTAAGGCCCTGACAGCGATCAGAGTACTGACAGAAAGGTGTATCCATAATGCAACAACCTGGTATTAAAAGGCAACAACATGTGGGATGAGTTTCTAATCAGGTGAGCGGAACATAATAAAGGCAAATGATGTGAATAGAGTGGTAAAGCAGGGAAACTGCCTGCTTGACCAGCCCCCAAGGAAAAGAGCAAAGGGACCTCTTCAAAAGATATTACAGTGACCAATATCAAGAGACTGTTCTTCCTTTATGAAATGTGTTAGCATCTTCCAAGAATTTTGTAGCAATGTAGACACAGGAAAGAATTTACTGTAGGTCACGAAACAAGTAATTTATAGTGGATAATACAAACCAGGGAATCCTCTGCTATGTAGGCAGGGGAGGAGGCACTTGGAGGTTGTAAAGGAAGGGAGGCTATATAAAATGCTTTCACCTGTGGCTTTGCCTTATAGGGAGACAACAGAAGGTGCTATAAGGCTAGAAACAGATATCCTGGAATGAAGGCAATCAACTGGGCTGAGCTGTATCCAGGCACCTTAAATCCATTTTATTGGGCAACGTCCCTTGTTCCACCGTTGACGATCCAGGACAAAGGGCAACGTGAGCTCTCTGCTTTCCCCACCCAGGCAGACCTGCTCCTTTGCAATTGCTACTAGGAAAGCCTAACTTCCTCGTTTAGGCAAAGGCACCCCGAGATTCCCCAGGGTGCTTCTCTGTAAGCAGGGAAAGCAGGCAGCTGCTCCAGGGGCTTGAGGGCCCCCAGCCCCCGTCCTGGGAGTGGCAGGACAATGCAGGCAGCTCAGGCTGCTCGGACTCTTAGTCTGCTGCAGTGCACAGCAGGGTCTATTATCTTTTGTTGTGCCACTGATTTTCCTTTCATGTGATGCAACACAGGGTATCAACATCTATTTTCATGGCAGCAGAAATGAGACATCTGTTTCCACCCTAAGATAGAGGGACATCTCCAGAGGGTCAATGCAACCTGCTTTAGTAAAGCACAAGGAACTCATGAGAGAGGAGAGCCCCGCTAAGGGTGAGAATGGATGGGGTGTATGTGAATGCAATGTGTGTAACAGTAGGTGGGACCAGGGGGTCGTCGGCAGAGCTGTGATGTCTGTTAGTTTGGATTGCAGCTCCCAGGGGCTGGGAGGCAAGGGGAGAAGAAAGAGGAAGCCTGAGACTGGAGTCAAGGGAAGGGAGCAGCATGGACGAGTGCGCCAGGGAGCTGGAGATCTCGCTGGCTCGGTCAGCCAGGATCGTGGACTGAAGGAGCTGGTTCGGACTTGGGGGCAGCTGCAGGCTGCTCTTTGAGTGCTCTAGGGACTAAGGCTTATTTGGGGACACCTCCAGAACTGTGGGGGGAGGGAGGGGAATTAAGGCACTGAATATATGCTATCACAGTGTTTCTATTTCTTTACATTTTACCTGTTCCCTCCCTTTGGCCCATTGGCTTGTAACCCTAACCCCTATGACTTTCTGTATAAAAGTGGGGACTCCCCCTTGCTTCTTGTGCCAGTTTCTGGGGCTGGAGGGCTGGCACACAGGATACTGCATGTGTCTTTGCCAGCAATACGAAGCAGGCACAAGGGTACGTATTATAGGAGGTCAGAATTGGATCTAATGCTAATTTAAACAAACCAAACAGTCTCAGCTCTTAATACTAATCAATCATTAGATCTTAATCAATAATAATAAAGCCACATATATAGAAGTCTTCACTCAATTCAATAAAGCGTTAATTGGGCAGCTGTGAGCCCAGCTGTCTGAGACCTTCTCCTACATCCAGTGTCATGCTTTAATCATCCATTTTCATTCAGGACAAGCGTCCACAGGCTGTTAGCCCAGGGACGAAAAAAGGAAATAAATCTATTAGTGTGTAGCTCATAAGAAGTTGACTTCCTGTGAAACACAGGTGCAAAGCATCCTGTGAATGCTCAACCTGCACAGCCACTGTGGGCAAGCTAAGAGGCGGTGGCAGTTGCACAAATTGAATGTAAGACCATCATAGAGACTGAGCAAGCACCAAGGGAAAATGATCCCATTTTTCAGTATTGCTAGTTTTGTCTGCTCGGATATTTGTATGAGTTCCACCAGCTCTGCATGCTGCAAGAAGCATTTTAAAGCAATAAGACACTGCTGTGTATAAAAGGCTGTTTCCTGAGACATTAAGACAGGTTTAACTAAGCTATCATAAATCTTACAACACCTGAGCTGTTCAGTGACTCTACTTCAAGTAGTAGTACCTTTGCTAGGGAGCATTTTCTCTTTATGACAAATGAGGTGGGTACAGATCTCGCATCACACAATCTGCTTCTACAATATTCTCCATGTAAGGTATTAGGAGGTTGAGAAAGTTGGTGCGCTTTACATACAAAGTAGGCATCATAGGTGGATTCTGATTTCATCTACCAAATGCCATTTATATCCAGTGTCCACTGACTCTACCATTGGACTGACTTGTGGGGGGCAACTTTGCCATTGGCAATTCATAATTAAACACTTTGAAGTCCAGCACTGCTTGTACAGCCCCCAACTTGGGACATTTCATGTAAGCAATCCCTGCCCCTGCCATGTTTTACAAAGACATGTTATCCATGAATGAAATGGAGTGAAAGAAGACTATTAGAAGTGTTACGGGAAGAACTTTTTTGCATGAAAACTCTTCTGAGACTCTGCAGCTCACAAGTTATGAGCCATCAGACCTTCAGATAAGCCACCATAAGCTAATTGCCTTTTAAATTGGTCTCTCATGACAGAATAAGCCAGCCACACACTCACTATTTTACTACTCATTCTTAGTAGTCCTCTACGGCATGGGTTCCCTGAAACAAAGCAGAAGCTATACAAATCTGGTGGTTTGATTAACTGTTACACATCTTGTAGCATAAGGTATTTTGAGTTCAGAGTAAGAAATGCTCATCCTATACTAGACTCAGAAGAACAAGACAGAAATAAAGAAATAAAAGAACCACCAAAACAGTAGTAGAAAGGTTCACCTATTTGCAGGAAATGTGGAAGAAACAGAACATCTATACAAAAATGTTTCTGGCTAAGTAGCACCAAATACTGAGGTTAATAGTAGCCAGCTACCTTTCCACAGATGACTAGAATATGGAAGAGTCTAACAAGAACCAGATGTGTACAAATGACTTTTATCTTACAGACCTGGTCATTAGCACCAGCTTTCAAATCAGTTCATTTAATGAAAGCCACTTTGGATTTTCTGAGAAGGCAGGGAAAGATCTGCCTTCTGCCTGACTTGAGGCTGACAAGACTAGCTACCTCTCTAATTTTTTAGGAATGTATGTGGGGACTATCTCTAACAACAATTTGGAAGTGTGGGCTGGTTATTAATGCAAAAGGCAAGGATTTCTTAGGATAATACATTTTATTAGACCAACCATGTAGTTAGATAAGGTTGCGGATATAAGACATTCTTCCTCAGTCTTGTATTTAAAAGCTTGTCTGACTTTATCCCAACGACACAACGGGCCCAATAAAACATATCACCTTAAGAAATGCTTGCCTCTTGCATAATTTTTGGACCATCATGGTTACACCTTCACTGGTGCACTATTCAGTAATTAATACCTGATTCACCAAATCCTTTGTGGAGCCACTTACGTGATTAAAACATTGAGTAGTCAAGCAGATGAGACTTCAGTATGGTGTTGTTCAGTTATCCCAAAGAATACATGAAATGGCACCATTAGAGAACGCATGAGGGCTCACGTAGGACGGAAGGAAAAATAGACTAAGGCAAGGGGAATAAAAGGAAAGGAAGGATAAGTATTTTATAATGTTTGGCAGGTTGCTATACTCTGAGTTACCATAGGCAGCTAAAGCCTATATCCTAGTTAATGTTTTAAAGTCTAATCTTTTTATTCATGGTGTTCAGGCTTGGGGTTGTATTTTTGACATCTGTCAAAATCATTGAGTCAATGTCTTTATGACTGTTGACAGTTCTGAGTGCGTAAAGATGTATAGGTCTAAAAATTTCCAGCTAGTCATCAGGTGCAGACTGTGGTAGAAAGAAGTGAATGCCCTGATTCAAAGCACAATGAAATCAGTGGTGGTTCTAGCCTTGTGCTAGTTCATCTGATAGAGGAAGGTGAATAATGACTTCCCCCTGATACAAGGGAGGTGAGAAATGGTCCTCTGGGAAGGAAAGTCTGAGTCTTCCTCTGGATTCATCACTGGAGCCCAGCAACCTGATTCATTCTCTGTAATACTGTAGGATATGGATGTACTTATAGGTCAAAAATAAAAATCTCAGTTAATGTCAGTCAAGACATTGACCCCCTACCCTGGCGGTCTTTAGGAAGAGGCTGGATGAACACCTCGCCGGGATCGTTTGACCTCAGTGCTCTTTCCTGCCATGGCAGAGGGTCGGACTTGATGATCTGCTCAGGTCCCTTCCTACCCTACCAACTATGAAACTATGAAGATCGCTCCAAGTTAATGTGCTTAACACTGTTGAAAAAACAGCTATTCTCAGTGATGGTTCTGTGGTTTGAGTGCTCATTTGGGACTTTGGAGACCTGAGGACAAGTCCCTGATTTGTCACAGACTCCTTTCATGATTTTGAGCATGTTATTTAGAGTGAGGTCCACACAAGGAATTAGGGGGTGAAGTCTCTGGGATAGAGATTAAGACATACTCCCGTTTGGGGCATTTCTTATTGGGTTTTTTTAAGTTGTTCCTTGTGCACATACAGTTCTGTAAGGAAATGCACTTTTGAAATGAAATGAAAAAGCCAGATGAGGCCGGTTTCTGCATTGGGTAAAGCATGCGTTGCACAATAGTGGCCAGTTAAGATTCTGATGCTGCCAGACTCCTGGACTCTACACAACTTGTGAGCGATGTAGCTCTCTGCTCCTCATGCCAGCTTGTGGGTTGCATTCATACATAATTAACTCTCCCTACACATTGTATAGGACCCTGGACACCGAACTCAGGACTGTGGACTCTACTTAGCACCTGGGTATGAAAAGCTCAGCACCACAATATTCAGCATTGCCAGGACTACGTGCTTTCATGAATACAATTCTTTAGTCTTTCTGTGCCTCAGTTCTCTGTCTGTACAG
>NW_005842168.1:795635-847705 GCF_000455745.1 Alligator sinensis | reverse complement strand
CCCTACATTACTGGGATGCTGTGAAAATAAATACCTAAAAGACTGTAATTTGCTTAGGCACGTTGTCAACAGGACTTTGCAAATCCACAGCAGCCTGTTCTAGTGCCTGGTGATGTTGATATTTAGGTAAGTCAGTCAGGTGGGGGGCACTGAAATGACAGAGGAGAGTATGTAGGTCCATGCCGCTCTGTGCGCTACAGTGAGTGATGTGCGTCCTTACATACCTGTCAGCTGACAACCGCACCCCAGTGTGTTTTTCAGCATGTAATCAGAAATGTGATATTTATCTGGATTATTAAAAAAAATAACTTGGGCACCAGACTAAAACATTAGCTCTAAGAATCCTACAAGACTTATAAAGGATAGTTAATGAATGCAGGTCCGAAGAGCTTGTGATGGCACGTGTTTCAAAAGGGCATGGACTTGCATTTAGAAAAAACAGTGTTACTAAGCATGAGAACTAGGGAGATAAAGTATGTGCCAGGATTTAAATTGATCTCCTGACTTCTGTCCATTCCTGGACGTTATCATGCTAATTAAAGCTGGTTGATTATTGTGCACTGAATAATGCATTTGCTAATATATTCTATCTTTGGCCTATTAATGAGCAGTTGAATAACCGTTCTGCATTATTCGATCAATGTCCATGTTGATCATTATTATGCTTTTCAGGTAACGTCTGTATTCCCTGCAAATGGACATCCCTCAGGATATCCAGTGTTCACCTAGAGGTGGAACCAGACCTGCCGGTCAAGGCAGGTGAGGAGCGATCATACCGGTGGGGACCTCCCCCGTGTTCAGTCTACCTGCAGCAGCTGCAGAAGAGCCCAACTTGGGCTGGCAACAAACCACAAAATCCTTTACCAAGTGGATGCTTTGAGTTGCCCTGTTTGCTGTGTAGTAGACAGGCTTGTTTTCATGCACTTGTTTGCCTCTGGCTTTGAGTTTCAGGATGTGACTCATGCTCTATTTCTAATGCTGGAGAAGATTGACCTCAGCAGCAATCCCTCAATTTGCAGATGATCTCTACCATGGCTCCTTGATGGGCCTTAATATGACTTAAAAGTCCAATCCTTGAGCCATAGACCCATCTGCAGAAGTTGCAGGTCTTTCCAAAGGGGAGAGTAGGTCATAGGCTAGGTTTTTTTCTCCTTTTCCTTTCTCCGCTGTCTCTTTTCTGCTGCTTGGTTGGGGTTGTGGTGCCATTGGAGTCAGTGGGCAGCCAGCTCTTGATGTTGAGATCTCAGGTCTCTACTAAGCTGGGAGCAGAGCACTTGTTTTGGGAGTTGAGAGTTGGGCATCCTCACACAATGTCCGGTCCAGCGAAGTTGGTGCTTGAGGATCATTTAGCTCATGCTGGTAACATTGGTTTCAGCAAGGGGGCTGGTGTTTGTGTGGTGATCTTCCCATTTGATGGAGAGGATTTTCTGGAGAAGGTAATACCTAAGTGGAATGGTTGCTAGCTTTTGCAGGCTTTCTCACTGCGGTGGAGCAGAAGCCAGGACAGCTTACAAAGGAACATCTTCAGTGCATTGTAAGCTGTACTGTGATGTCCTTCAGCAATAAGGGCTCTAGAAAATTTACTGCACATGTCTCTTCACCTGCAGAGGTGGTTGGCTGCAGTGGCTTTCCAATATATTTGTAGCCCTCTCTGCAACACATACAGCCTCAGGTGCTAGCGAGCTGGTAGGAGAGGGTGCTGGAACATGGGGCACTGTCTGCCGCTCCTCTTATGGGCTACCACACAACACGTACTCCTCAATTCTTCCCTGCAGCCATGTGTGGAGGGATATGTGGAAGAGCATCCCAGATGTAGAGTATGAAGCAAGAGGCTACCTCCTAGGATTAGATAAGGTGCAATGACTGATCCACATGGGTCTTCTCTGCAGCATGAATTCCCAGCCTGGTGGTCACAATCAGAAATGGGCAGGGATGTGCAATGACCCTCCTAAATGGGGTCCTAGATTGACTGGAAGGGCTTTCCCATATGGATGAGTTTCCAAATCACTGAGCTCTGAGACTTGAGAGAGAGAAAATGCCTACTGCATGTGAAACCTCCTTTCCTAGCCATGGGTTTAGGGAGCATCTACAAAGTTCACAGATCAATTAAGAATTATCCCACAAGAACGTGAAGCAGAGTGGTTCTCGCTGCAAGGATACGCATGAGCTGAGGGCACAGAATCATGTACGGAAGAGAGAAGCCCTAGAGCAGGGGTAGGCAAAATGCAGCCCGGAGGCCGGATGCGGCCCGCCAGGCCATTCTATCTGGACCACGGGGCCCCTAAAAAATTTAGAAAAATTAATATTTATCTGCCCCTGGCTGCCTGTCACGTGGCCCTCGATGGCTTGCCAAAACTCAGTAAGTGGCCCTCCGCCCAAAATAATTACTCGTCCCTGCCCTAGACGGCCAAGGCGTGTGCCCTGTCTCATTCCTCAGAAGGCCCTTTCTATCTCCTTCTCTCTTTCGGTGAGAAATTGGGGAAGAGAAGCGAAAAAGGTATTTAAGCACGGACACTATGGATCAGGGCTGTTCCTCCAAAGAGGACATTTCTACAGTGCTTGTTTTCAGCAAACAAACAAGAAGCACTCCCTCGTCTTCCGGTTCTTACATTCGCCTGGTTGCCAAGAATACACATTTAATGCAAAGCCTCTAACACAGATTCATAGATTCATAGATGTTAGGGTCGAAAGGGACCTCAATAGATCATCGAGTCCGACCCCCTGCATAGGCAGGAAAGAGGGCTGGGTCTAGATGACCCCAGCTAGATACTCATCTAACCTCCTCTTGAAGACCCCCAGGGTAGGGGAGAGCACCACCTCCCTTGGGAGCCTGTTCCAGACCCTGGCCACTCTAACTGTGAAGAAGTTCTTCCTAATGTCCAATCTAAATCTGCTCTCTGCTAGCTTGTGGCCATTATTTCTTGTAACCCCCGGGGGCGCCTTGGTGAATAAATACTCACCAATTCCCTTCTGTGCCCCCGTGATGAACTTATAGGCAGCCACAAGGTCGCCTCTCATCCTTCTCTTGCGGCGGCTGAATAGATCCAGTTTCTCTAGTCTCTCCTCGTAGGGCTTGGCCTGCAGGCCCTTAACCATACGAGTGGTTACATGGACACAAGCGCTCAGACTACAGATTCAGTTGGTTGTTCTTGTTGCTGTTGTTCATTCTATCAATCAAGAGCTGGGTGGTGGCGATGTTGGTATACTAAATCTGTTTCCTTGTTCCTACTTGCCTAAGGTAAGATGAAAAAGACTTGAATGTCTCATGACATCATAAAAAATCATCTGGCAAATTAACAGCAGGATGATGGATCAGGTTGGTTGCAACAGCATCTTCTAAGTTGCATAGCTCATTTCCTCACTTCTTGATGAGATCTCGGGAAAATAAATCTTGCTAGTTCCAGTATCACATCTCCGAGGCCAGCTGGAGTTGGAGAGCAGCGGAGGCAAACTGTTCACTCTTCTTGCAAGAAAGAGCAAATAATTTAATCACCGTAATGAATGGGTTTTTTAGCTATGCATTGAACAGCATGTCTAACATCTGACACCAGTGGTTCGTTCTCTTTCTCATCTCCTGGGTGGGAGAATTATGTGTTTGGTATAATGCTTTGGCAGGGATACTTTTAATGCCCTCTTTGCCTTGTGCTTATATAAATGACCCTTCTGGTTGATTTAAGGGAAGTTTTGATAAATGACAGAAGTTGGGTAGTGCTCCTTAACAATTAGGATACAGCCTTGACATCAAGGGGCTGTAACGTGGAGAAAGAAAAGGAGCTAATGATACAGTTTGCTCTGGTTGGGGGAGCAGGAACAGGGTATCTTTCATGTATTACAAAAATCTATAGAGAATTCACTTTCTCTCTCTCTCCAATTTGTTATTTTTATTTTAGAGCGATTCCTTCAATAGCATTGTCTGCTACCCAAATGAGTAATTAGTTTATAATAAACTCTGTTTGTATTTGTTCAGCCTAAGCAACTCTAGTTAGCAAGATGTTTGTTTCCTTAAAATATGTGTAATCAAGGAAGGAACGGGAATAACTTTTAGTTCCCGGAGTTATTCCGTGTGTCAGTCCTATAGAAAACTGTACAGAGATTTCATTCCCAAGTAAAACAATCTTTGTCTAGTTATTTTAGTTTTGAAGGTGCACTTCGCTTCTGTTTTAGTATAAATCCCCTGGCCCCTCCTGGCAATGTTTAATGGAGGTTTTTTGCTGTTTCCAGTATTTTAATGAGGTTTGTGGTCATCTCTGTGTGCCCTCTGCTGGTGACTGATATAACACTGGATGATATAACACTGGAAGCTTTTTGCTATAAATAACAGCATATGAAGAAGAGGAAGAGGCCTGCTGGCATAATCTTGCTGAATTGGGTGGGGACTTTGTACCTGTTGGTGTCTTCGTTAAAAATAAAATGTTGTGTTTTGCTGTTCCTATTCTTTGGCGGATTTAAAACCATGCTGCTTCGGTGTTGTTCGGAGCACATAAGGACACTAACGACCTATTCCCAATCCTAATAAAATTGATAGGAGTCTACCAACTTCTGTGGGAGGTAGACCAGATGTCTTAGATTAGGTAATGAAAGGCTGATCCTGTGAGATGCGGGTGCCCTCCCCTGCCAGGCTTGGTTGATCTGTTCTGTGTCTCAGGGCCTAGTCTGAGAGATCATGAAAATGGGCCATGAGACCAGATCTCCAGCTGGTGTATGTTAGCATATCTCCATCACCCTCACTAAAGCAATGCTGATTTACACCACTGCAGATCTGGCTCCTGCTTCCATTCCAGGACCCTTCTGCAGCAGCTTTGCAGTCAATGGACTGGGTAAAATGAACTTGTCGCAGAACTAGTGCGCTTCATCAGGGTTTCTATGGACAAATACAGGAATTGGGCTTGAACTCTTATAAAATTTTCAGAAGTTTTGAACTTTTTCGCCCTTTAAACATAGACTTTCAGTTTGGTTAAACTTTGGAAGTCTTTAATAGAATAGATACATAATTTAGGAGTGAAGGACAGTAAATTATTTATTGGAACAGGATTTATCAATTCAGTACAACACTAGAGGTCAACTTTCTTCACAAATTATGCCTTTCCTTCCCTAGGTACGCTGCTCATAGATGAGGTGCAGCTGTAGTTCAAAGGATTTATGGAATGAGCTTGGAGCACTCTGAGATGACATAATTACTCAATTTTATTAACAAGCCCCTAGTTCTTTCCTTAGCGTGATAGGCTCTGGCAGTTATTAACCTGTAAAAATCTCAGAGCTTTCTATAATTCACAGGTGAAACAATGTTATTTCTGTAGTTGGGTTTTGAAGCACATATCCTATCTGGGGAACAGCTGCTGGTTTCTTTGCATCTGAACCAATCTTAGAGGTATTAGGACATAAATGTAGCAGAACTTTAGTACAGGTCTTGTGGGGATCAAACCCCTTTTCCTTTGTCTTAATTGATTTCATTTAGGTCTTGCTGCATGTGTATGGTCAATTTTATACTATTAAGGCTTTAAACTATAGGCAACAATGGAGGAAAAAGGACTAGAGAATTCCTGCAGACACTTCAGCGCACCCTCGGTGTTCATTTTCATGGTACAGTTTTGCAACCACCCAAGTATATTTGGCAGATGGCCGTGGTCTTTGTGACTGAGGAAAAGATCAGAAACTAGGAAGTTCGGAGTTTTAGTCCAAGCTCTGATACTGAAGCCTTCAGTGGTTCAATACTGGTCAGTCTATTGCATCAGTTGACCTGTCTGTATAAACCAGATAGGTCTGTGAGTTTTATTATCCGGCAGTAATGCTTGCTTAGTATTTCAAACAGTGGATCAGACCCTGTTCTGCTTTAACTGGAGATACATTAATGGAGCAGTGCCACTTCACATCAACTTGGGACCTAGCATGCTCTATTTTATCTTTCTCATCGGAAAGGCAGAGCTGGCAATGACTGCAGTTAGCCAGACGTTCCATTATAAACCCTAGGTCTTACTTTCTCATGACTTTGCCAAAACTAAATAATTCACTAATGCTCATGAAAGTTTCAGTACTGGGTATCTTTCTCGGGGTGAATTATATTGGAAGATGTCCTTAGAGCCATTTGACGACTGCGAAGAAGTAGATTAGGGCAAAATGTACGTGCCTGTGTTTTGCTTGTGTTAAAAGAAATTCTGGGCAGTCTGGTTGAGGAGCTCCAACATCTCTGTGCAGGACAGGGACTGAAGGTGGCAGGATGTTGCCTTTGTAGCAGAGTTGTGCCTTTTGTCATCATTGTAGGAGAAAGCTGCCCAAATTTGGAAGCCTCTGAAAAATGTTCATTTGGCCATGGTTATCCACGGGGGGATTGGCAGCTACATTTTCCAAAGAGTCTGGACTGAATACACTTCCACCCAGCACTGCAAGGCCTGACCCAGGCTACCTGTAAAATTGTTGCTCCCCGCTGCCACAGGTTACTGTGGCACCAGGCACCAGAAAGGAATTCAGGACCACTGTTTCATCTGTGCTTTCACACGTGCAGGCACATGCGCTTGCAGCAGCTCAAATAGCAGTGGCACAAATTTGTGCCAGAGATTTGTGCCTCAGCACACATGCCTGAACATGCACTTTGGTGTGGGGCACATTGTGCCACTTGGGGCAAACTGACCCTGCCCAGCTCCTCCCAGATCTTCAGCTGGGGCAGCTAGAGGCTGGGGCTGGGGCCAGCAGCTCAGGACTATTTGCCCTCAGGAGCTTGAGACTGGCACACATGACCCTTGAGTGTGCCAGACTGCAGCCCCTCCACCTCCAGAACCTCCTCCTGAGGGTCTGGTTGAATTTCGCCCCCCACCTTTTTGTTTCTGGTCACCCCATCTATGACCTGACCAAGTCCCGGGACCTCCTGGTCAACCTCCTCCTGGCCCTGGAGGAGTAAGTGGGCTTTGTACTTGACCAGGAAAGAGGCTTGGGCCAGGAAGGTGCCTGGAGACTGCGGGGCCGCTTTCCTCTCCCTTGTCCGTGCATGTTTCCAGGCAGAGCACCAGTGGCATCCACTGGCTCCTTGGATGCCTTTGAGGACCGGTGGATGCGACCCGGGGCGGGGTCTGCTCGGTGTCCCCTTCTGAAGCACTTATTTTCACGTTTTGACCCTTTGGCCCTGTGGCAGGGCACTGTTGGTGTCTGCCACTTTAAGGATTGAAGCCAAGCAGCCAGCAGGTGCCTGATTAAGGCAGTCATTTTAGATTCAGGGCTGCCTATATAAGCAGGGCACTCTGCTGCCTGCTAGAGGTGCAGGAACATTGTCTGGCTGTGAGGTTTCATGGCACACCCTGGAGGTAAGGGAGGAGCTGTAGGGGATGGTCAGGAGGCTCCTGGTGCTGGGCATGACCTAAAACTGCACCCTGCCAGGAGTGGGTGGCCTGGTGGGGCTCTCAGTGGCGTGGGAGCCCCCAGGAAATGCCAAGCTAGTTACCACCCTGGTGAAAGGCGGGTTGGGGTGCCTTAACCCCAGCCCCCACAACCAGGTGGGTTAGCCCCCTTGTAGGGTTTGGAAGGTGGACCCCAGCAACAGACTCAAAAAACCTGTCTTGACATCTCCCGACTGGTCAATGCTGGGGCCAGGACCAGAAGGGTCGAAGGGCCAGGGGCCCACTGTGAGGGGGGCCCAAGAGCTGAGGGGCTGGGGTCCTTACTGTCGTGGAGGTTGGCCAGGGCCTGTGTGGCCAAAGGTCCTGGGGGGACCACGCCTGTAAGGGGGAGCTATGCAGCCCTGAATGAAGGTGGATTAGGCTGCCTGAATGGAGGGATCCAGGTGGGGTTCAAACAGTAGGATTCTGGGGGCCAGAGTGGGGCCGGTGATGTTGGTAACATCTGGATGCCATCTGCGAGGCATGGGCTGCAGTGTAGGGGGGGTACAGAGCTGCAGATCGCAACCCCTGGCCGCAGGTCAGGGTAAGAAACGGGCAGCCTCCTGCTTAATTAACATCAATTAACAAATTAACAACAAGGTGTGGCGGGCAAGAAGGCGGGTGGTTAGCCCTGAAACAGGTGGGTGGGCCAAAGGTAAATCGGCCCCGAGAAGGCCCCCTGTTACAGGCCCACGTGACACTCCTATCCTGTTTTCTTCATTCGTTGTCCCAAGAATTTAATTGTTCCATTCATCCATTAGCCCCCATGAAAAGGGGCTAGTAATTAGCCAGGTGGGCCTTGCCCATGGTAATCGGATGGACAAATAGACAGGAGCTTCTGAGGCCTGGCCAGCTGGTACCTGGGGACATTAGCCCGTTGTGCCAGCTGGACTGCTGAAGCAGCCCTGACCCCTGCACCCTTTACCCACTGCAGCAGCCTGGCAGTGGGGGCTGCTGCCTGGTGGGGACCTGCTGCCACCTGCAACAGCATCCTCCCCTTGGACCTGTGGCCCTATGGCTGCGCACCTGCCGGACCCTAGCCAAGGGACTGGTTTAGAGGCAGAAAGTTCTGTTGTCCTCTCCTGAATCCACTTTGAATTCTGGATTCTTGCCATTTCTTTGCTGTCAGTAAATAGACACTTTGCTAGTGGCTTTCCCATGGGTCCTGGCATCTTCTAGTGATGGATTAACCAGGATTGCACCCTACTACTGTTATCAGTTGCTCACTTAGATCAGGGATTTGCTGCTCAGTTCCCCTGCCTCATTCACTGCACTTCTTCCAATATCCGCAGCAAATGAAGCAAGGGCCCTACAGCTGTCTCCTTCATTACACAACTCATTTCCACAGCATGATCGTCCTCTGCACTGAACGAGGCAGGGGGTCCTTTGGGGAAAAATGTGATCATGTAATGACAGTATGCTTCATAATGCACATGCCCAGTGCGGGTTAAAAGAAGATAACACAGGCAACCGGGATGCAGTAGTTTTTTAGCTTTTTAGTTCCCTATGCAAAACCCATGCCTTTTAACACAGATATTTTTGTGTCTGCAATTTTGCTTATGTTTGCTATGGTTTCAGAGTGACTATGGGAATAGGGGAAAAATCACTCCTTTTAGATCACGTGTCTGATTGTCCACTGGAGTGAACTGTTGCAGCCCAGATGGAGACAGCAGAGCTGCACCATTTTATCCCAGATGAGGATCTGTCCTTTAAAATCATTCTGAAGACTACTTTATTTTCCCAAATCTAACCAGTCCTTTAAGAAAACTAATAGGATTTATTTTTGCCTTGTAAATTTGGAGAATCCCTTTTTTTGTTCCAGCTAACTTTCTATTTCCTTATTGAACTTCCAGCCAGACTTGAAGATTAACCATGAGCAACGGGAGAAATCTTCCCAGGTTAATGTTCACGCACTCCTTTTAAAGATACCTGAATTTCAGTGCTGTGAAACCCATCCAATACCTTTCATTTAAGCAATATCATGCAGGCAGGGGCAAGACAAGCTTGTCCATAAGGCTTTGTGAAAGCACCTCACCCCAGATGGTCTCCTCTCTTCTAGTTCAGTCCTTAACATATTCCAAATAATATCCTGGGTTTGTGGGCAAATGGTAAAAGAAGACTTGCTTTCACTTAACAGGATCCAACCAATCATCCTCCCTCATAGCAGAATTGCCTATTGAACACCAAAAAAGATCTAATTGGCATAACTCACTGGGGATGGAGTGTGGTTGATAGGTAAGAGCAGAGCGAGCAAGGGGAAAATAAATGGGTCTTTCCACTCTTCCACAGCACTATTATGCAAAGGGTCAGCACAAGGCCTAGGCAGTACTTCAGTAACAAAGTTGAAAGAGGTAGTATATTGTTTGATGGGTACTTCAAAGCACACAGTAACAATAAGCTATACTTACAAATAGCAGTGGGGTCCCTCTCTACCCCTACAGCTCTCATCCATTCGGATTGCTTCTGAGGAAGGCTTTGAATCTGTAGCCAGACGCTGGATCATTCTCCCGTCTTTTCATCCTTCCCTGCTTTATGCCTTATGCTGGCATCCTCTAACAAACTGTGCAGCGCATGCAAATCCCTACAAGGTGTTCATTAAACTTGCCCACTGCTTATAATAATGCAGGGCCAGGGTAGCCACACAGGAGAGCGGGAAGCTATTAGGCTGATTTGGAGGGAGTGATAGTGCTGTTCTGTACTTCTGCATTGTGGCTTTTCTTGAGGAATGAAACCAATGATGCTTGCTTCTTAGCTGGCAATAAGTGATGCTATGTCTCAGTATTCAGTAAGGTGGAAAATATGGCAAGGTGCTAAGAAACCTCCATTTCTCCTGATAAATCAATATGCAGGCAGTCCATTTGCCTCATAGGCAGCTGTGTCTTCACTGCAGACTGCACAGCTAAACACCCGTGACGCCCAAGACTTTTTTGTAAGAGTATTAACTTTGTTGGTGCTACATCCCCTCCAGTATCAAACATGCTTCTGCTATGATTCACTGCGTAACTCTGGTTACACAGCCAAAGCAGGAACATTTCATCTTACCATGGTTTAGAAGATGCACAATGTTTTGAAAGTCCAAAACCAAGTCTTCAGCTAATTGCATTTTTACATGTGGGCTGATATATAAAAACAGAGGTTGCTATAAACCAACTTAAAGAATGTGACATTTGATTGTTAATTCAGCACTGGCTGGCTTTATTAGCTTAATTTCTACTATATATCAGGCAGACAACTAAAATTTACCCTCATGCTGGTTTTGGCTTGCGGTTTGTAAAGCAAGAATGCTTCTTTTGGAAACGGTTGCAACATTTATTATCTGATTCATGGCTATAGTTTTTATTAATAAAAGCAACATCCATTTCAAACTATATTTCTGCCAGTCACCAAATTAATCATGCAGCTGCATTCATAGGAAGGGACCTCCTTATCTGTGAATATAGTCAGATCAGCCTGCTAGAGGCAGGGGCTGCCTGATTTAATAATAGGCCAGATTGATCACATTTATTTTCAGCTGTGTAATGGAGGTCCATTACACAGCTGATGGTCTGTGTGTGCTCATAGTGCAGTAATTTTCAGATCAATTTGTCATCAGTTTGTATTGGAATAATTCCTTGGGTCCCCACCTGATACTAGGACTTTGCTGAGTGGTGAACAAAGTGAGAAAAAGCTGAAATTGGGAGCCAGCATAAGGAAAGGCAGAAGGATGAGGTATGGATGGGAAGAGAAATACAGGTCCTCTCTGTGTGGATGCCACCATCATAGTTCCTTGGAGCCTCACAAGAAGTTACCAAGGCCTGTCTGCAGGCTTGCTCTCATGTAGTTTTTGCAGGTTCAGGTCTTTGCACTGAGCAGAAATGTATTTTCCCCTCAAAATCCTGCAATGCCTTCCTCTTAGTGAGAGTAAGCTTCTACTGTCTCATCTCTGCCTCTGCGCCTCCCAGCTGCAAAGTCCTCACCTTGCCCCGACTACCTCCTTGCAGGGGAGAGAAGATGCTAAGGAGCACCAATCTCATGCTTCTGCCATGGCGGGTCTGTACAGGTCTGTAAGGCTGGAAGAAGGGCCTGTGCACACATACGGATGTGATGTGTGGGCGCTTCAATGGCTTGAGTGGGAGATGAAGTGATTGCAGGCCTTTGGGTATCCAAGGAAGCTGGAGTGCAGAATGGCCTTGGATGCTGAGTAGACAGAAGTGCTATGAATGCTGTTCAAAGTACCATGTGGAGAAAGGCTGAGCCTGGAAAGGGGAGACTCCCAAAAGGGAAATGAACGGCCGGGGGAGAGAAGGGCTCAGATGACTTCAGTGGGACGGGGGAGGGGGGTGCAGGGTGTTGCATGGAAGACCTAGAAGGTGAAGAAGAAATACAGAAAATCCAAAAGGGAAGGAAACAAGAGTTACAGCTGTAGGACAGAGAAAACAGGCTCAGCTCACCATGGGCCTGTATATGTGAAGTTAAGCAGATGAGTGGTCCTGGAGAGAGACTTAGAAACATCCTCCAGATTTACTAACGGAAATGCCAGGTCCCTTCCCATTCAAAATCCCCAAGATTCCCACCCCCTCCCCCCACTACCCTCCTCCGATGTAGCTTGGTAGTCACCCTGCTCCTTCACTCGTGTTGGAAGGAAAAGGGTGCAGGTGAGTGGAACGGTGCTCTCCTCCCTATGGAAGAAGAGCCCAGGGGGATCCCCCATGCTGACAGACACCATGGACATGTCTGCCCACAGAATATCGATGGTCCTCTCAGGCAACAGCTGCAAAATCTACGTCTGATCCCAAGAAGTAGGCTTCATTCCAATTAGCAGCTGTGCATTGAGTATTAAGGCTGCCTATGTAATGGCATGCATTATTTAATTAAAGAGAATTTTTTTTTTTTGTTGCAAAAATCTTGTTGGTCTAACAAAAGATATTATCTCTACTACGAGTCCTGATTGCATTATCTAATGAAGGGGGTGGATTATAATCCCCTGGGAGTTCCCCAGCTAACATCTTCTGACACCTGGGGAAAGGGAAAAAGGAGATCCAGTGGAGGAGAACAAAACTGAGAGGAGAGACCATGTTGGGAAGATCAATTTTTTTATGCCTTCCAGCCTGGGTCAGACTGGGATGATCTGTCACTTCAAGAGCTGGCTGTTCCAGGGTTGTACAAGCAATGGGTAGCTTCATGGCCGCAACTCCAGGGAGATGGGCTACTTCAGCCGGTGCTGTTGTGGAGTAGGTGATGCAGAAGGCTCTTCATCCTGTCTGAGGGACCGTGGTGTGGTTGTGCTGCCCGCCAGAAAGCTGACCACTCTCCTGAGACCAGGGACTACAGAGCTGCGGTAGGAAGGCCTTGGAAGGGCAGTTAGAAAAGTTACTGGCAAAGGATTTATCTGGTTCAGGATGTTCGCAACAAGCCTCTAAAGAAAAACTATTCAATATGCAGAAAACGCACTGCTTTTTCATTACGATCAATAATTGGTGTATCAAAAACTTGCACATTGTAGGGGCTGCCATAAAACAAATGATTAATGATTGTAATAACTGTAGAATTATTTAATGCGATTATTTTGGAATGCAATGTATATGAATGTTCAGTGTTGGTTGCATGGGATTAGTTTATTACTACAAACCTACCGTAATAGTCTCACTTCTTTACTGTCGAACCCAAAAACGTTCCTTTGGGATCCAGGGAGTGTCATGTATCCAGAACATTTAGCTGCAGGAGACTTTTCTGGGTACTGAAGCACAATCCTGGCGCTGTATATTTGTCACTGGTTGTGCACTTAAAAGGCCGTTGTCGCCTTTTCTGACTACTACATTAAGATCATCTGCATGGTGGGAGTAAGTATCTGTTGAAAGCTAATTGCCAATTACAGTAATTGGTTAGCTGTCTGTGCCTTAGAGCATGGGATTATTTTGGAGAATAATAGTAAGGAATAATGGGGAGCTCACTCCCATGTAAACATACAGTATATTTCTGTGCAATTGTTGTAAAAAATGTTGCGTTAAAGCACATCTCCGTGTTACACAGTACATAATGAGCCCTGGCCTGCAGGAAACCACTCAATGGTGCTGCTATGAACTGTTGCCGCAAGTTCACTATACTCTCTTCCTTGTTGCTTTATGTTTTTCCCCATTTTGTTTGATGAAGGTGTTTGGATCTGGCAGCCTTAAGAAGTTGGGTTTTGGGGTTTTTTAAAATAAAAATTAAAGTGCAAATTTTTGACAGTAAATTGCTAATTGACTGACTTCTAATAGAACCCATTCTAATTAAACTGAGTGTAAATGATTTTTACCAGCTGCAGCTAAATGATTGTTTTCATGCCCTGCGATTAATGATTTCACAAACAGTTAAAGGAGAAGGTACAGTTTTAATAAGCGCATCCACAAGTTGGGGGCGGGGGGGGAGGGAAATCCAGCAACTGGGCAAATAAGCATATCCACAAACCTTGGGGATCTGGCAGCCCCAGGAAAGCCTCTTCTCTTTACCTTATTTGTGCTGATTTTTTTTTTTCTTCCTCCCTGGTTATTTATTTGGCAATGTGCAAAAGCCAGCTGGATACGTGCGCTGTGTTTAAGTAGCGGGTATTCTAGTTTATACTTCATCACTTAAAGCTTCCTTGGCTTCAGTGAGGTGAACAGCATATTTTGAATTCAACAGCATTAGAAGTAATGGGAATGCTGCTCTGTGAAAGAAATCAAGGGACACACTGCCCTAGACTTTTTTTTTTTTTTTTTTAAATAAGAGGGACAAAGATATTACCAAAGGACAGTGGGCTATATGGCATTCCTCTGGAGGGTGAGAAAATAGATAAGTCTTGCTTTAAGTAGTTTTCAAATAGCCTAATGGAAAAACTACAATCCGGTTAGTTCTTCAGAGTCTGGAATTCGCTGTTGCAGACTGCCTGAGATTGCGACTTAAACAGGGGATGTACGATGTAAGAGACTGTGGATCTGGGGCAAGATGAGGCCAGAATCAAATGAAACAGAAAAGACTGGTGCTTTTATTTAAGATTAGTCAAGACTATGCCTTTGTTGCATCAAAATGGACTGAGGGTGTTAATGGAGCTTAAAAAAAAAAAAATCAAGAAAAAGGTACAGATAAAGTTATATTTTTGTTAGAGTGGTGGACAAGAAGAAATGTTAGAAGAATGACTTGTGTTATGTTTATTTTCAAATGCACATGGTGGAAAGCAACAGTTCAGTTTTGTGATTGTTGGGGGCTGACGCGTGTGAAATTTGATTTATATTTTAATCCTTTTTTGTAATTTAAAAAAAAAAGAAAAAAGGGTGGGGGGGAATCCTGCTGCCCTCTCTGTATTTTTTTCATCCCTCGCAATGGATCTCTTCTATGCTGGGTACGACATTCTGGCATTGAGTTCTTGACTTATGAACAGTCTGTTCAAGCATACATTTGGGGTTACTGAGCTAGGGCAGAGATGCCAATATTGCCAGGCATACAACAATGAATGTATTTGTAAGGGAGTACATTCTCCCTTACAACATACTATTGTAATTGTGACAGTGGCCAAAGTGTGCCCTGTTTTGGGAAGGTCCAAAGGACACATCATTTTAAAGAGAGCTGGGACATTGCTCAGACTTACTTATTGCTGAGCCTTGGTCCACTAAGACCTCACCTGCTGGGCATTAGCCCTGACTTGGCAGAAGCCCCTCCTGGGGCTCCAGTTTCACCCCACCAGCCTCTACCCCTCTAGCTTGGGGCTAGCTTCTGTCAAATATAATGGGGAGTGCCACCCAGGCACCCCCATCTTTGGCCTCTCTGCCCCGTAGTCAAAACTAGTCCCCTGATAGAAAAACTCCAACACAAAGTGACCAAGCAAGTACCGACTTAAGCATAAATCAGTCTGGGACTTTGGGGCTTGAGCCCTGCTTCTCAGTCTGGCTAGCAGCTGTCCCTCTGGCCCCTGAATACTTCTCTCAAGCTAGCTTGGCTCCTTGCTACAGCCAGCTCTCTCCTGGGAGCTCCCTGTCCTCTTGCAGGCAGGGCCTTGCATTAGCAGGGATTTGTCTTACATACCCAAGACCAGCCTTCGTCCAGTTATGTGACCATAAGTCTTGCAGCTGGGGGCCAGGTGCAGCTAACTGCGTCATTAACTGTCCAACCCTTTTTAGTCCTAGGCTCTGTGTACCTGCACAGCTACCACTTTTCCTAGCCCCAGGTTTCCTGCCCTCCCCCTCCTTCCTAGGACCAGGGGCACAGGTTCCCTGTTACATGTACATGTCCACATGACTATATTATAGAGTATGCAACTCAAGTGTCCTCTAACTGAGAGAAAAACAATGTGGTAGTGAAGTGAAAGATGTCAGCCAAATCCAAATACTTTCTATAAACCTGTTCTAGTCCCAGAACAAATATCTCGTGAAGTGCATGTACATTTTATAAAAAAAACAGCCTTGTAGAGTAGAAAAGACAGAATTCCTGGGAAACCGCATTGACGGAGGGTTGTTATAGTTACAACTGAAACTGTATTGAAATTCTGGGGTGGCTTACATACTCCAATCAAAGGACAAAGTGGTAGCAGCTGTTTTTAGCTTCTAAGGAAAATTTACTGCATACCAGTATGTAACAAGGTGCATAGCTCAAGGGCTGAAGGCCAGCTACAGGGGGTTAGAGGGTAATAGCCTGCCTGCCTAGGAGCACTGGGCCAGCTGACTGGGATGATTGGCTGGCCCTGGAGGAAGTTAAAAGCTGCCAGAGGGATGATGCTGGGGAGGAGGGAAGCTGAGAGGAAATGCAACACTGAAGCATAGGGTGCGGGTGCGTTTGAGATAGGAAAGGGGGAAAGTTAGCTTCTGGGCCTGGCTGAAGGAGTAACAACTGGCTGCACAGCATATTTGGTAGTTGGTATAATCTCAGCCCACATATTCAGTCACATGAAGTTGCAAAAAAATTGCATGGAAAACAAAAAATAGCTACAACTAGGTGAGAGATTCAATAGAAATAAAACAATGCAAATGCAATTCTTTTAGTGAAGAGTAGCCCTGGCATAGGACTTTTGGAATGGTTTCTGTGACAGTCAGGATTCAGTCTATAGGCTCTTAAATCAGACTAGTTTTAATCTTCCTATTATTTTTTTTAAATCCAAAGGGTTCTTATTTACATTCCACTTCTAAATGTTAATTTTCCTTCTGCCTCTTTTTTCGTTTGCCCTTGCACTGGGTTTTCAACAAAGCATGTTCTTTCCAATATTTGTGGGAATGATAATGTTAAATTCTTTTCACAGTGCAGTCTCGTACTGTAGGGTTCTGTTGGCACTACTTATAAACCATATAATGGCAAGTTTCTTGGGCTTGATCAGGTGGTAGCCAAGTTCAGTCACGTCATGGAGGAACTGTTACACTGAATGGCTTTTTAGACAAGAGAATATAACATGAGTTGATTCAGCTTATGACTAACAAGATCAAGTGAAAAATCCAATACAATAAAACAATTAAGTATTTTAAAAATTATAATTGGTTACAATCTGGAGTGTAGTCATTAAGAACAGGTGACATTTACATTACAAAAAATGTATCTACAATAAAGGTCGCTACAATACATGAAATGTGTGAAATAAATAATGCAATGTGACATTTGTTAAAGTCAAGGGCCTGATGAGAACTCCACTTGCATCAACAGAATGGGAAGAATATTTGTGGTCAGGGCTATGATAAGGAAAAGTGCTAAACCTGGTTTTCAAGCTAGAATTTTGAAAGAAAATTCTGAAGCTCGCTTCATACATTGTGACTGTCAGAGCTTTGAGCTTGTTATTGGCAACACTGTTTTGTCACATGTGGGTGCAATTTTGTTTTCTGAAGAAACAAGAGGAGTGCATGATGCATTTTACGTTTTCAAGAGGGTGATGGTCAATATTTTAAAAGTCGTGAGTGGTGTGGTCATTGTATACAATGAGATGGGAATACAGAATAGCCGTTTCATAGCAATAGGGATCCAAGCAATGACATCTCTGAAACATTGGTCAAGGTGGAGGAAGAGACAAACAAGCAAAAACTTCACGTTTTACATTTTAGGAGTAGTGAATAGGTTGAAAAATTACACTTTTTTTAGTGTCCATCATGCTTTGACATGACCGGAGGTTTTACCAATGCAGCAAATAAACTCTTATGATCACCATTTAGCTTATGAGAAATCCTTCCCTTCCGATGAAAACGACTTAGAACCGGATGTCCAAATATGACGATGGTTAGGAAACCATGCTGATTGCGAAGGAAATCACTGGCGAGTTACAGATCAAGGCAACTTTCTTCAGCACTAAAGGAAAAGAAGCAAATGGTTGAGTTTTGTGTGACATTTCAAGTCTCCAGTGTAATTTTGGCCACAATAAGGATCTGACTGCTGTTCTAAGAGAGATGACTTAAGTTATTGACTTTTTCAATTTGGTAAATGAACTTCAGATTATAGCTCCCACATTGTCTCTGAGCCGTCAGAAATCCAAACATCAACAGACTCCCAAGTTTATGTATGAAAGTAAAACGGATGATTTATTTTCTAACACATCCAAAGCTTTAAGTGTTGCCCTGACAAGCCTGGCAGGAAAATGGATTTTCAAAACTGTCATTAATTAAAAACTTATCTGAGTTCTCAGATGAGCCCTAAAAGGGTTCCTGGCCTTGCTTTGGGATGTATAGACAGTCGTGCTGGTTTCAAACTTCACTACAGGGAAATCATCAAGGACTTTACAGATGCCAATGCACAGAGTGTGATATTGGTATGGAATAACAGGAGATGATATTATATTTATGTTTCTAGTAGTGATTTTTAATTTTGTAGAATCAGCTGAGTGTTTCACTCTGCATTGGCTTATAGATCTATACTCCTGCATAAAAGGAAAACAGTTGAAAGTATTTCCATTTCAATAATTGGCTGGTTGATTAGCTTTACATTCTACTCTTATGATGATCAATAATGAATGACTAGCAAACAATAAGTAATGTTTGTCACAACCCAAAGTTGTGGTTTTTCTTGTTTGTGTGCGCTTCGGCATCGCTAAATCATGTTCCCGCCAAATTGCAGCTCTTTTGCACGGTGGAGTGTTCTGCTGCAACAGAGAACCCGCGTGCAGGAGCTTTTCCCTCCAGTTCTGTAGCTTTCTTTGCATAGTGCATTTCTTTTGCATTATAGTAATGCGCGATGCAAGGAGTCCCTGCCATTTGTATTAGGATTCGCGCCACATTATTGGCCAGTCTTAATGTAGGCACACGTGGCGGCTAGCTATTGGCTTGCTAGCCGTACAAAAGGCTTGGGTGGTTTCCGCCCAAATCAGAGAGAGAAAAAGAAAGCACGTGGAGTTCGGGAAAGGAGCGTGAGGATCTCTAAGCGCTGCTGATCCATACGAACCCAGCTTTTTCCTTAAGAAGGCAACAGAGGTTTAATTTGTCGAACCCACGGAGCTTCAACAACTCCGCGGGACTTATTTACCGTCCCCTCGGAGCCTTAATGACTCCGAGGCAACTAACCTATAGCCTCTCCCCATCACTGATCGCAGCCCAGATGTATCCCTATCCTAAGGACCCAATTGTCGAGCCCACGGAGTTTAACAGCTCCGGGGGACCTGGGAACCGAGTAACACTCACGGAGATACAGCTGCTCCATGGGAACGGATTCTTGAACCCCGCGGAGCCTGAATCACTCCAGGGTCAAGGAACCGAGTCCTCCACCGAGAACTCAAGCGGAGCTGAGCCTGGAAAGCTGACCAGCCTACACCGCGACCACCTTGGGTGTAAGTAAATAATCTTTTCAATCAACCATTACGCCTCCGTGACTGATTCTAGCTAGAGTGTGTCATACCGCACCGCAGTGTTTTCCAACCCCATGTACCCGGGCTACCAGCCACAGCCTGTGTACACACAAAGACGGGTCCCCGGCTCGCCCCAGCTCACACATGGCGACCCAAATGGGATCGGGAGAGAGCTCGCACATGGCGACCCAGGCGAGATCGGAAGTCGGCCCGCACAATGTTTAACTCCAGTTTTGTTATTTTTAGCCACTTATTGGTGACCTTTTATATTTGTCTGTTTGCCTTTTATTCAAAATCCTTTCGTAGAATTCCAGTTTGAGTTTGGTCATAGTCACATAGTCATTGATACGTTATGAACTTATCTGTAATTAAGGTAAATGACTAGAAGAAATCCATTATCATCAATAAGTGGATATCAGTAACAACAAAAAATATCATTTTACAAAAAAACTTTAAAATTATAGCAGAGAAATACAAAGGCCAAAGAACTGTTAGAATAATATAAGGCCCCACCTTGAACATCCTGGTGTGAGGTTGACAATTTGTCTTCAAAATGCCTTGCTTTCATCAGGAAGGGTTATTATTAAAAGATCCATTACTATGGTAATGACTTAGTTTTGAATTACATGCCTGTAAAAAATCACTGATACTTCCTATAACAGTCGTCATCATTAGTTTGTAAAGACCTTTTTCCTTGCTCATTTCTGTAAGGCTTTCGTTGTCATTGCAACCATTAATCTGAATAAGCTGCACGTTGTTTATCTCCGTCGCTTCTGCCAGCTAGTGACAAACATTGTCATTCCTACAAATATTGGAAAGAACATGCTTTGTTGAAAACCCAGTGCAAGGGCAAAAAAAAAAAAGGCAGAAGGAAAAATAGCATTTAAAAATGGAATGTAAATAAGAACCTTGGATTTAAACAAATAATAGGAAGATTAAAACTAGTCTGATTTAAGAGCCTTTTAAGCCAGGGGTGGGCAAAATGCGGCCAAGGGGCTGGATGCGGCCCGCCAGGCCATTCTATCCAGCCCACGGGGCCCCTGAAAAATTTAGAAAATTAATATTAATCTGCCCTGGGCAGCCTGTCACGCAGCCCTCGATGGCTTGCCGAAACTCAGTAAGTGGCCCTCTGCCCAAAATAATTGCTCACCCCTGCTTTAGGCTGAATCCTGTTCTTATTGAAGTCAATGGGATTTTTGCCAGGGACTTCAGTGAAGTAAGGATCTGCACAGAAGTGTGTGTTTGCAGCTTTGCTAAGCAAGTTTCTCAGCGGACAAGACTGCAGCCCATGGAGGTGGCCGTGGCAGTTAGGAAAGGTCGATACAAAATGAATGTGCTGGACAGTCAGTAGATGCGGTTCTTGACCTTCTGCTTATGGAACTGTCTCCATTGCTGTGCAGTTTGGAGGAGACTACGAATTTGACACCAGAGGCAGTGGAAGTGTAAATTCAAATGGGAGTGGGCACAAGGGGGATTTCTTTTACTCCACAGCCATGTTCAGAGCTCGTGTGGGATTGGATGTCTGGAGAGAAACAGCAAGTGACATAAGTAATGGTGGTAGACTGCACAAATTTATTTTAGTGGGTCATTTTAAGAGGCACAGCCTTGTTTTTATTGCCCTGCTAACCACACTGAAATGAGTAATGCTGATATATTAGTGGATTCTGTTTTAAATCCTACTATAAAGAGTCTATTGCTGCAAAAGTGCTGCTCCATGGCACCTTTTCAAGGACCTTTTATAGTAGTTGTGGGTGTTTTATTCCTCCTAAACACCTGTGGGTGCTTGTCCAGCCTTGCTTCTTCCAGGACAGAGTGCAGCATAGGAAAGAATAGAAATGGAATAACAAATACTTCATTGAGGCTGCTGTGAATATGCACAAAGAGCCACTATTAGCAACAGAGGGAAAATACTGCTTTCATGTTTACTTGGGAGGATTCAATCATGTCAAAGCCTCCCTAAAGCTGAAAATCTTAAGATTCAGATAAGCTTTTCCTATATGTTTGTTATCTCCCAAGCTGGCTGATAATGTCTGGCCTTTTAACCTGCTGTACCACTCCAGACCGCATTAGAAAGTCAAGTGGCAAATGAAAGCAGGCAGCCCATATCCATAAATGCAGGCTGCAGCATATGGCCCACTTTCCAATGAGCAATTTAATTACATGTGACAGACATCGTGCAAATTTTGATAGTGATTTTCAGGGGAAAAAAAGTTCATGCGGAGTTCACATTAAGCTACACGTGCATTAATGCACTTTAGTTAATGTGCATTAAATCTAGTGCCTCCAATATAAGGTACTAGGAAAATGCACATTAGCCTATCTCAATGTGCATTAACTAAAAAGCACTGGGGAGAATCTGTGCTTGCATTAAGAATGTTAAAAATAGCACTAGATTTACATGCAAGCAGGCTGCAAAAGGGACCTTTCAGAGCAAATAAGCTAGTTTGTGCTTAAACAGAGAGCAGAACAGCGTAGTTTGCCCAGGACCATGGTCACTTTAAAGTCTGCAGTGATGAGCCTCAAACTAGAAGCCAGTCTCAAGATTAGTGGCTCTACCCGCATACTTATGGGGCATATCTACACGAGATGTTTATTGCAGAATAGACTAATTAGCTGATCAGTAAACCTCGTGCATCTATATGTGCACCCCTATTAGGCTGGAGTAAACTAATTAACTCTGCAGCAGGATAGTACTTGTAAACAATCCTGCTGTGGAGTAAAATACTCTGCAGCACTGCACATGTAGATGTTGACCCATTCGCTGGGGCATAAGGGTGCTTCAGTGTGGGGGCTGCCTGCTAGCTATCTGCACACTGAAATACCCTTGTGTCCCATCCAGCCACTCCATAGCATGTTGAACTGGGAGGGAGCAGCCGTGGGCTGTCAGGCTGACTCCCCAGGGCCCTCTGCCAGCCAGAGCTGCTCCAACCTGGCTCAACATGCTGTGGTCCTGGGTGCCTATTGCATGGCAGCAATAAGCTCCAGAGCAATAAGCACCAGAGTTCATTGCTTCTCATTAATTAAACATGTAGCCATGCCCACTATCATGCATGCCCTGAAGTGCTTTGCCTAGTTGGGAACATGACCATAGGAGGTTTGGATCCACAACCCTCCTTTTATAGTTAAGTTGAGGAAAGTTCACATAAATACCTTTGAGTGAGTGTTGCCTTATTTCTAAAACCTTTTATTGGTCACAGCTACAGAGGAGGTAGATCCATATCCTTTTTCCTAGACTTGCTCCAGGTTCAGGTGAGGGTTGATGAATAGTGCCATTCTTGGCCCCAAATCCCAGTCTGCCCAGAAGTGTCCAGCCTTACCTTTTATATGATATGGTAGGGAAATGCACCTATGAAATCTCTGCATAGTATCTGTACAGAATAATCCTAATGCAGGGGCAGGAATGTAGGCCAGATTTGATTGACTCTCCATCTTTTTGTTGCCTTAATTTCTGCTATATCTGCTTTCCCATCTTCCGGCAGTTCCTTAATTTTGGGCTTCATTGCTCTTGCCACATGTCACAAAGATTGCTGATGCATTGCAAGTCTTGTTCATGTGGCAAACTCTAGCAGAGATGCAGCTTGAATTTTTCTCAGTGCTGTAGGAAACTGTCTTTTTCTGTAGCTGCTGTTCCATCCTCATCTGATGTCGACAGAGGGCATGTGATTTGATCATGGTCATCGTCTTATAATCCTGTCGATATGGCTCAGCTGGTGGGACACTCACCTCTATTAGATAGTTATTCCCCTCCCTGCTGTCACAGTCCCATGGTCCTGGGGATAATCTGTTAGTAATAGCACTTAGATGAGATGTCCAGCTATAGTCCCTGTTTCTCAGTCATCATGCCTAGCTACATGGAAGTTCAAGATTCAATGCTATTTTCACAAAATAATAGGATGTCACTGCAGCATAGTAATGTACTTATCCTTTCTCAGTGGAATAGCTTGTGATCAAATGTAACGTAGGAGTAGGGAAGAGAATAAGTGGTACTAGTTCCCCATCCTGGGCTGATTGTGTGTTGAATTGTTCTCCAGAGTAATTAGTCCTTCGGGTGATCCAACACACTGCAGCTGCCAAAATCCCCAAGGGGCTGATTGAGGTATAGGGATAAGCCAGACTTGCCATTTCTCTTGGTCATTGTCGGTGGAAGGTGGGAGACAAATGAGTCATTATACTACCTCTCTGCACAGCTTGTTCCCTACTTCAGATATTACAGCTTCTGGGTAGCAAAATGACCGTCCTGATGGAAGAATCTGGGCCGTAATCTGTACTTTGTTATTCTGGAAAATGTTTTGAGACTTGATTACATTTCTTCTTTGAGCCTCTCATAGTCTGCAGATGGATGTCTCAAAAAAGAAGCAATATTTAATGTTGTCTAAAGCAGAAGTGCTCAACCACCAACATGCAGGCCAAATGTGGCTTGTGGAGCCTTGGAATCCAGCCCCTGGGGTCCCCCCAGGTCAGCAATTTGGTGGCAGGGGAGTAGTGGCCATTAATACAGCCACCCTCCCCACAGCTAAATTCCCAAATCCCAAGCCCTACATGAGTGGTCAGAGCTGGGCTGTGCCCACTTTCTGCCATGGGGCCACCCCCCAGGAGTTTGCTTGCTTGGGGCCAAACTATGCACCCCACAGTGGGGCTGGGTTGGGGCTGAGCTGTTCCCCGCCCCCCTCCACATGGCTGGGTGGTGCCCACTGTGCCCACACCAGGTGCCAGATTGGGATCACTGGCTGGGTGCAGCTCATGGATGGACAGGCACTGCTCATCTGACCTGCGGGGGGAAGAGGTTGAGCACCACCGGGCTATACTATTGTTCAATGCTCTTATCGTGTGCTCCAGGTTAAGAGGAGTTAGCAGAAGGACGACGCTAGAGCTCCTGTCTGGGATCAACTGACTTCTGGTTCTGCTTGCTACAGCTTCAGGGGAGAATAAGACTAACTGTTGTGGTGGGAGTGAATCTTGAATGCTCCCTAGAAAATCATCAGTAGACACTAAGTGTCTCATTCATTTACTCTACCCACTTCATCTGTTACATGATCTTCCATAACTTTTCAGTTATGGGAAGCCCAAATCTGTGGACACGTTCTGCCAGCTTCCTGCATCGTCTTATTCTTTCTTGTTCTTACCCTAACTTCATGAAGAGCTTGTTTTTGGATGGCTGGTGCCAAGTGCTGTCTCCCTCTTCTTTGTCTAGCTTCTCTTTCATCATAAAAACACCATCAAGGAGCAAATAAGGATTGTGCCGCTTGGCAATCTCAAGTCCATCTTTAACATGCTATCAGGGACCGGCGTCTTATTTACGCTTTCATCCATGGAGCTTTGAAACAGCTCCTGTCAGCTTCCCTGTTTCTCTCCCCCATTTCTCCTGGTTGCCTTTGCTAGTATACTTGCCTCCACCTATCAAAAGATTTCCGAAATGTCATTGCGTTTCCCTAAGCCATGTTTACATTGAGCGCACACATTTAAATATGGATGAGCCTGGAGAGATTCCACTTTATCTTTTGGCTGGCACAATTATATCTCGTAATAAATACTTCCTAGAGGATTGCCATATTGAAATATTAAAGAAACTATTTAAAATAGGTGTACTGATTAAAATAAGTCAACTTCTTAATGCACTTCCATTGCTTACTTGTATTCCAGTTGTTAATCTGCAAAATTGCAGAGAGATCAGCAAATAGTGATACAAATCTTACCAACCTGTATTCTTTTTCTCATTTAATGGTTGATCTATTTTCACTTATTGCAGTGAGTAAACTGTTGGCAAAGGAAAGCAAAATACATTTGTGGTATATTTTCAACACATTTATATGGGAGAACATATTTTATAATTGAGCAGCCTTTCAAATCTATTGATACCAGAGATTTATGCCTAAATTATATTATAGGTGACATGTGCATTGCACCTAGCATTTGGGTTTTTGACATCCTTTGCACAGCAACTGGCAAAACTAATAGTCATCTGAAAAGTGTCAAATTATTTGTGACTTCAGCTCAGAGCATTGTAAGCTCTTGTTTTATGTGGTGTTCAGTTCAAAGACATCAAGGACAGTCAGGTTCTGCCTCTTCTGTACTTTTTACTTCCCTTGGATAGCTTGCCACATCTAGTTAATAGTTTGTCATCTGATGCTGTGTGTAATTCCCCTATCATCTCTTCCATAAGACATGTTTTAATCACTTTTGTTCTTCTACCATGTGTTGTATGACTGGGCTGAGCCAGTAGATGATAGAAGCAGCTGCCACTGGTGCTAAAATGTGAGGTGGGCATGTCCTGCTCCTTGGCATGATGCTTGCTTTGAAGCTCAAGCCTCATGGCAAGGCTCAAAACCCAGAAGCCAGAGATAAAAGTGAGCCTGAAGGGAGAAAACCCTCTTGTTGGTTGCCTTACTCCTACTGCCTCGCTCTGTCGCACTCACTGTTTTGTATTAATTAAATAAGACAATTTACATTGCAGATACTTCCCAAATAAAGAACAGTAAAATCATGAGGACTGTTAAGAGGGCTGTGATTATGCATGCTCATAGAAAGCGATAGTTAATGCAAGCACTTCTGTGATTGGGTGTTTGGTGGTTTCCCCCAAAGCTCCAGTCTCTCATTTGACTTTTATTGAATCTGCAGAATTAGGCCAGAAGTTTTCCCACAATGGCCCTTGCAAGAATTCAAGTGCTGTTTTCTTTTCCATGTTTAATCTGTCTTCCTGCAGCTATGGCTTGCTGCTGCTTTGTAGAATCTGGAAATGCAGAGAAGTTAAAGCAATTAGGGGCAAAGGGGATTGGTTACCCTTTAAAAACTACACTGCAGAGGAACCTGATTTTTATTTCTGCTAGTGTTTCAATTGCGGTTAAATGTAGCAATTCGCTGGAAAATCAGAAATGCAATGATTCTTCCAAAACATTAAGCAATGTTATTTTGGGACTGTTGAGACAGAGATAACTTGAAAGGGATGTGATACCTTCCTCTAACACAGAATTTTTAAGGTATCACAAATGAGGCAAAATCATTGTAATGTCGCATACAATTTTAACTGTTGCTTTGCCTGGAAACAATTGGTCACTGATACCTGAGTTTGGTTTCAGGAATTAGGAACTACTAAGCAACAGTTTTTATGCAGAGCTGCATCAAAGTCCCTTGTCTCTTTGCTTGACTTTACCCATAACATTTTTATTGGCCCATTGATTACCTTATCACATCCATATAACTGAATTTTAAGCCAAATTCTGCATTTTAGTTGATATAAAGATGCTGGTTTCCAGTTGAAAAGGGTCAGGAAATGAAATCCATGCAGAGAGGGGACTGGTCAGGTAATATAAAGCTTGCAAAGCTTGCCTTGCACTAGTTATGTCCTCTAGTCCCTGGTATAGAGGGTATGGCAAGGAGGGGTGAGTGATGAAGCTTTGTTCCCATATACTGATCTTCCTTTGGCATTTGGTATCTTTTCTGTCTGTTTAGCTTGCATACCCACATGGCCCCCACCACCTCACAATCTTTAACCAGTTTATCCTACAATAATATCCTTTGGAAGTAGCAAAGCACTAAACTTCCTATTTCACAAATGTAACAGGAAGACACAGAGACTAAATCAAGGGAGTTAGACACCTAAATACTTTTGTGATTCTGGGCCTAGCTCATTTGCCCAGAGGTCACACAGGTTGGTTGTGGGAAAGCAGGAAAATGAACCATCTCACAGGCCGTGCTATGCATGAAAGTAACGTTAGCAATTTGACTTCCAATTAAGACCGCAACTCTGTACATCCTTTCAGCTAGATGCCTCCATTAATGCTGAGCAAGGAAGAAAATAATTTTATGCCGTTGAAGGTATTACTGACCATCAACAGCCTGATCACCAATTTCTCTGTGCTTCAGAGAGGAATTATCCTAATTGACAACCAAAGCTTCAGAGAAGTCGCAGGTGTCTAGTAACATAAACAGGAGTAGCTGGATTTCTGTCTGACAGCGGGGGCAAGCATTTTTCCTTTGAGCCAGAAAATCTTAAATCTTAGGTGAAATATAAGAGCTGAGAAACTTGCTGGATTCATTTTCTGACATAGAAAGCCAGATTGGCAATAAATTCCAAATTGACCTTCAATCAAAAGAAGGTCTGAGCAAAAATCTCCTCTGAGGAGAAAACCATGAGAACAAGCCGTTGTCAAATTTCCTTGACATCCCAAAGATGCTTATGCTTGTGGGACAGAAGCCAAAAAAATGGTCTGAATTTTTTGATTTGGCCTATAGGCTTAAATAACAGCTCTCATTGCTTGATTGGGCTGAAACCACTTCTGTTGAAGCATCAGTGCAGCAAAGAAAAATCTATATTATTGCTTTAAAGGCTATTGCCCTGATACTGGGGCTGGGATTGGATTGTTCCTAATTGCTCAGAGTGGAGAGTTGTTGGTACAGGGCAAGTGAAGAAGGCATTAATGCATTTCAAAGCCATCTTGAGCTGCAGAAGATTTTGGTGACAGTGAGATTGAGAAGATATTTCAGATTTGCAACTGGGAAAGAAGAAATCGACAGGATCGATTCAAGAGACTGGACAATACACAAAGGTGGTAAGTTCAGTCAGACATGCATCGTAGGCTGTGTGCAACAGAGGCTACGTATAACATAGGTCATGCTGGGCCATGACCTGAGCTTGACTTGTGACTCAAAGATGTGAATTGAGCCTGCGTTGTTGACAATGGTAATATAAAGAAATGCAAAATGATCAGCATAACACCAAAGTATAATCCAATATGGAAAACTGTGTTAAGTATGTAATTGTTAAACCACTCAGCTTCAGACTTCCCCAAAGCTCAGTGAGAAAGAGGAACCGAAAAAGTCCTTCAGGGAACGGAGCAGCCTGGCCAGTAGACCTGTCTTTCCCTTGAATACAAGGCTATGTAAGCACTGCCTTTATACATCCAAATAAGTCTTTGCTTCTGTGTATCCTAATAAAGTTTTTGAGCTGTGACTGGAATAGTCTCACTGGTCATCGAGGGAAGTTTAAGTCAGATGCAAGAGAAGTTTAAGTTAGATATTAGGAAAAACTTTCTTACAAGGCAGGTAGTAAAGCACTGAAACAGGTTACCCAGAGAGGTGGGGGAATTTCCATCCTTGGAGATTTTTAAGACCCAGGTAGACAGGCTGGGGTGATCTAGTTAGGGCTGGTCCTGCTTTGACCAGGGGGTTGGGCTAGATGTGACCTCCTGAAGTCCCTTCCAACCCTCATTTTCTATGAGTCTATGTTCAGTCTCATTCTCAACCCCAGTTAAAACTGAGAGTAGCAGTACAAATAGGGTATTGGTGTCCAATTGCTAGGAGGCGGCAGTGGTATTTGTCAGCTACATTTGAAAACATAACCTGCTCTTCTTAGCACTGTGTGGTAGAAGCTAAAAGCCCCTGAATTTGCTATATTCGGTCTTCAGGGTAGTGCCCAGATACATAGACCACTCAACAACTGCCTTTCAGGAAGCCCTGGCTGGCACTTGGGGTAGAAGAGCATTTGTTCATGTTTTGGGGGCCAGATTCTGCCCCACTTACTACATCAGTAATTCCACTGAAATAGGTGAGACACACTCAGTAAGCCATCATTCAGTGCGAGTAAGGATGCCTTTAGGCAAATTATAACGACAGAAAAAAATGCCTTTTTATTAATGTATTTGTATACATACTGTACAAACACTGGATGGTTTGATCTGAATGCCTATTCCAAACATTATTGAGATGGGTAGGGCTCCTTCTCATAACCAGATAGCTGTATTTCATTCTGCAGCATCGAGCTAGTTTGTGAATACATTGTAACTCCAGGCAGGAATGACACCAATAAAGCTAAAACCCGGCTTTATGGGCTAAACATAGGACCTCCGTCTATTGGGAGCTGAAGAACAAAGTGAAAGGTAAAAGGATGGATAATGAACGCCTTTAAAACAAAAGGGAGGCAGGAAAAAAATAATCTGCTCGTGAATAGACTCCAAATGTCTGACTGACAGATAGTCACTGATGTCTCCAGCTTTCTGTTAGGGTCCTATCAATTGAACAAAACTTAATTTTCTATATTAGGGTGTTGCAGGAATGAATTGTAAATTCACTACCCTGCTGTCCTACTGGAACATAATACATGTGTCATTTTAATATGGATCTGGCTAGCAAGAGAAGTGATGTTTAAAGCCTAAGAAGGCTTTCAAGTACTGTCTATGCACTAGCTCTTACTTGACAGAGAGAGATGAACTGTCCATTCAAACTCAGAGCTTAAGTGCATCTGAAGAGCTGGACTGATTGAATCGGCATCCTTCCTTGTACACTTTGAAAATTATACCTGGTCCATTGATATGCATGAAAAGGGCAGGGTACTGAGGGGAAAAAATACACTGTGCTGAGACAAAATTGAGGTCTATAAGATGGACAACAGCAGCAAAGTAATGACAAAGGGCCAGAGTCATGCCTGAGTTATCTTCATTGGAGGTAGAAGTTGGACCGCAGATAAACGTGATCCAAAGGCATTTAAATAGAAAAATAATAAATGCTGCTTTTTTTTAAATTGACCTGGGCACACCATAACATATTAAAATTACAATGTAGAAATAAAAATGCTATCCTTTTAACATTATGCATATAAAACAAAAAAGGACATGTACAACACTAGGAAAAGAGAAAATTACGATGAGAAGGTAATGAGGGACCAGTGTCTGACCTCCTGAAGTCCAGTGCGCGCTGTTTCTTTCGGTGGGGGTGGAGCACTGAGTTCTAGGTCCTAGTGGGGCACCCAGCCAGGTGGCAAATAAAAGTTGGTAGGAGGTTAAGTAGAGATCCCAGGCAGGACAGTTGGCAAGGAAGAGATCTCTTATATGGCAGTGAGCAACTCCTCAATAAAGTTGTTAAGCTGAGCATGTCAGCTTTGCTCCCTCTGCTATGTTGTGAGCACAGTATGCAAAGAATTATGCAGGGGCATGGTGGCATGTGCTGCAACTGTGAGCAATCGGACCCTAATGAATAAACATCCAAGAAAACGTACTGAGCCATAAATATACCACCATCTTAACATGTTGAATGTGAAGCATAATAAATTGTGTAGTAGCACAAACCCAATGCTCCTAACAAGGTTTCACACATATATAGATAGCATCCAGAAGTGTAACAAGCAGTGTTTCGTTCTGGGGTGGCGGTAGCCAGGCTGGCAGTAGCCACCAATATAGTGCCACCTCTGAGTTGGTACCTGGGGCTAATTATGCTGCTGATAGACTTTCATCCATGAAGGCTTCACAAGCACACACTTGTAAAAAGGGTCAGCCTTGCATCTGAGCAGCTACGTAGGGTCCTAGGTGTTCAGGGGCTCTACAACGCACACACCCAATCCACAGATCAGCATGATAATCTCTTCTAATTTACCTGTGCAGAGAATAAATTCCCAGCCCCTTAATCTAACCTTCTGGAAACACAACCTTTCCAGAGGCTCAGCTATTTGCTCAGCTGTGCAGTGTTTTATGGGAAGCCTGAAGGAGCAGAAAGCTGATTTGCTACCCCAGATGTGGGGAAATGATTCCTGATATCCAGCCATTGCTAGCAAGCCTTGGGGCAGTGCAGCAGTCGCGGGAGCCTTTAGTGCATGCAGAATGATGTGCATGTTGGGTGTTTGTCTCCCGCTGCTTGGAATCCCAGCCCAAGTCATTTTTCCACGGCTGTTTGCTTGTTAGTCTTCCTGAGAGATCGCCTGCTAAACTGATAAATTCATATGCACCACACTGCAGCAATTTTGTGCATGATTGATAATGGTGTGTGCCTCATCCATAACCACAATTAAAAACTCTACATCGTATTTCCTGAGTCATTTTCTCTTATAATCACTTCTCATTTAGTAGATAAAGAATCATATTGCATTCTCTTTTGTGAGTTTAATTAGCACCCTTAATATATTTTGTTCCCAGTTCAGTCCTATTAAAGTCATCGCTTCAAGTACATTTGCTACTGCAAAGAATATCACTAGCAAGGGGAGTTGGGTATTTATTTGTAAACTCCTTTTAAGAGCTTAACATTAAACTGCGAGAGTGTTTTTCTTGCATCAAAGGAGCTTTCATTATTTTGGTTTACTGACAGGGGTGCTCTGCTCTGGACTCCTTTTCTGTTACTGCCATTTCATGTTTCATCTGGTCCTTTCACCCTTGTAGTATTTTGCTTATAGCATCACCGTAAATATGTGTTTCATAACCTTCTGTTGAGTATGAGCTTGGGCAAAGCATTGGCAATAAAAGCCACGTTCTCTCCTCTTTAGTGGCACATATGAGCAAACAGTAGTGGTTATTACTACAATGGACAATGGACAACAGAGGGCATAACTCTAAGTGGCTTCATGAGATGAGTGGCTATTTTATTATTCCATTAGGTAATTCAGCTGATAGTTGCATGCCTTTATCACTCCAATTAATATCATGTTTATAACCTATTAACTTGTTTCTGGAAGTTACATCCCTGCAGTCATAAATTGTACTGAAATACGTTAAAATCATGTACTTGTTTATGCAGTGCTAAAGCCAAATTGGATAACATTGACTCAAGCTGATGTTCTGGGTTTAATTCCATTGAATACTTTATCAAAAGCATAATAGAATAGATAGTAATTAAACGGTGCGAGCAACTGATTAATGCTTCACGAAGCTGTGTATTCAGAACGTCTTGTTGCTGCTGTTTTCAAACAAAGGCTGCTGACAGCTTTTCTATGCTTCGTTGACTAGAGTGAAAAAAAATAATACTTGCTTAACAAGAAAGCCATCAGCATGGTCACTTTGCCACTGACATCTTGATACAAAACCTACGGGAAGCTAGCATGCATCAGCTTATCAGTATAATAATAGCCACTCATTAAACACTATGGGAATTGCTGACTGTTAAAATTGTGAGGTTTTGGTCATTCTTATGTAAATGGAAATATTAATAATATTTCACTGCCTCTGTGGGATTTCTCTTCCAGTATTTCAAAACAGTGGCTGGTAGATGGGTCAGCCGTGCTTTACTGGGAATGAAAATACAGGAACTCTTGAGTTCCAATCCTAGCTTTAACCCAAAGGGGCCATTAAACCCAGTCATTTAAGCTCCCTGCATTATTGTGCTGGCGATAATACAGACTTCTAACAGGTCTGTTAACAAAATTGGTAGTACTTTGAGAGAACATAAAGAGCCATACAAGAATGTACTGTTTATTATTTAAACGTTACTGCTTTATATGCTTATCTTTCACAGATTTCACAGACATTAGGGCTGGAAGGGACCTTGGAAGATCATCGAGTCCAGCCCCTGAGATCTGAGATAAGTGAACATCAGTCCCCCTCACTATGGGCTTATTCCCATAGCTTTTGTAGGCAACAACCTGTCTGATAGCATCTGACAAAGTAGATTGTTGCCTATATGCTTCTCTAAACCACTTGGTGCCATCCTGCCCTGCTTCCTGCCTTTCTTGAAAATATTACTTCTGCGCTGGGATGAAAAACAGCTCACCAGCTGCTCCCCTGGAGAGGCAGGATTGGGTTGTGCTGGACTGTGCAGCTCTTAGGGTGCTGCTACAATTGTGCCTTGCCATTAGACGGTGTGGCCAGGAGCCAGGCTCCAATCCCTCCTCTGGGAGTGGAGCCCAGGGGACTAAGCGCAGCAAGGTCACGGGCCCCAGTGACGCATGCCTCCCTGGTCTTCATGCTATGGCCATGCTCAGTGCTAGACCCCAGGAATGGAGGAGGCTACAGAGGGAAGCCACAGCTCCCCCGCTTCCCCAATTCTGGCTAGCAGAGAGCCAGTCAGATGTGGAGCAAAGACTTAGCCTTCTGAGCATGTAGCCTCTGGCCCGGGGACCCAGATCGGATCTCCTGGGGTTCTTGGAGTTGGCAGTGTGGGGCCATATGGGCTGGGGTCATGCCCGCTGGGAGCCGTGTAGCCTGGGATGCGGGATGACTGCAAAATGATTGCTTTATCTCTGTGGAGCAGACTTGCCCCTGGCCATTGCTTTCCCTGGCAGATAGTGGGGGACAAATTTAAGATGACCTTCCATTAATTAGATTCAATACATGGACAATTATATCATGTTTATAGTTTTCCATGTATTGAATCTAATTGTTGGGGGTCATCTTAAAACTGAAGTTATCTTGGATTTGGGTAAATATGGTACTTGAAGGGAAATTATAAAAAGGATGAAGATGGACCTTTTCTGTGGCCATAGGGGACAGGACTAGGAGGAAGGGTCAACTGCAGTAGAAGAAATTTGGGCTAGAGATTAGGAGGAACTTTCTGTCTGTGAGGTTGGTCAAGCATGGAGTGGCTACCTAGAGAAGTTTTTCAGTTCCTGTCCCTGGACATTTTCAAGAACAGGTCAGACAGACATTTGACTGGGATGGTTTAGTCAGCGATGATCCTGGCTTGAACAGGGGTCTGGACTAGAAGACTTCATGTGGTCTCTTCCAGCCCTACTTTCCCATGATCTATTATCTTAATTCATTCCCCCTTGGTTCCTGTCAACATCTGACAGTGTAGGTTCGGTTGTTGCCTACACAAGCTCGTGCTTCTCTGAACCAGTTAGTCTTTAAGGTACCACCCTGTCCTACATACTGTGTGCCTTCAGCCTAACACAGCTAACCACCTCTCTGTTTTCCATGAATCGTCCCGATTGTTAGCAGATCCCTGTGTCTAACCTCATGCATGTGGGCATACAAGATAGTGTGTGCTGTGCTCAGGTATTCAAACACACATTGTACATGGACACACTGCACATAATGATGTGTTCTGTACATGCACCGCTTCAGGCGTACTGCTCACTGTGTGCGTGCAAACACCTTCATATTTTATGTGCAAGCATAAATCATTTGACTATAAACACCTCAAAATATACAGCTGCTTCTAAATGCACCTGATACATGCAATAAGCTTGGGCTCGATGCAGCCTTCTCCTACCCCTGACACAAATTCCATCTCATGGTATTGTTAATATAGCACTTTGATTTTTTTTTAACCTGGTTTATTTCCCCAGAGAACAGAAATCGATGCAGATTATGTAACTTTACAGAGACAAGGCAATATTAAATATAGCCCTGGGAATCCAGGACACAGGACAGACTCTGTCACGTACAGCAGGGAGAATTTCCCCAATTAATTTCTCAGCTGAAATGTATTAGCTTACAAAGAAAAGGTGCAGCTCACCCTCACCTCAGAAAGGAAGGCCAGGACGTGAGCTAATACTCAACCCAAGGCTTAATTAACCAAGGAGAAAATATCAATAGAGGTGCATCTTGAATGTCACAGATAATATGGAAATACAGTTTCTAATTTAATACAACAAAATCTCCAGACATGGGTATCCCATATAAATGAGATCTAGGCCATTATTAAATGGAAAGGATGATAAAGCAGAGAAAGTCAGGGAACGCTCAAAAGGCTGGTTATAGTTAACCAGAGAGATAACTATGGCAAGTTGTTTGTGCTTTAGAATAACTGCTTCCCTTTGAGTTTAATACATTTAAATAATTGTCTTGGAGAGTTTAATCTCTCGCTCCAATATTTTCGAGTCACAAGCCGGAGCCCCACTGTCCTCAATGCATCTAAAAACATCGGTCTGTCTTTTAATCGGTGATACCTGGAACATAGTGACACAGTATGGCTTGAGAAATCCCCTCTAGTTTAAGTATATCATTTCCAATGATGCAACAAGACGTATCTGCCTGTTCCCAGTGTAATCCTAGCTGCAGGGCTACCTGCAAAGCCACAACCCAACTCCGGATGCCTGGAGGTGCCCACAGCCGGGAACCGCCCGCCCTCTTGGAGCAAAGGAGCTTCCCCTCCCAGGAAAGCACCTAGTGACCCTGGACCTTGAATTAGACACCACACAATTTACAACTGTATGTATAAATGGTTGATGAAGAGGAAATTAATTAATACACAAGTGATAAACTGTCAGAAACTTATTCACAACCTCAGTCAATAATGTTGTACACGACGATGGCCTCGGATGATATGTGCACATGGGTAGCCTGGACCCAGTGCTTGGGAAGGCGGAGCTCCAGTCCCCGCTCCCCCCCCGAGTGCACCTCGCACTATACAGGGGCTTGGAGAAGAGCCCTCCTCGATGACGGGTCTCTGGAGGGGCCAGGTGCTCCTCCAAACAACTGGCAGGACTCCCAAGGGAAAAGGAGCAAGAGAGGTGCTGCAGCAGGGCTGCCTAACCCTCCAGCCCGCAGCACAGCCCGCGGTTTTGCCATTGGTACCCTTGATGTTATTGGTATGTTTGGAAGTACGCTCCCTGGCACAGGTTGGGACACAGAGGGACACCTGTGCCGGACTGCGTAGTAACCTGTGTTACTGCTCAGTCCCGATGCCGCGTGGGTTTTTCCCAACACTACTACGCAGTAGCGTTGGCATTGCGGTTTGTGTCTCCCAACTCTATGTCCCTGTAGCAACGAGCTACTGCAATGGAGCTTGTTGCTACAGCGTTGTAGTGTCTCGTGTAGACATACCCAGAAGACGTGGTCTATCTGCACGTACTTCATATGTGGAGCAGCACAGGAAGGGTGCTCTGTCAGCAAGCCTAGCAGGCCTGACAGCAATGAGTGAGTTCTTATGTCAGCTTCTGTTGTCCAAATATTGCTGCTGAACGATTCAAATTAAGATGCAAATTGTGACCTCACTGCCTACCCCACTGCCTCATTTGGGGTGATGGTTTCAATCATGTACGTATCTCTAGTGCAAACACGAAGTCTTATTGCACAAATCCACAGTGCAACCATCAGATGACAAGCTTTCTTTCCAACTGATCTGGGATTGGTTTGACCCAGCAACTTAGTTTTGAAATGCTCTTCACTCTGTTACTGCATCTCCAGGCCACCCAGTCTTCCCGGAAGAGCCTTCTTTGGACAGAACAAGTGCATGTGCGTATGTGCGTGTGCGCAGCAAAGGGAAAGGAAATCTCCAGTTTACAAGATGAGTGGAGTGAAAAAAAATCAATGTTTTCCAGCTAGAAAATGACCATCTTATAGAGATAGAAATGCAACTTTGAAAGCTCTGAGGGGGTGTCTGGCAACTGAGAATTAAAAAAAAACCCAGGGGAAAAATATACATGGCTGAATCCACTTAATGATGAGCATAAAAGGCATAAATAGGCAGCTCTGGTTTATGACTAAGGGAAAAGTGATCTGCTTGTTGAGAACACACTAAAAAAAAGTAGTGTGCCAAAAAATATAATCGCTTTGCTTGCTCCAAGGTCAGTTTTGCTTTACTGTAAGAACATCTCCACATCTTAGCAACAGCAATATGCTTCTATCCTAATTCCTTTGGTCCAGTTCAAGAGTACGCTTGGGCCTCTTTCCTCCAGGTCCATATGTAATCTGCACAAGGAGTCTGAGTATGCCCCATAAAAAGCAATGAGAATTTAGTTGACTTCAGTATGCACAAGATCAAGCCTGTGTTTCTTGCCTTCCCTTGTGAGTGTGAACAGGGTTATGTGTAGGCACATTGCAAGCGAGAGCAAAGTGTGAGTGCGGGGGAGGCAGAATCTTCTGTTCTTTTCGAGTTCTTGTGCCGCTTCCCTTACTCCAGTATTTTAGTATCTAAAACTCCTTCCACTCCCACTCCCCTTATTTGCAAGAGCGCAGAGTAAATAGGAGTGGGATGAAGGGCACATCAGAGGAAACCTGATTCTAAATGACCTTGTCATCCTGTTGGCTTAGTTATGAGGTCCCTTCTTTGCTTGCATTACTGCTATTAGGCAGGAAGATGCAGCCCCGCTCCTGTTAAACCCAGACCCAGTTCCCCAATGCCGTGTGTCCTCTTATGGTGTGCTTCAGGCACAGCACTGAGCCTGATTGAACTTCAGGATGCAACCAGAGTTCATTTTCTCCATAGTGCTATTAAAAGCTATTTCTAAAGGAAAAACTAGAGCATTGACAAGACCCCTACAGGATTTAAAAGCATGAGCTTTGCTTATGTGACTCTATTGAGTTTCAAGTGACTTGGCCTCTGAAAGGTACAAGCGCTTTCAACTCCACCAATGTTTCTGTGTCTTTACATCAGTCCTCTTTGTGAGTTACCCTGCCTGATGGGGAAGCTGCACTGATGTTTTGTTTTCTCTTTCTCTTATCAACTTAGAGATCTCCGAACAAACATCAGCTGAAAACAGGAACAGAATTTCTATTGTGCATCAAACAGGAGCCCTTGGACATCTGTGCCTGAGAATTGCCTGCTATTTCTGAGCCAGGCTTGCGGTTGCCCAGGGGTTGTTTTATAGGATGTGCATTGAGAAGATGATGGTGAGCAAACGAGTCATACAAGCTTGGTAGGAAGCTTTCTGTTCTGACAGCCTGGAACACTTCTCAAGATCTACCTTTCCGACTCAGAGCTAGCCAGCTGCAAATGCTTATCAGAATTGATATGCAGTATTTCTACTGGTCATTAACCTCTCTGGTCCTTCCTCCATAATTAGAATTTATCTTATTGTTCGCCCCCTGAAAGTCTCATCTCCTTGGTTATTTGGAAAGAGGTGAAAGGTGCACAAACCCATTAAGTTCTTATGCTCTGCCAGCTCCACATGGTTTGTCCCTGCACTAAATGCTCTTAATGCTTAAAATGGAGTTTAAACAAGGCAACTGCCATTGAATTTCTCTATGCTTGTCGTTTGCATGGACCATATGACAAGAAAATTTGCTTAGGTTGATGACCTCAGCTGAGCTGCTAAGAGAGTTGCTTCTCTTGTGGTATTAGGTTTGGAAATGTATTTGGAAACTTCGTTATAAAATTGTCTATCCCAGTCTTTATTATACCAGCTTCCTACAGTAGGCCAAGGCTACTGTATTCCTGCATTCAGCTGAGCAGAAGGGGAGGGGAGGTGCAGAGGTTGTTGTACACCACTGAGCCATTTAGGGCAGGGGTAGGCAACCTTTCACAAATAGTGGGGTGTCACTTGTGATGGTGCTATGGGCCATTAATCCCTTCTGCAGTGCCCCAGCCCTCTCTGCTCTGTGATGGGGGCTGCTCACTCTCTTGCATGCTGCAGCTTCTACATACCCTGGTCAGTGAGAGCCAACAATTCTCACTGCCAATGACAATGGAGAGAATATAAATACATATGTAAATATGTACATAAATACATATACATAAACATGTACATGCATTTACATGTACATAAATACATATGTACATTTAGCAGCGAGGGTAAGTGGCAGATTCAATGTTGGAGTAAAAGAGCAGGTGTCTTGGGTGCTACAGAAAGGATCAATGGCATGCAGCAGAAGAAATGCACAGTGCAGGGCAATGATGGTGCCACCAATCCTCTCTGCCCCATGCCACTACGGGCTAGACCCAATCTCTTCATAGGCCAGATCTGGGCTAAGGCTATAGGTTGCTGACCCCTGACAGAAAGGGCTGGATTCTTACTATTATGCAGGAATAACTTCATGGCCATGCAGCATTAATTTAAGATTTGGATGTACCTGTTAATGCTTGTCCCTTTACTGCTTGCCCAGAATCAGTTCAAAGGTGCCTGAGAGAGCTGCCTTGACTTACCCTCTCCTTTTCCTGCATGATGGCTAAGAATAGCTACAACTCGGTGCACTCAAACCTTAAGATCCTTAATATGCTCCATGCCATGCTCCTGCGGGTCTACATTTGCTTGGGAGCTAACTTAAAGCAAACTTTACACAGGTGATTGCTAACTGTGCGGGCCTGGTTTTTGGGTGAAAGACCTTGGATTCTGACTAACAAGAGTTCTTGGCACTCATATTGGCAACTGAAGGCAATGGGAGCTGTGTTTCGGAGATGCAAGTGCCGCATAATACTAATCAGATCCCACTCAGCTCAAATTGGGGCACTCCAAATTAGTGCCTCCTTTTATTTTTTCATCTTTGCACTGTGGCTCTCTTTCTGCAATACTGCCTCCTCACACAGAAGTGGTGGGCAAATAAATCAGTCTGTGCTTTGGCAGTGATGAGGTGATGTTCGTGGTGATATCTGTTTGATGCTTTCAGACGGTAGTGGTGAGCGTCAAAGAAAAGCCCATACGGAAATTGATAATTTTGTCTTGAAAGCAGAGTTTGAATAGTGTGTGTTAAATAAGGCTTGATGCCACAGTGAACAAAGAAGAAACAAAATTGTGGAAGCTGCTCATGGAGTGAGTCTGTCCATCCTGCAGGCAGAATGAGGCATGGCTCCTGTGGAAAAAAGCAACACAGGACCATGCAAATAAAGACTGTATCATTGCATATCCAGAAGAGGACTGAATAAAGTTGCACAGACAGCCTTAATTCTAGCATTTCCTACTTTTTACTGCTTAACTTAGCAAGCTTAATTATGTCATTTTAACATAACTTATATGAAGTAATAATGAGGTAGGTGTCCGTTAACTTGCTGGATGTCCCTGTTTCAAAACATCAGTGTTATAGCTTTCCATGAAACAACTCTAAGATGTTCTTTAACATAGGCAAAACAATACATTTCTTCCTTTTTCTCTTTCTCTAAAATGTTGGAATCATTTTAGCTTTGTCTTAAAAATCAGCCTGAGGCAGACACCTGGCATGGGAAATTTTATTCCAAATGGTTCAACTTTTTTGTAAAAGTTACAAGCAACTGAATATGGGATTTAAAAATGGAAAATATCGGGCTGCTTTACATAGAGGTAGTACTGTTAACTCCACCTAGGATACTGCAGTCTATTGCTAGTTAGGAATTGAACTGTTGACGACTGTTGTCTAACTATTCTTTTTTTTTTTAAGTGGAGCCACTGCCACATATGTATTTATATTCTCTGCATCTGTTACTTGTAGAAGAAAGAGATGCCAGTTTAATTCCTGGTCTCAAGAGTGAAGCAAATACAGCTCGGTCAGTCTCTGATTTGCAAGGATGAAAAAGTGACTTGTATTGATCATCACTGGAGAGATTTAAAAAGTACATTTATCCTCCAGTCCACAGCAAGTACGCTCTCAAAATGAAAATTAATATTAGGTTATCTTTCAGAAACATCTAGAAGCTTGGACTACACTTGGGTTCTGTACGTAGATACAAAAAGAGGTAGTTTGTGCCTTTGAGAGGTGTCAGCCTAAATAGACCATAAACGGGATGAGACAAAGGGAGTATGACCCTCATTTTTCTGAGACCCAAAGAGATTGCCATTTGTTGAAGATCAACCATGCATTCATTTTAGGAGCTAGGAACCCAACCCAAGCTGCCCCTACATGTACCCTTAATGCACTTTAAAAATGGCAATTTTAGGCTATGCACGTTTAAATTTAATACCTGATTTTGCAGGTATCAAATTTAGGCACAAATAGCTAAAATGCCTTAATGCACATGTAGACACGCTAAGGTGCATTCATGCTGTGTATGTCGACTGACTTGGTCTGTATACCGTGTTAATACACCTTAGCGCATGCACGTGTACATGCATGCCTAAATTGCCTTAATGCGTATTAAGCAAAAACGCATTAAGTTTAGGAGTGTGTAAAAGCATGTGTAGACATGCCCCCAGAGGACTTGAGTTTCCGTCCCTTTGCTCTAACCATAAGACCCTCCTTTCTCTTGGTGTTTCTAGTCAAAGTTCACATTTAGCTGCATCCCAAAGGTATCGTGAGAGTGAATTGTTTGCAAAATACTTTGAAAAGAACAGTTGCTGATAAATGACAAATATCTGTGATCCAAGTGGGAGAAGTCTTGTGTCAATAAATCAGTCTGTGCTTTGGCAGTGATGAGGTGATGTTCATGTTGATGCCTGTCTGATGCTTTCAGACTGTAGTGATGAGTCTCAAAGAACTGTCTCTTGCTGTGTCCACGTACAGAACCCGAGTGTAGTCCGAGCTTCTAGATGTTTGTGAAAGATAACCTAATATTAATTTTCCTTTTGAGAGCGCACTTGCTGTAGACTGTAGGACAAATGTACTTTTCAAGTCTCGTCAGTGCCGATCAATACAAGGCACTTTTTCATCCTTGCAACCTGGAGACTGACCAAGCTGCTTCTGCTTCACTCTTGAAATGTGGAAACTGATGTGAAGGACATAAGCAACTGCTGAGAGCCACAGAAGGGGTTAGGATCAGGACAGAAACAAGAAAACCAGATGTTTCTGCCTTAGCCTGTTCTCAGACTGCTAGACTGACCGTGCCTCCCCAGAGGCCTGAGTTAGCAGGAGGCTCCTCAACAGCCAGAGGCTCAGAAAAGCCGTGTTGAACTACACTTTTACTTTCCAACCCTTTGAGAAGTTCCTCAGGGGCTTATCCATAAGCAAGCCTTCAGATTCCTATACTGAGTACAATGATGCTGTATTTTTTTTCCAAAGTAATTCTCTTAGGCACCTGCATTTTGACACCTGCTTCTCTGTAGACTGGAAAAAACATGTGTTGTACTACCTCAGTTTGCTCTTGCAGTCAGTTAAGGAAGTACTGGTTGGTTTTCCCTTTGAGCTCCCTTTGAAGCCAGATGAATTTGCAAAGAAGTCTAAAAGGAACAATGTGGCTTTAACTGCCATAAAGATCAACAATGACGATTTAAAATTTTATAAGGGTGCCAACCAGGTTATTTAAATTTTTTATAATGAGATGAAGATACTGTTCTCTATTTTTCATAAGGGAAGTGACAAAAGAGTTCTTTAAATGGTTCAGACAGGTAAATGTTTGCAGAAGGATTTCAACAGGACAGGTCTACCTCAGGACTTGTAGAAAGGTGAAAGGATTGCTTTTGACTTACAGAAAAATTATGTACAGAGTCTTTTGATTGTAAAATTGATTTGCAAAGCATGTAGAAATCATGAAAAATTGATGCAGTCCAGTCCATAGAATACAGCTCTATGATTCAAATGGAAACAAATAGTCCTTTGCTCTCTGCAGGATTTTTTTCTCACTAAGGAAAGATTGTAGGCATTCATACACATTCCTCCATATGCTTCGACGCACTGGAAATCCAGCGTGTCGGAGCAGACTCGATTAATCTGACTCGAGTCAGATTAATCGAGTCTGCTGAGCACATGAACTAATGTGCCCAGCACTGCATCGCATACATTTGTATATACAGCGAAACGCGTGTCAGCGCTGAGAAAATGGCAGCAGTGTGCTTTTCAACTAAAACACCTTTGATGTGTTTTAGTTCAAAATCACAGCACCATCCTTTTTTCAGCACAGACACACATTTTGCCATTTATACAAATGTATGCACCGCGGCACATGCATGTGTACAAATGCCCATTGTTTTAATATTTTTAGCACTTTCTGATGCATTTCATCTGGTTAAGTAACTCCAAGTTAATAACATCTTTCAAAAAAATTAAAATATAACAAGGGATTACCACTGTTACTGCCTAAATTCCATTTCCAAATCCATTACCTGTATCCTATATTGGTAGTTTTCCCACGAATTTACAGCATGGTGACGTTTAAATTAGCCCATACAGTCAGCTTTAGTCATGATGACTAGTATTAATTCTTGCCAGGAATTCCATTATAGTCAGTGGGACTCCTAAGGCCAAGGGGTGTTTCTTACAGTCAGAGTTTTACAACCTGGCCCATGGTGAGGTGTAACAGGAAGCTAGAGGTTCCTGTTACCTAACAGGGGAAATCCAGACTGCTGTGTAAGCAAACGAGCACCTGAGATAAGTGCAGCAGCACTTAGGGGCTGACCTAAGCAGCAGCAGGGCAGGTCAAGGGGTTCATCAGCCCTAAAGTCAAATGTGTGGATACCTTTTACGTTTGCCAGGGGATGGAAGAGGAGAACCAAAGGGAACAGCAGAACAGTAGCTAGGCACTCCTCTCTAAACGAACTTTATAGTTCTGCAAGTTTAACTCCTTGGTCTTTTCAGACCTACACATGGTACCAGCAGTAGGGTATGAAGAAAAACAGAAAATGGAGCACCTCGATTCCAGAGGAGTTAAAGCTGTCCAGCAATGCAACAGAAAACGGGAAGAAATTTAAGCAGAGCTTCACTATATATGTGACGGCCAGTGGAGCTACAGAGAAGCAAGATCCACTCAAGGTAGCTCTGTTTCTTTATAATAGCCTACAACTGTCACAAGTAGAACAGAAAAGCTATGGCACAGTCAGGGCCGTACCTAGGCAGGGGCCAATCAGGGTGATCACCCTAGGCCCCATGCTTTGGGAGGCCCCGCGGAGCTAGGCGGAGCGGCTGTGATGACTCCATGCTGTTGCTGGCTTCATGTCCGGCTGCTCGGCATCCTCCCCAGGCCTCACCACCAAATCCTCTGACAAATGCAGTATGCCTGGGGGCTCGGCACCCCCCCCCCCCCCCCCCCCCCCCCCAAAACCTTGTCCCCCAGCCTCGCCACAAAATCTGCTGCCGGCTTCCTCGTGTCTGGGAGCAGGGCCCCACACAGGCTGATTTTCCCCATGCCCCACACCCTGCTTGGGTCATCTCTGAGCACAGTAATAAAAACATTTGATTAGTGTATACCCAAACAAATAAAACCTTTGAATGGTGTAATTTCCACATGAGGCAGCAGAAAGAATGTGTGACAATAGAGGAGTTGGTCAAAGACTGCTGAGCCAGACATGCAATTTTGGAGACCTAAAAGATTCCATGATCCGTGACCAAATAGTATTGGGTATAAGGGATAAAAGCCTCAGGAAAAAAAAAACTGCTAGCTAGAGGATCCTTAGCTAAATTTGGAAACAACAGTTAGCTTGTACCAAGTGGCTCAGATAACAAATGCCAGGCTGCAGAAGCTGGAGGAAAAAGCAGAAAAGTTGAACTAGACAGGATTACAAGACTGCAAAAACCTAAGGCAGGGGTAGGCAATGTTTTTTGGCTGGAGTGCCAAAAACCCCACAATGTCTACCTTGGAAGGTGCCGGAGTGCCAACATGCCGGTGCCCAGAGCAGCTGTTTGCAGCCTCATGGCTGCAGATGACCCACAGAGCCTGGTTTGCTTGCAGAAGGGCTTGCAGCCTCCCAGCTGCCTGCTGGAAGCAGTCTGGGCTCTGTGGCTGGCAGCAGCTGCTTAGAGCCCGGGCTGGTGGTGTGCCGAGCAAAATGGCCTTGTGTGCCATGCTCAGCATGCGTGCTGGGGGTTGCTGACCCTGACCTAAGGCAATACACAAACAATACAGATAAACAAAACGAACTCATTGGAGGATTGCTTTGGACACTAAGGTGTTTCCTGAAGTGAGTAGCAGGCTGCCTCTGGCTCAGAAAAAAAGATGGACTGCATGTGTCAGACAACCTGGGTAATAACTTTGGCATAAAAAATGTTAAGCAAATAATCATGTTTAAAGGTAACTGCCTGAAATTGCAGCCTGCCCCCATCAGGTGTATTTTCTGTCTCATCTTCCAAGTTTGGCTATACCTAGATTTTTCTGTCCCGATGAATTTGTGAGACCAGAAGTCATATTAGGCTGAAGAGGGAGATGAAAAACAGCCTCTTTATGCAGCTAAAAATCTGCTCCTAGCTGAAACTTAGCATGAAAAATTTAAGCTTGTGTAACAATTATTTGTACAAATTTTCTAAAAAATAAAAAGGTAGGGGGTGTTGGCTGCTTTATTTATAAAAAGACAATGGTGCACTAAATGCACTAAAAAGACAATGGTGTTTGGTGTCCCCCCCTGCGCTTTCCCAGCCCCTGACTGATATCTACATGACTCAAAAATAGCCTTAAAAATAAAATACAGTACAGCAAAGAATCATTCTGTAATAGATCAGCAGGTATTTGGGAAAATACAAATAGCCAATTGATGCAGATTTGAAAAATTGGCTTCTATGCTTTCCACACATGATCACTTCCAAAAGGGTATTTCTGATGGAAGTCAGTGTCCATCTGGATCCATACCACCATTCCCAGTCCTTTCTCTACAAAGGAGAGATTAAGAACAGAATGAAAATGCCTGGAGCTGGCAGTATTCAAAGGAATTCTCTTTAGAACTGGAAATCTGAACATCTTCATTTATTTCATGCGGGGAGAAACTGGCATTCTGTGCAATGCAATTTTGATTGAACTTTGATGGCTGGCAACCATAAATAGCGGGGTGGTGTGGGTAGGTGATAAAGTGGAACTGCCTGCCCATACCAGTTATATATGACTAGGATATATCAAAATCTGTCTAGTTTTCATCATCCTTTCAGGACTCTTGGAGCAACAGGATAAATGAAGGAGTGAAACCAAGAAGAGAACTTCTAGTCCCTGGTTGTCCAATGATTCACAAAAGGTCCAAACTCCTGATAGATTTTTTTTTCTGTTATCACTTGTCAGGATATAAAGAACGGGACACATTCTGTACTGAGCTATGCCTGTTTGTGCACGTAGACTACGGGAGATATACATTAGTGCAGCATTTTGCCCTAAAAGAGCAAATCTTTAAGCCACTTTAAATTCTAACATTTGAACAAAACAAAGTGAAATTCAACATCTAACCTCCCACTGCTGTTCCTATCCTCCATAACCCAGAATCGAATTGTGATCTCAGTAGTATTGGTTTGAATCTAGAGTAACTCCAGTGATTGAAACAGAACTGCTGTGCTTTGCACGACAGCCCAGCGCCTGGCTGGCAGTACACAGTAGCAGTTGCATTTGCTCTCGTGCCCTTTGAAGTATTTTATCTCCACTTTATCTGTCTCAGAGAAACTGCAAACTTGTACAAATAGGGGCAGGGGCTGTGATTCTGTCTATGCCCATGTGAGGGCAGAGTGGCTTGTTTCATTCACATGTCACTTCTAAAGCCCCAAATTCAGCCCTTACTCTCCGTTTCACAGTGTAGAAAACCCAGCTGATGCCTGAGGAACCTTAGCATTTACAAGGACAAATGCAGCCTTTGAGTAATGGGTTTCTGTTCGCTGCTCTGCATGAGGCCAACCTAGACGTTGTGGGGACTGGCAGAGGAGTGATTCTTGGAGTTCCTCCTCAGCTCCCTTCTTTTTACAGAAAAGGATGTGTGTGTAGCAGGGGGAGATGGTGGGCACCGTGCATCATCTTTGCCACAGAAGTGAAGTGTGGCTGCTTGTACTGGGGTCTAAATCTAGTTTCCAACATTCAACTGGTTTTACAGAAGACTGTTAAGGTGCTATGTGCGCTGTGTTGGATTTGAGAAACGTGTTGTCGACAATTCTGCCATCAGTGTAAATCCAGAATAAGCGTGCTGCCTAATGAGCACCGCTCCTCTGTGATGCTCTGGTGAATCTGGCAACAGATTTGCATTTATCTTAATCAGTATTTCTCTGCTAATAAGCAGGGGGGTGTCATCCCTTTTTCACGGATGAGGAATTTAATGCAGAAAAGAAGTGCCTTGACTAAGGAACCAACCCAGGGCCCACTGGAGTGAATGGAAAGATCTCCGGTGACTTCCCTGGAAGATGGGATTAGGCACAAATGTCACAGAGGTATCTGTGCCAAATCTAGAAATAAAGGGCAGGATTCTTTTGCCCTGAGTTCTGCGCCTCTTCCTCTAAACCAGGATGTAGGTAATGCTACACTAACCTGATGTGGCCAAAGGCCACTTTGATTGTTTGTTTTTTGCTTTTTTTATTGAGAAGACAGGGAGCAGCCACAGGCAGCCTGCTGGGGGGGGATTTACCATCCGCTGAAACCCCTGTCCTGTGGCTCTGCCCTTCCTAGCTGCAAATCGGTCTAGTGTGTTTTCCCCAAGAACCGATCAATGTATTTCACAGGCCTTGAGCACCAGCCTTAGGTAACTGTAGAGGACAAAGATCTTTCCACCTTTTTGCTTGGTTTATACCTTTCAGATGATATAGTGAAAAAAGAGCAGAGAGTGTGATTTCTGAGATATGCTTTGATATTATGAAGCTCTCAGAAGTGAGAGGAGTTGGAGACAAAGTCTTTTTGGGCCCTTAAGGATCTCTCTCTCGACAGGAACAATGAGGGTGCGGTGGAGAGACTGAAGAGCCTTGGCAGAGCTGTGACTGGTGCGAGGACTGGAGTTATACGAGTGTGACAGATCCAGAGGGTGGTGTCTTGTCACTGCTGTCTGAACCCAGGACCAAAATAGAAGAGGTGTAGCAGAGGAGGGGTTAAGCACATTGGGGGAGAAATTTTGGGGATGGCTTATGCTATGTGCATCTGCTTGATCTGTTTAAGATTATTTCTCACTTTCAGGAATGCTAAATTCTCTCTTGGATTTCTAGAGGGAAAAAAATAGGAAAATAAAGTATTTTTTAAGGGAAATTCATATATGTGCTAAAGAGGTATAGTGGAAGGCTATAAAATGCAGTGTTTCTGTGAAGTGTCTTTAGGACACGTTAGTCCAAGATGCATCCATCACTGGGTGCCTTATTATGTGTTATGACAAAGTGCCACGGGGGCTGATGCATCAAGCACCATTGTCACAACTTGGTGTAACAGGCAGAAAATTTGAAAGGACATTTGTTCTCTGAAAACTGTTGAAAGGAACCCTAGTGCTGAGAGTGGGCACAGGCATGTATCTGTAGTTCCTTCACAGGAAGAAAATGGGGCAGTCCTTTGCTTTTGAAATATTCGTAGGTAGAAATTTTCAGCTTCTGAAGAAATAAATGTTTCTCAGTGCTTGAGAAAAATAGGTAATTCTAAACAGCGTGGACTAGATGCTAATCCCATTTACACAAGTGTAAATTAGAAGTATGTCCATTGACTTCTCCAAAGGTACTCCCATTGGTTTCAGTGGTATCGTTTGCAAACTAAAATACCATGTAGAGTAAAGGAAGTTGATATCTTCAGGCCCAAGGTAGGAGAGATGAGGGTGTGGCACTGGGGCCCTCACTGTAGAATGAATCACTTATTTGTTGTGTTGGGATATTTTTTTTTAATTTGTTTGATTTTTTTTCCTCTTGGAAAGGTGAATGATTCAGTCTGACCCAGCTCAGATCTTTGGGTTATGTGCAATGTACCATCTGTTCTCTGGTGGCTTAGCAATTGACAGTGACAAGATAGCAAGAATTAATGCGCCACCTTGAAAAATATTATAAAAGGCAAGCTAATAAACCATGGGAGAAAGCAAAAAATAAACAAACAAAAATTCAAAAACCCCAGTACTTGGAACCAGACCTTGAAAATGTTGCTTCTTAATGAAGCTTCCTGTTAAAAACAACATACAGGTTAATTCATACTCCCTCATAGGGAAAGGCAACCTTGACAAGTGGCTATGTTACAAATTCAATTCTGTCTGCTGCTTAATACTGAAAGTATACCTTCACCCTATTTTGAAAGTAAGGCTGTACATAACTGTTCTGCCCTCAAGTGAAAACCATTTCAATGTAATAGCTGTTTTATGCAGATGCTATCATAAATTCCTGCTTGGGAAGTGTTTTCCTATGGGCGTTGTAGTTAACACTAACAGAAGTGATGGCTCTGATCAGTGGGAGTGGAGGGAAATTCAGAGCCCCACTGAGCTGGGCCTGATTGCTCTGCTCCTGTAGTTTGGGTGCATTCACGTTCGCAGAATTGAGGCCAGTGTGAAGAAGTCACCTGAAAAAACAGAGCAGACACCTTAAATCTCTCTGTCACATGGAAACATCAGACCAGTCAGAAGTAATGCTGCTACTCTATCCCTTTTCTCCTGCCAAACAGCTGAGGAGCATTTGAGCAGGAAATATCTAAGATAGTATATGTGCTATTCTGTAGCACCAATACAGACATGAATGGATGAAGAAATAGTTTTCAAAGGCCGCTGACAAGTCAGAAATTGTGTTGTCATAAAACGGATACCTTCTCCTCTGTTACTAATAACACCATAATTTCTTTGAAGTGAAACAGTTTGAAAAATACCAGTGAACTCGTTGCTAACTGTGGTCTTGGTTTACTTTTTGCATTGCTGTCAGCTTGCACCATAATTCATCACTGTCACCTGGCAGGGAGCAGGCTGGTGCACTGGTAGTGCTTCTCAGGCACTTGGAAGGCTTGTGTTTGACACCTGCTCCTGACTTTCTTCCCTTCCTCCCTTCCACAAGGGCACATTCTCACTCATTACAATTAATGCAAAAAAATCCTATTGATTGTAAAGGCAGCTGGATTTGGCCCCAAACTATTAGGGCCTGGAAGTGCCACTGGGGCAGTGTATTCATTCAGCCTTTGGGTGGAGGTGGAAGGTAAAAGCCTTCTGTGACTTCCAGTTGAGTAAGAGGGAGTGCAAGGAGGCTCCAAGATCCCTACCTTATCCTCTCCTCCTCTGCAAGACTGTTAGCTGCCATTTGGGGTTTCAGAGTGACGGGAATGAAATAGAGAAAATGGATTTGAAGTTGCTCAGGGAAATATGGCGAGTGATATAGTATCCTAGAAGCTCCAGGGAGCTTTCCGTGAATTGCTTTTAGTAAAGTTTTGGAACCAAATGGGCAGAACTGGATGTGGCTTCTCACTTGGTACCCAAACTGCCTGTTTCCCTTTAGCCTATTTCCTCTTGTCCATGCACTTCCACAGAAAGATTTGTGTCTGTCAAGCTGCAAATAACCTTACCATAGGGGTAGTGCCTAGAAGGCCCACAGGCATTACCAAAGCAAATCACTTGAGGTACAAATTTGAAAGTTGTCTTTTCTTTTTTATATTTCAGTTAAATTGCAGTTTGTTGTAAAAAAATGAAATTCCATCTGAATCTATCAGTAATATCAGAGTCTAATTTTCTCCTCCCTCACACATGGTCAACAGCAGAGTAGCTCTTCTGGAAATCTGTCTGATTTGCCCTAGCTTAGGAGAGAGGAGAATGAGGCTAGCATTTCTAAAATTATCATAAATCTTTATTTTGGCACGTTTTTTAAAAACAGAAGTTTGACCTAATGGATTATAAATACCTCATTTGCTTTGAGCTATTATTATAATCTATCGCACTGAACCAGCCGGCACAAATATGCAGAAAATCTGCATGCTAAAAATTGTTCAGAAATGTTTGAATAAATTGGTGTTAATACACTGTAAGCTGTTGGCAAAATCATTCAATGATTAGCTATTTTCCTCTTTATATTGTTCATAGGCATTAGCCACACTGTTGATTAATGGCAGTCGAATTTTCTGTTTAAAGAAACAAATGCATTTTTAATTACAGACCCTTTTGGAAGTCAGCAGAACTTCTGCCTGAGTGAGAAGCAGAGGATTAAGTCTTATTTAAGTTTAAGAATGGATTTTAAACTATGAAATGTCTATTACTTTGTTTCCTCCATTTAATGTTTCTGAATTGACAACAGTTTTGTCAAAAAATTGTTAAAATCACTCTTAGACTAAGACCTTGCATGTATCAGTCTAAACTCTTTTGTGACTTGTTAGGAGTAAGTTGCTGCTTCCTGGAAAATGTAATTTAAAAGGACTGAAATAACATTTACTTTGATGGCATAAATAGTGCTGCAGTGTTAATTTAATATAACCAAATATATTATTATTACAGTGGTATCCATAAGTGCTAATCAGGAAAAGGGCCCAATTGGGACAGGCACTGGACGGAGAGATGAACTTAGGCCCTGCCCCCTAGGCTTATTAATTTGTTTCCATGTGATTTAAGAAGAATACAAAAAGCCCCATATTGGGTGATCCCCCATCCAACGTAGCGTCCTGTTTCTGACAGTAGCAAGTAGTAGTTGCTTTAGAGAGAGTGTCTATGAAAAGGGCATGTCTACAATGATCATACTGTGCCAAACCCTCCCTGGGATCCATGGCCATTGGTTTAGGGGTATCAGAGGATACATCCCCGATTTATTTTGAGAGCTCCCAATGGATTTGTTTGCCAGGAATTTATCTAATTCCTTCTCAAATCCAACTATGCTATCTGCCTCTACAACCCCCTGAGCAATGAGTTCCACAAGTTAGCTACACATATAATAATAAAAAGGATGCTTTCTGATCATTTCTGTGGATGCCTCCTGCTTCTTGTAATCTGGAACTTGGTGAGTAAGTTCCCTATTCACTTTATTTACATTCATCATGGTTTTAAAGATGCGTATCATATTCCCCCTCATCCCTCTCCTTTCCATACTAAAGCATCTTAGCCTTTTCAGTATCTCCAGGTGTGGCAGATGCTCCATACACCCGACCATATCGTTGGTCATGGTTTTGTGCATTCTTTGTGAAACGGTTCAGATTGCTTGGCCAGTTGAAAGGAGTTTGCTGCCTTTTACAGTTGCACATAATTTTGTTTAAAATATGTGAAGTACAGATGATTACGTGGGTATAAAATCCCTGGTATGCCAAAGGGAAAAAAAAAAGTCAGTTAGAAGTACTGAAGTCCCATTCACTTTGGTGGCATGACGAGCACTGCCATGTTAACATGAACGTATTATTAGTACGGGGCTACTAACACAGCGCTCATCCTCTGACCCATGGACCAGATGCAGCCCACAGAGCCGCGGCATCTGGCCTGCCAGGCTCCCTGTGGGTCAGGACATTTGGCAGCGGGGCAGGAGCCACCCTCCCCTGCTGCCAAATGCCCACGCTCCCTGTGTCCTCACAGCCAGATGGGGCTGGACCAGGCTCCTTGTCCCCACATGGCTGGGGCCAGGCTGCCTCTGCATGGCCAGAGGGGGCTGCACCCATCCTGGGCAGGCACTGGGGCCACCAGCTGCATCTGGCCGGGTGGGGAATGGGAAAAAGATCACAAGAACATAAGAATTGCCATTTATGGGGTCAGACTATAGGTCCATCCTGCAGACTATCAGTCAGACTATAGGTCCCAGTCTCCTGTATCACGGCATGGCCGATTGTGGAGACGGAAAGACCAAGTGAACCGAGTGTGACTGGAGCTGCGCACCATGACACTAACAACTGGACGCACATATATATATATATATACACACACACACACACACACACACATTAGTAATAATATTGTCTTGAAGCCCTTTAAAAGAGCACAGATGCAGCTTCCTCGGTAAAACAAGGAGGACGGGTGCGACCTTGGGATCAGGAGCTAGGCCTGGCATATGCCCCGCCATTCCCCCCCAACCCTGCAGTAAGTCTGCAGGGGGGAAAGGCAGAGCAGCCGCCGGCGGCCCGGCATTATCACGCAATGAACTGGCGAAGGGCACAACGCGTTCGGGCGCCAGTATGGGTGAACCTGGCAAGAAAGGGCCCGTGCGCGCTTCGCGACG
>NW_005842168.1:788251-794902 GCF_000455745.1 Alligator sinensis | reverse complement strand
CGCGGCCTGGGCCCCCGGAGGTGCCTGAGGGGGCGTTGGGGGCAGCGGTGCTCAGAGCTCGCCTCGGCGTGAGTCGTTGTCCAGCCCCAGGTTTGAAAATTAAGAGAGGCAGAGAATTGCCTGCACCTTACACCCCCCCCCCACACTTCACTTCACTTCAGCCCCCTCCACACGCGCTCCATTTCAGACATTGGGGCTGGGAGATGGGGGGGGTCCTGCTTCTCCTGAGGAGAAGTTCCCTGACAGTGTTTGGGGCAAGAAGGGGCCTGAGAGGAAATCTTAATATTTTTAGGTTCAGCCCCTCATTGAGCCCCTCTTCAGAAGCCCCTGGGGAGGCTGAGGGAAGCCGGGTTGAAATAGCAGGTTGTATTTATTTACGGACATACATAAGAGCATCGGGGCGTTTCCAAGAGAGCCGTGCTTCTGGCGGCGCGCGGTGGTGTCACAGGCCCGGATACAACCAGTGCAGCGGTGCTCTTGGTAACTGGCCACGCGTCGAGGACCGGTGCTTTTGGAGCAGGGAGGATCGGGGTTTCCCCTCTGTTTCTCTGGTGTCTGAAGGGTATGTGTCGAGACCAACCCCCCGGTAGAGCTGCAGGCGGGCGTGCTGTCGGCACGCGCGCCAGGCCTGCGGTTTGTTCGGCGCACGGCGATGCGGGTGGCAGAACTAAGTGTGTCGGGCACGTGGGAAAGCGGAGCAGCTTGTCCGTGAGGAAGGGAAGTGCCTCTATGTTTTGGAGCAGCGTTGTATTGTAACGTTTTCATGTGGCAGCTGCCCTAGACTTCCAGTGTCCTGGCTGGAGAGTTGCAGACCGCGTCGGGTGATGGTAGCCTGGGCATCGACCTCATTGTAACTCAGCTGGGTGAGCTCTGGAGACTTCATCCGCCATCAGAGCATAGCACCGGTGATGCATAGCAGCCTAAGTTAGTTGTGTTTGTTGGGTTTTTATTACATGAATATCCTCCTCTTGATATTACCCTCACAAGTCGTCGTCTTTTTTTAACCTGTTTAATATTTCTCTACAATCCTTTTTTGGGTTAACATATTTTATACAAACAAACTCCCATTGACTTTAGTGGAAGACTGTGAGATCTTGAATGGGGTGGTTTCCTCTACACCACATTTTGGCATCCCCACTCACGTTGAGCAGTATTTTACAGCATGAGAAATCCCGTTGAAATCGTTGGGACTTTAGTCATTCTTGCTGTGAACAAGGCAGCAGTCGGGTGGTTTTTTGTTTTTTTCTTATGTTCTTCCTCATAACTGTTGTACCTCAAGGAAGAAGGAGTGTACAAGTAATTGTGAAGTAGATCTGATCTGATTTGAATTATGCCTTTTTACAACAGCCAGACTTGTAATTGTGTTTTGTTTAAGAACTTTTTTTAAAAAATTCTTTTGTAAAAAAAATAAAATAAAAAAAATAAAAATAAAAATAAAAATAAAAAAAATATATATTGGTTATTTAAAAATGTTAGTGAAGGGGACTTTTGTACATATGTAAAGAAGATACCTACCACACTTTAATTTGGAGTGCAAGATGGTGTATAAACACCAGTGTCTTATAAAAATACATGCTGATGGTGGGCACTGTTTATGTAGTTAACACGGAGTTTACTGTGGGCTGTTTAAGTGACATGGAGAGCCCCGATGTAACTGTGAATCTTTTCACATGGTGGTTTTTGCTAGCTTGTATTTTCCTACTACTAGACATTTTTGTTTCTTTTTTAGAATTATTTAAAAATAAAACCTCAGGGGGGTGTGTGTGTGCATGTACCTCCATTCAAATTATACAGCTATGCTGTATAGAAAGATATAATATGCACCCATGTGCATATTGTATCCATTCCATGTGCTCTTGTTATTAGATTAGCATGCTTCTTCTGTTGCTAGTATAACAACATGTATAAATTCAAAACACTGTATATATTGAGCACTTTGAATTTTCCATAGCTAACTTCTAAAGCAGTGACTGAGAGTAGAAACGGTACGCTCTATTCCTCTGGCAGCAAATGCTGAAGTGGACCGTGCTGCTCCCAAATCCCACAGAGAATTTGTCTATAATTTTTTTAAATGTAAAATGTTTGTGTTAGTTTGCTTCCTTACTGGATTTATCTTCACTTGATGAGAGAAATCAAGTAACCTTCACATGGCTAGCATATAATTTATGTACCTATAAAATATGCTGGTCCTTGTGGTTGCACAAATTAAATGCTTGCAGTTACAAAATGCTTCAGTGTATGCCTAGGGTTCTCTGAGAAGGTGGCAATTTACTCTGTGGGGAAAGCAAGGATTTGCTGAGTTGGTGGTTCTTCATGTGCCTCTTGCTGGAATTTATCCTCCTGTACACACAGTCACTTTGCTCCATGGCTAGGGGTCAGCTGTCCTTTACAAAAGAATTTGAGATTCTAGAGCAAGCAATATTGTTATTCTTAGCAAGCAGTATCAGATTTGTAGTAGTAATCCAGCAAGTAGTCTGGATTTTTCCCTCATTCCACTAACTTTCTTCCATCCTAATTTGTGGTAGCAGTTCATCATCTTGTTTTGTCATGGGTTAGATATAGAATGCATGTGGATCAATGGGGGGTCAAGGAGAAGAAGGGAAGTGATCTTCTCTAGATACTGCATGTAGAGAGCAACTTAATCCCAATTTTTAAGACCTCTGATATGGAACACAGTTGTAGAGCACTCGCACGTTGTAGGGTCAGATTTATTCCTGATATATCTCGGTGGATTTTAGTGGGCTCATATCCGTGAATCTGGAGTTAGTAAGCTATTTAATGCTTTTTTTTTTTTTTTTTTTTAATTTATTTTAAAGAGAGACCATCTTTTATCATCTCTTTTTCATCGTTAACCAGTCACATACCCTACTGTAGTTCATGGAGGATATGGCTATAAGGTTTTTAGGGCAGTGGGATCATTCCTGAGAGTAGGCAGTAGACTCACATGGCTGCATATGAGTAAAACCAACAGGATTTGCCCCTCAAACTAATTGGATTATTAATTAGTCACACGCCAGTTGGTTTTGTACAGTGCATTTATCATGTGATGTTCTTTATCAGCGGGGTGGGGGGAGAACTGTGAGGCTATTACATACTCGCACATACATCCCTTTGTGTGTGTTCAATTTAATTAAAATATCTAAATCATTCCAACGTCATCCAGGAAGATTCTTTAGAATATCAGGAAGGTCTTCCTTCGACCTTGCTGTTATGAGCCGGTGTATCATTCGATTTGTATGGTGCCTTTCAGTGTTTACAGGATGGTGTATTAACTGATTTTTGGTAATTTTGGAGATTTCAAGAATACCTAAGGGGATGCATCACATGACAGACTGTGAATGCCACTCAGGAAGGCAGACTGAAGGGGCTCTGGAGAATAGCTATGAGAACTAGAAGATGGGAGATACTGGCCTAGGAGGGAAGATTGGAGCTGCATAGGCACAGCTTTGCTCATTGAGAACATAATGATCTTCCCTGAGTATTTTTAAAAGAGCAAAGTCCCATTATGGAGAGGAATTGAGATAAAAGAGTGGACCAGGGAGAACTCGGTGCCCTACTGATGTTGTCTCTGCAGTGCTAACAGGACTGGGAAATTAGCAGAGTGAGGATTTGTTGTTACTGTCATCAGATATGTGCAGGTTGGTTGGGGATGAAGTGGGGTGGGTGGTGGGATGTGTGCGTGCTCACTCAGTTGTGGGTTTTTTTTGTTTTTTGTTTTTGGACTGTAACTGCACTTCATGAAGGAGGAACTGTAATTTGAAGAGGTGTGTTCAGGGAGGGGAGAAGTTCTGCATGCTTCTTTAAGCCTGTCATTAATCTTCCAAGAGAATAACAGTTAAATCTTCATTGACTGGGATATTGAGAAATTATGTCTTTAGTTAGGGAACTGTAAAGCTGGGGAAGCTGATAAAGCGATACAGGATCAGTTAAATCTGTGTATGATTGCTAGTGATGACTTATTGGAAGAGAGTTATTTGGTCTTAGTCTGGTTCCTGTTGGACTGATGTGTACATAATAAAAACCAGCAATAAGGAGTGACCTCAGCAGAGTCCAGTGGCTTGAGTAGGCCATAGGCACCAGGTCTGGACCAAGCAGCCTGTAGAAAGCTTGTACTACCCCAGCCCATGCAGTACAGAGGGTATCCATCTCTAGGGTGTCGGGGCCGAGGGGCTGTGGCCAGCAGCCCGGGCACGTGGGCTGGGGAAAAGGTTGGCACGGCGAACTAGAATTAGGCACTGACGTGTAGAGGTTGATTTAAAGATTGTTTTACTTACACCGTAGGTGGTCGCGGTGCAGGCAGGAAAAACTTTCTTGAGTTGCAGTTACAAAAAGACACACATGGAGTTTGCTAGGCTCCACAAAACAAACACGAACAGAGCTCTGGATACACGCTCGCGGAGTTTGCTAGGCTCCGTGGAACGACCAAAATGAGAGTCCGAAAGGTGACTCTCGACAAGCATGTGGGGTAGGGTACGTCGAGGGATCGTGCGGCGACGGGGAGAGAGTCTTGGTAGCTGATCAAACCACCGGTCGGCTCCGAGACGCGCGCAGAGTTTGTTAGGCTCTACCACGTGGCTCAGAGTTCTCCACGAGATGGATGCGGAGTCCCCCTAAATGAGGTCCTCCCCGGAGATCTCCAACTTGGGTGGAAACTGCTCAAGCCTCTTATACAGCTAGCGAGCCAATTGCTAGCCGCCACATGGGAATAATTTAGAAACAGTCAATAGTGGGGTACGAATTTGCATGCGAGTGGCGGGAACTCCTTTGCACTGGGGTTTTCTCTCTGCAGCTGAGAATTGAACCGTGCAAAGAATGCTCCATGTGGCGGGAAATAATTCTGCAGTGCCGAAGCGCACACAAAATCATTGGGTCATGACATAGGGTTGACATCCTAGCAACTTCCCCTGCTGCTACACATTCACTTTCCCTCTCCTGTGTACAAGAAGGGATGCTTTTCATGGTGGGAAGAAAGGGAGGGTGGCTGTGGTGGTAAGTAGAATAAAGTTGCATGTGTGTGGCTGTAGGCTACCACGTACTGATGCATGGACTCTATACAGCTCCAGAGTCATCACCTTTACTGGGAAGAATGTAACCGTTTCCCAAGGCTTGATACCTGAGGGCAGTGGATCTGCTTACCTGAGGTGTCCATGTGGTACAATCCTGACTTTTTGTTTTACAGCTGTCTTGTCTAGAATGGGCAGGCCCCCGAGGGCCCAATTTAACTATTGGGTCAACTGGACATTGGGTTTTGGTCCCCCTTGGGTAGAGGGCTTCTAGAGCTACAGGCCAAGGAAGGATTTCTTTGAGCAGGACTTCTGTTCTCCTGTATCCTCACTTGGATGTGTAAGCTTTTTGGCTCAGTTAAGCCATGAGGTTTTTCTTTTTTTTTTCTTGTGGAGCTAGCTGCACCAGTGCAGAGATGGCAAAAAGCTTGAGAGCTGTTACAAGGGAAGGGGATACAATATGCTGGGCTCAAATTGGCACTGTTTTTCAGTCTGGGGGGGGGGGGGGGGGGGGGGGGTGTGTGTGTGTGTGACAGGGCTTCATTTCTTTGCTGTGTATAAGGCTCCAGGTTATCTTAAACTAGCTTCTAGGATCATCAGAGGAGACTGGAAAATCTCTATTTAAATGTATCACCATTGATAAATTGCAAACGTTCTGATTGCAAAAAATTAGAAGTGGTTTCAGCCGATCTCTTTAAAGAAATAAAAGCTATGAGGTAAGTTTAATAGTATTATTTGGTCTGCCTCCAGGGAGTTCACCTGATACAGAGCTGCTTTTTTCTCTCCATTTCAGAATCTTTCTGCATTTTCTTAGAGGAAAAAAGTGCTGTGTCTCGAATTTGAGCAGCAGAACAAGGCTGACAGACATCCGTTGTTCCAGGTAGACTGCTGGGCAGGAGGGTGCTGAGGGGATGCAGGATGGGCTGCTCTTTGCTGCAGGGCATGTGCTTGGCAGCCTGCAATCCTGGCAATCTGTGATCCTGACAGCAGGACACACACTCGGGGTAGCTGGAGCAGCTTCACACTTCCCTACCCCTTGTGCACACTCCCCTCCCCCTTGTGCTTCTCTAGGGCCATGCTGCAGGCTGGCTGATAGCCGAGTCACTCTTCTAGCACTCTGGAGAGGTAGGGGAAGAGGCAAGTTGTGTGGCAAAACCTAGCTGCAGAGGATATTGTCTTCTGGGTTTTTGCTTTTTTTAAGGTTCTGGAAAAAGGGGGAGAGATGTCCCCTAAGTCTGGTGTAAATTGTATTAATATGGTTATGTCAGAAGACCTGCTGCAGCATAGTGCTGAGTCCCACCTGACGGGCATCAACCACCCTGGCTTTCATTGCAGTCAGTGGGATTTGAGAGAGATCAGCATCTTGCTGGATCTAGGTCGTAATGCTAGAAAATGCTTTTCTGTGCGTAGTCGGGTCTGACCTGCAGAGTTTCCATGATGATGATTTTCTGTGGTCTGTCACTGCTGTTTCTCTTCTTACTCTGGTGCAGCATTTTTTGAGCTAGGGAGATGTGGCCATCTCTCAGGCAAAGGGCAGCATTTCCCTGATGCTGCGTGTGTGTGATCTGGGAAGTGCTGTAGGATTCAGGATTCCTTGATGTGACAGCTGCTACACATGTATAAGGAGTGCCATCTGCCTTCACGTTGG
>NW_005842168.1:775487-788220 GCF_000455745.1 Alligator sinensis | reverse complement strand
CACAATGTTAGATATCCACAGCGCCGCTCGGGGGGGGGGGGGGGGGGGGTGTGTGTGTGTAACATGCTCTTCTGCTCTGCTGTCAGTATGTTTTGCCATTGGTTCTGGCCCTGGTGGTGGGGGGGAAATGCACAAAAGATCAAGTATTAAAACCACAGAGGGGTGCTTTAGCCAGGGAGTCACCACCAGGGGGACTAAGGTTAGAGAGAAGGAGCAGAGAATGGGATTTGATAAATGAAGTAGAGCCACGCCAGCAAGGGCCATGCATGCAGCTGTGGAGACAGAGCAGGACGATGTAGCGATTCACAAGATTAAAACTTTCCTGATGTCAAAAAAGACCATTGGAGATGTGAAAAGTAGCACTTTAGCTCAGGATAGCAACATGCTTAATGAATATCAAGTCACAACAATGTCTCTGTTTTATTTATCAAAACACTCTCTGTTCCTGTTTTGGAGGACATGAAACAATCGTACATTTCGAGTCAAGATGGCTAATCTGTAGTCACAGCGTTTTAATAAATACAGAGCTAAAAACAAACATTGATCTGTTCCCGGTTTGGTAGTGCAGACCTGCAATGGCCATGTTGCTTATTGATTGTTGCTGTATTGATCCTTACTTAGGATAATTTATTGTAGGGCATAAACTGCTCATGGATATAATTTTAAACCATAGGTAAATATTATGGAGTGAACTGAACAAATTGCAACTGAATTGAGAAGGGCCAATCATGCATTCATGGGTGGAACTCGCAGCATCTAATGTAGCCCTGCCAGTCCCTTTGGCTGCAAGTTTAGTTAAATTACTTCTCTTCTTAAAGGAGCATTAGGTTTTTTTTTCTAGATAAATTTAGCTAAAAATCTATGGCTCTTTATAGAGGCTTGAAAAAGTTTGGCAAATACTGATTCCATGTCTAAGGGAGGAAGAACCCTGAAGCTATACTTTACTTGCTGCTTTTTCCCATTTTCTTTGCTCGTCATCCTTACTAATGATGTTGGCAAACCACACTGCTCTGGGAGCAAGGCAAACTACAATGTAGTGGAAGTTTACTCAATGGGCCAAATTAATCCGTGGTGTGATTTCTGAGGCTGCTGAAGCTAGATGAATTTGTTCTAGTATTTCTTCTCACTCTCTTGCTGGTTTTGTTAGATAGATAATTTTTTTTTCCTCCAGGCACCTAGAAGAATGTGGGTTCAGTTTGGGAGTGAAGGTTCCCATTGCTCTTTGTTTCACCGCACTCTTGCAGTGTCCCTGTTCAAAGTGGTCTGAGTTCCTGTGCAGCTCTCCTTCAGCACAAGCAGCTGGTCCTAGCCAAAGGGAAACCATGCCATTTTATGCTACACATTTGGGAAGTGTTAAAAATGCTGAGCCTAATTTTTCTAAAACTCCTTTTCCTGTTAAAATCATTAATATTTAGATTGCTGCAGTGGGGGATGGGAGGACTGTGCCTTGTGATATAATTAATGCAAATTTGTCTGCGGAGTGATCGTTCTGGCTGGAACAAAGGGTAACTTTTAATATATAATTGAGGTGCTACAAAAATGCTGTGAATGCCTTACAAAAAAGAAATGTTCAAATAATGCCAGGAGTCGAACTTTGAGTTAAGGGAAGGCCGGATACTCTGAGTGGGGTGTAAAGCTTCACCTTGAATGCCTGCATAGTAGACACAGAGCCTGGCCATGAGTAAGTGGTGGGTCCAGGGGACGTGACTTCTGTTTCTGACTGGAGCCATTTGCGACCTTTGCCCTGAAACTGAAATTGAACATGCATCCGTCTCTAGAGATCTGAGTCAGAAACCTTGCTGTGCATATGAGATTTGAATCTGACTTATGTTGAAATTGCCAGATGATTGGCATATTGCTTTAAGGTGATTTATCTACGTGCTACTTGAAGGTACCATAATCCCATTGTGTGGTTGGAGAAACCAGCACAGATGGGGTAAATGTAGAGGTGCACCAATATATTGGTGCCTTATCGGATTGGCACCGACAAAAGGAAGATTAATAGTATTGGCTGTTGGCTTTTTTTTGGCTGGGGGGGCTGGTTTTTTTTTTTTTTTTTTTTTTTTTAAATATAATATGCCTTCTGGCTGGGGCCCATGGATGCCATGTGCATATGCACAGCTGCACACAGGAATGCAGCTGGGCAGTGTGGAGAGCAGTACCCTGCAGGTAAGTCTGTGGGGGAGGTATGGGGTGGGGGGCAGATTGAGGCTCCCATGGTGATGGAGGGAGGGAGTGGGGCAGGGAGCACTGCCCAGCCAGGGTGGTGAATGGGACTTGGGGACAGGGCAGGGAGCAGGACAGAGTTGCAGGGGGGTGGGGAGGGGAGGTGGCTCCCTGCCACTGCATACAACCCCCAGGGGAGGTGTGGAGGGGGGGGCATGTTCCTCCCCAAGATTTGTGCATGGGGTTGGATGTGGGCTGCCTGCTGTGGGCTCTGGGGTCACCATGTTGTCTTTGCCCTGGGAGCTCTGTGTCGGCTGTGTCCCCTGCTTGCCTGGCAGCAGTGGTGGTGGTGAGTTGCACCTCCCGCTGTCAGGCAGGCAGGGGATGTGCAGCTGGTATGGAGCCCTTTGGGCAAAGGCAGCAGAGCAGAGAGCCCCAAGCTCACAGTGGGCAGCCCACATCTGCCTTTGCCCTCCTCGGTTCCACTCCTGTTAAGTGTCCCTGTTCTTAAAAATGGTGGTGGTGGCACTTTAACCTAAAGCTCATCTTAGTTCAAGTGCCCCCGCTGTCACTTTTTAAGCACCAGGATGCTGATCCCCTTGATGACCCACCTGTGGTTCTGTCCCACTTCCTGCCCCAGCTCTGGGTCCCATTTACCGTCCTGGCTAGGCAGCACCCCCAGCCCCTGCCTCGTTCCCTCCCTCATGGTGGGGGCCTTGATCCGCCCCTTCCCCTCCACAGACTTAACAGCAGGGCGCTGCTCTCCATGCTGCCCAGCTGCATTCCTGTAAATTGGTTATTGGATCGGTATCGGCCGATTTTTATATAGATGGCTAATAATAATCAGCTATCGATATTGGCCAAGAAAATCTTTATCGGTGCACCCCTAGTTAAGTGACTTGCTCATGATTATGCAAATCAGTAGCAGAGCTTCGGGCAGAAACCTCATCCAGTGCCAATCCAAATACGGTTATGGGGCTAATAAAAACATCCATTTTTATTTTGGGCTTCCTGCCTTTTGTTAGCCTAGGTCAGGGCCTGGTAATTAGTTTAACCTTGCAGAGCTGATACCAGGAGTGACTGTAACGGTAGAGTTTTAGATACCATTAGAGAATGAGATTTATAATGGGTTTAGAATAACTTTGACAACTATTAACCATAGCCTCACTAAAGAAGTCTTGCTGTCAAATTGTTTTAAAAGAAATGTTTTGTTTTTTGCACATCAATATTATTTTTATAGTATTAATATTTATTAAATGCTTAAAAGTATGCTTGGAACTGTACCAGATGCCAGAACAAACAGGGGCTCCGTTTCCATGGGAACAGGAGCTCAGTCTCCGACTTACAAAACCTGAAGGGACTTTCTCTTTGACAAATTAAAAAAAATCCATTTAAGACATGCGATGCTGTATCCAATCTGGGATACAGGACTGTTCTCACTGCAAGTTTCTTCAGTGCGCTTTCAGGGTTCGAGCCTGGTCTCCCTAATGTGTATGCACCTGATGGTTTCCCAAATGCTGTGCTAGCTGAATAGCGTTATAACTGAGAACTCAGGGGCCAAAGTCAAGGAAGAAACTCCCATTGTTTTCACTGGTGTTTTGATCAGATCATAGTGCTTGATGCTTCTCCCTGCATCCCTGTAGGTGAGAGCACAATTTTAAAAGCCTCCACTCTAGTATCATTAGTCAGTGTGGGCAGGGCCTATCTCTCTGGTGAACTCTTCTGTGCCTCTTATCCATGTGTGCATAACTGGGGTTTAAATCCCAGAGGGGTCCCCCCGACTTTTTTTTGCGGGGGGGGGGGGGGGGGGGGGGGGTGGGAGTTGCTGTTTTATAACTTCCAACCTCTCTGTTTCTTGCATGTTTATTTCCTGAACCTGTTTTCCAGTGTAATGCCTGTTACCATGTCACTATTTCTAGATGCAACAGTGAATGAAAACCCTCTCCAGGTCCAAAGTCTGGGTCTTTCTGTGCATCACCTAGGAGAGATTTTTCTTTGTCTCCCTGCTTCCTCTAGAGAATAAAATCAGCTGTGTTCTTCAATACCTTGGTGGTCTTGTTATTTTGATTGGTCTGGTTGAGTGAGTGTTGTCTCCAGATTTACCTCTACCGGATGGCAGTGCTATAGTCTGCCACAACACCAGCTGCTTGGTTTGCTGATTGTGCAAAGATTATATATCATTTAAACCCTGCTGGGTTTGCTGGACCAAGTTCTTCCAGATGTGAAACCACTTTGTTTGCCCCCAGGAGGAGTCACAAACATGAAAATCTGATGCAGGAAGACCATTGGCATCTTTCCTCCAAGAACAGACAAAGGACACTGGATGATTCCTGATGTAAAATTACAGATTGGCATGTCATTTTTCTCAGCGTGAATCATGCCTGTGTCCATGGTGCTGCTTATAAACAAAGACAAATGTCCCCGTTTCTTTTGTATTTACTGATGCACAGAGAGTGAGACCCTCAGAACTAGGCTTTCGCATGCAGTATCTAGCTCCTGGTTCCACTCAGTTTGATAAAATTGCATCACCATCTGTAGTAAAAATCAGCATCTGGTATTGTGCACATTGTGAGTCTTCACTAGTTTCTTTTTAGCCCAGTTAAGCATTTTTTTTTCATTTTGTAAATGTGAAAACTGAAGTAGAGAGGCTGCGACTAGCCCAAAGCCAAAGAGCAAGTCGGTGGCGAAGCTGGAATTAAGAGTTGAGTTCTTGTTTCTTACTCTCTTGCTTTCTGTCCCTAAGACTTACTGACTGTTTGATGGTGTTGCCTGGTCTTTGTATTGGTGATAGTTTGTAGTGCACTGAGATGCATCTAAATGTTTAGAAAGCATACAGTTCCAAGCTGTTTTATTTTTTGGGGTTGCATGCTGGGAATATCTCTAGCAATACAGTTGGCTTTTTTTTTTTCTGAGGGCCTGACTTGCATATAAAATGTTGAAATTGGTGAGTGAAGCATTATGCTAGTCTTAATTTCCACGGTGAACTTCTGTTTATACAGCATAGCACATCCTGAAGGATCCCAGAGCGCTCCCTGTATGCAGATAGCTTGGAGTATAATGCAGCCACTACTGGGATGGAGCATAATAGCAGCTGTTCAGTACTGCACATAAATACTCCACCTATGTTTAAAACAAAAAAAAAATGAAAACTTCATATTTCTGATGGCGATTTCTTGCTAACTTTTTACAGACCGGAAAGGTGCATCTGACTACAAAGCAGTAGGAGCAATGTGAATCCATGTCTAAAAATTATCCATTCGCTACAGCTAAATTTTAAGTAGATTAAAATCTGCTTGTTTTATGGGAAGAGATCACTTGAGTTGTGCTTGTCAGTAAGTAGCACGCTATTTCCTATTTTCCAAGCCAAAAGAACTGAGTTGCATTTTAGTTTTGAGAAGCCTCATGCATTCAATTTTCTAGTGACGGTTGGCCACTTCACCCATGACCACAGTATCTCCTGCCCCTGCTTTACACCCATCCATCATCACAGCACTATCAACCTATCATTGCGATTGATCATGAGTGTGTTCTTGCTCTGATGTATTGCTGTTGGCTGAAAAGGAAACTAGCAGTAGCTAAGATGCCTAAGAAATGTTAGTTCGTTATTGTTATGTATCTTTATACTTTTCTCTCCTTATTTCCCTCTTTTTCACTCCCCTTCCCCCCCCCCCCCCAAAAAAAAACCAAACCAAACCCCAAAAACCTGTTGCTCAGTTTAGCTACAGAGCTGGTATGTTTAAAAGGATATAACTTTTCCTTTAGCTGGTAAGCTAGGCTGCACCTCTGACCTATAGGAATAATAATTAGTACTCAAATTAACACTGGTGGCGTGGGTAATGGGTGATTTCTTTGGAGTTGTAGACACCATTTAAATGATGTATTTCTTGGACAGGTTTCCCTTCTGGATGGTTGGTAAATGGGTTCAAACAGACTGGAATGATCCCAACCTGCCACTTGGTTCACAAAGAAATTGCCTGCTGCACTTGGAGGCATAGCTGTTTTCAGTGCATTAGTGTTCCTGAAAGCTAAATTTGTCCTATTTCTTTCTTTCTTTCTTTTATTCCATATGCTATGTATATCTGCCCAAGGTGCCAGTTAATGTTGATCCCTGCAGTTAAATAAGGATTAGGGAGCTGCATTGACAGGTGCTGAAAGGAACCAGATCCATTCAGTATTTCTTGGCTGGAGGGGCTCTGATGGTAGCAAAGCACTTCAAAGAGTTGGAGTGTGGACTAAGGGCAAAATCATCTGGCCTGTGATATAAATGCAGACACCCCCTCACAGGGGAGGGTGACAGGTAATACAGTAGGTTTCTCTTCAGGGCTGCAGACTTCATTGAAATATAAAACATAAGTGCCTGACGGCCACAATGTCTTTGCAAGGCCTGCCTCCTTGGTTTACTGCCTTTGCTGGACCCCTTTCCATTGCAGGGCTTCTGCATGGGTCTTGCCAGTGCTCACAGTTCCACGTCTTATTTGGAAAATGCCTGGCCTTCATTGGCAACTCGCAAAGCCTTTATCAGCACTCTCTTGGCCTGATGTTGAAGGAGATTGTGCAAAGCCTGATGAGGGTGTCAGGCACCTCGTTGGAGTCGATTATGCACAAGATTTACATGAGTGCTGCTGACCTTTTTTTGTAAGTACTCATGGGAAGGATTGAGAATTCTTGTGCACACACGCACACACACTGCACCTTAAGCTGCTAAATTCAGCGTGCAGAAAAGTGTTCAGTTCATCACAGTAATTCTTTTCCCCCCAAAAACGAGCTCTAAACTAGATGTGCTCTGATTAGAAGGTCACTCATGGAGGCTGGGTGGCTCTGGGAATTGGAACTTGTCCTCAATGGGCTCAAATCTCATTCACATCATAAACTTGCACAAGGAATCGCTATTCAGTGAATATTTGGGGTATGAAAATGTTCAGTGGACTCGGGCAAGTTCCTAGTGAATGTGCATCTAGAAAACAAAACGGCCACTAAATCAACATCTTTTGGTTGACCGAGTAGCCACGGAGGCTTGCTCTAAGGGCCAAGATGGTCTCTTGAAGTCTGGATTGGAACACATCAATTTGGGAGAAGCTGCCTCAGCTGGAGCCAGGATTGTGCTGTGGATAAGGAGGAACTTCAGCTGTGAGGACTGCCTGTCTGACACCTTCATCCACACTCAGATTTACCTGTTAGGATAATTTAGTCTTTCGGAGGAAGCTTGAAACCAAAGTGTGTTTTCCTTGCTGGCTGCTGTTCTTGATCTGCCTGTGCTGGGTGGCTGTTGTAGGGTTTTCTGAGGGTCAGGGATGTGCCCTCTTGTGGATTATTAAGTGTTGCACTTCGGTGCTGGGTCATCTATGCTTTTTTTGTTGAAGAATGACTGGCTTTATCTTCAGACAGAGACATGAAAGGTGCTGAAACACTAGGATCATGTTTGAGGCTTAGTAGCAGCACAAAGTGGTGTCAGCTGGGGAAAACAGGCTTAGGACCTGAATCTGATTTCCTTCTCCCCCTTCCCCCGTGTAGATGAGCATAAGCTTGAATCTGGCAAAGGCAGCTTGCTCAGTGATTGCTGTGGCATAAGGAGATTGTGTAGTATCTTGCTATATTGTTTTCAAGGAGACTGTCCCCCTCCCCCTGTAAGTTGGAGCAAGCATGACATTGGTTCTCCAGATACAGTCATATTTGGACCTCCTTATCCAAAATGATGAGAAGGCATTATTGGAAGATACGGATATTTTTGCAGTCAAGAGTAAACTGGGGCAAGGACTTGAAATCCTTGGAGGCTTTAGTTTAAAAAAACAAACAAACGCTGATTGCTATACCACCTTGAAATCTGGATTATTTTGGTGTTACTGTTTTGCACTTCCCTGTTCAGATGGATTTGAGTTTCTTGAAGGAGTGGTTATTCAATACATCAACTTGACCTTTTATCGTGGAAAAGGGTATGTGTAATGTCATTTTTATATGGTAATTACTGGTGAGTATCAGCTACTTTAACCTTTTGTGTTGTTGCTACATGAGTGGAGATTTTCATAGCAGCTTGACACGCAAAAGCCTGCAAGTTTTGCCATTTGACTTTGGACAAATTACCTCCAACCAATTTGAAAAGAACTTTCCAAAACTTGTTAACTTTTTTTATTTGCGTGCTTGTGTGTTATACTCTTCCATGAGCTTTACTTAAATTATGCACAGGATCCAGGCTTTTGGGTCTAAGGACTTTGGGATGAGCTATGCACACACTATTGATATCTCATGGGGTTTCCCATAGTTTTCTACCTATCCCCACTGGTGCTACTATTCATAGATTGCTAGAGAAATGCTGAGAAATTAGACAGGAGGGGTTGGTCTTATTTAAGCTTCTTGAATTTGGAGGAATATGTTTTTTTGTGCTAAAGCCTTACAGTGGATGCCTCGTCCTGTTTTCAGCCTAGGAGGAGAGCCACAGCTGCCAGTTGTTGGCGGTAGTGGAAGTTTCATGTCTGAATTTCTATCAGTTCTGTTTTGCCTGATCAGTGGCAGGAAGGTTTAATTCAGCCTCTGAGGCAGAGGCCTCTGGAGAAATCCTCAGCACTTGAGTTTAGATTTTGGATTAGCATTTTAGCTCAGTAATTTGGCTCCCAAGTCCCAACTGCATCCCAGGGCTATACTAGTTTCTTCAGGGGATTTTTTCTTGGATCCACTTTGCTTTCTGAGGGGAGGAGAAATAAAGGTGGAGAAAAAAACTTGGGCAAAAATAAGACGATCTCCAGAGGGAAGCAGTGTCTGAAGGGGCATGTGCCTGGTGGAAGATCACTCCACTCGACTTAATGAGCAGCTGGTTCAAAATGCATGTTCCCCTGCACTGGAAATAGAGAACTTGGACACAGTGGTCCATGCTGGTACCAGAGAGTGCAGGAGGGGTCTTTGGTGGGAAGCAGACCCATGTGGACCCCATGAGCCTGAGAGGGATAGAAATATGTTCTCTCCCTCCTGGACAGCTAGTTCCAGGATATCAAACTCAAGGCCACTCCTTTGAGACCCCTAAGCAGGCCCTGTGATGGGACAGGAAAGCCCAGCTCCCAAAGTCAGGGGAGCTGCAAATACCTGAAATCTTTTTGGAGCAATCTTGGATCGAGGCTTCATTTCTCTCTCTGAAGCTACATCGCACAAAAAGGGGGAGTGAATGAAGAGGAAATAAAGGCATTGGTGGGATGAAATGATTGTCTTCTGCCATTTTGGTCAAAATAGGACTGATGGATATCTTCCTGAGACATGCCATAGAGCTGTGGAGGAATCGTGGGCACAGTTCTTTTCCATTCTTGCTCTCCAGCACCCCAAGGGGATGTCAGGACAGGAAAGTTGCCCGTGGCTGTGAAGCGTTGCTGCAAAGATTGGAGGTATACAAAACTGCTACTTGTACATGACTTGCATGGAGCATTTTTGAGCCCTTATGTCTGTCAGGTAGTTTCACGTGCAGAGAAGTCGCTCTAGTAAGGTGGCTACAGGACCAGATTCTGCAGATTGGTCATTCAGCCACTGGCATAATTCTGGTCTTCTCTGGGCCATAATAGCCTCCTGAAGGGAAGATGGAATAAGTGCAATTTATTTTACTTTTTAATGTCAACAGATGAAAGAAAACCAAAGCATGTTATTAGGAAAAATTCCTGATAAGGGATCTTTAGCACATTGAGGAACAAGATAATTTAGTTGAATTTACCTGAAAACTTGCATTCTTTGAGTAATAACATTCATAGATTCATAGATTAAGCCCAGCCTGAGGGAAACTGTGTTCTTCCTGCCTTCTGTAACATGGTGGTTAATGTGTATTTTAAATACTGCTTTCTGCTGGACAGACCTGCTTAACTGCGTTTTAGAAGCACTAGGAGGGTCTCCTCCTGTTCATGTTCCAGGGGCCCGTGTTTTTGGAGCAGAAGGGTAAGGTTTGGCTTGAGTTCTACATTATAAATGTAATATGTTCTATTTATACTGTATTTACCTAATTATACACCATAGGCTTACCCCAGCCTTACTGTTCTTTGTCAGAACAGGCTTGAAATTAAGGGAAATGAGAAGCATTTTTCACGGGGCAGAGTCACTCCATGGAGCAGTCTGTAGGCTGTGCTGTGAAGACTGAAGATGTCTGATAACCATTCCCTGGAGCCTACCCAAACCAAAGCTTAGAAGCCTTGAAACTTGAAGTTGGTCTTTCCACTTGCTGGCTGATTTTTGAAGTGGACTTGAAGCTCAGCTTTTTTTTTTTTTTTTTTTTTTTAACTGTTGTACAATGTATTTGAACTGCCAAAACCCCCCCACAAAAAACCCTCTACAGCTCCTCAGTCTGCTTTGGAATAGACTGTCTCCCATTAATCTGCAGTGCTATTGAATTGCATCAGAAGAACTCCTTAGTCATAGCTAAGTGAGTATTTGCTCAGTCATTGTAAACCTCTCTAATTCTATTACCTGGTTTATTTAATTTTTTTATATGTAGTAAATTACATTTCATATTTCAGGTCCTGTTATGCAGATAGCACTAATAGCATTCTCCTGGAAATATGTAAGATATCTAAAGAATCATAGTGCTCAGTTGTAGTCTGACAGCAATAAATAATAGTTAGCCAAGTGCCTTCAGGCAATTTTCACTCTCTTTTAGGATCCTCCTGCTGCACACAACCCCATCACATGGTAGCTCGTAATAGGGGTATGAACTCAAGGGAGCATGCTTCTGATTGGTTTTTGCCAAACTGACACTTTCAGATTGAACACTTTAGTTCAGCTGATAAGGACTATAGAGATCCCTTTTAATTTTCCGGCTTCTGGACAGGAGAAAAGGGAACTTTTTAAAATAAAATGCAGTTGTTTTGGAATACAAATTACTATTAAATATATTACTGAAGGCTGGGTTGACAGTATTAGCTAGTGGGATTAACTTGCATGGTTGTGAAAGGATTCTGGCAGGGTGTAGTGATTCTTTAAGGGGTGAGACCTTGGCCTCACCGGTGCCAGCCTTGGCTCGTTTCCTGCAGATGGTGCACAAGGCTCACCCATGGTGAACATGGAATTGGGAACCAGGCTGGCTCAGGTATAAAGGAGCAGCCTGTAGCTGTTCAGTGTATATATGACACATATATATATATTGGCAGGAGGATTATGTGCATGTCTCCAAACACATTTGGCTTAGGTTTACACTAATATTTTGAGAGAAACCTGAGGGTTGCCCTCAACCAGTTTGGGTCACCTGTGCTGCTCCTTCCCCATCTGTGTTGTGCTTTGAGGGCTGCACCATGGCCATCCACCCCATGTGACTGACAAGAAGCTGAGTTCCTCTATGAATCGGTCTTGTTTCTTTTTCTGCTTGACTAAGTAAAATCAAGATGGGGAAATGTGGTGAAGAGGTGTTGGAAGTCAGGACCTGGAAGGCACGTTGGATTGCTTTTGATGAACTTCTTGGTTTGCAGCCTACACAGGTTGAATGAGGAGCAAGGCTTGACTCGGGGCCCCGAAGTACAGCAGGACTCTGGGGTTTCGGCTGCACTGCCACCGTGGCATGGAGCTTAGGGGTATCTCTGCAGGTGGGTGACTGCGTGTAGACCTATTCCCAGCTCCTGTACAGAGGACTGGTCCTGATAGAGGAGAGGGGCTACTCCCACCCAAACGTTTGTGCCTTGTGGCTTCCTTGTGACCCTTCATTAGCAAGTGCCTTTCAAGGATTATAATATCAAGTTCATCAACCCCTTATCTGATGGCTGTATTGCTATATTTGTTAAACTGTTATTTTTTAAAATTCATTTTAAAAGGGCTTGCATCATCTCTCTCAGGTGCTAACATTTCAGATGGCTTTTGCATCTGTGCAATGGGGGATAATTAGGTTTGTAGAACAGATGTTCTGGAAACCTGCACTGCAAGATGACTGGATGTTTCTGGCTACAGAGCTGTACTCTTGGGTACATTTGTTTTCTTTTTATGTAGGAGAATTGCAGACTCCCAAACAAATAGGCTCATCTACCTAGGCGCTTAGAAAGGGGGGAGGTTTAAGATCTCCTAGGTAGAAACAGATTTAATCAGTAAATGTCTGTTAAGCTCTTTAGCAACAGTTTTGCCTCAAGAATTTAAGCTATCTGGTATTAAGGTTTTGTTTTCCAGTGTGTTTTTTAGTGCCTTTTAAAAATGAGTGATTTAGGAAATTGCAGGGAGGTAATGATAGCAGAGATTTTCACTCTATTCTCCTGAATTGAAATAGAAAAATTTAAATCCAAAGTCCTTATGGGAAGTAGGAATTATACCACTGTTAAATTTGCATTCTAATATGTGCTAATGCCCTCACACCAGCTACTGGAGAAAGGAATGGGATTTTATAAATAGGCAGCCTGGAACACGAGTAAGGGAATGTGGATGTATTGCTAGAATGAGTTAGGAATTCAGTTTTAAAAATTTTGCATGTTCTCAAAATTTATTTATTTATTTTTTTTTTTTCCCTCGTCTGGAGGCTGTTCAGCTTTCCCACAGACATGGGAAATGCACACACTTTTTGCTGGTTTATCTCTTTATCTAATGAACTACTATATTAGTTCAAACAAATGGAAGATCCTACAAAACTGGGGTT
>NW_005842168.1:760052-775456 GCF_000455745.1 Alligator sinensis | reverse complement strand
ATAATATTGTAAGAAAATGCCTTCTCTATGCTCATATTTGTTCCCCAGAAAGGGAGGGAGAAAGTGGCCCTGCGAACTTGTGTGCTCACCAGTTTGCTTAGATTTCATGGGGGACGAGCCTCCTTTAAATCAACTTTTACTTTTAAAAATCTTTTTACCCTTAGCCCACCGTTTTACTCTCATTTATATCTTTACGACTTCAAAGAGATTTACTGCGGCAACCAACAATAGCTTCCAAGAGGGATCCTGAGATGCTGAACTGTAAAAATAATAACTTTCAAAACGTCACAGGAGGATATATGGAAAGAAATAATATAAATTCAGAGTCTTATTAAGGAGAGCTTTTCAGACTACGTTTAGTTCTGGTCCAATGTCACGTTGCTCAGGAAGGCTTTAAGAAAAAATGAAGTGCTACTAGAATAGAGCAGTTGTAAAGACAAAAGTATTATTAGGCAGTATTATATGTAGAAAAAGTAGGGCAAAGGTTCTGTCCAAGCACATAGCTGTTATAAAGCATCCTTGAAAAGAGAACAATGTAGCTGGAGAAGTTTTAGACATAACATGTTTTAGTTTTAGGGTCTCTTCATTTTGTTCTTTTGGTATTGATTTACTGAAGGGCTTAATACGATAGGCCATGTAGCTTAAATAATGGAGATTAGAATTGCATGAAAAAGGGTGTCTTGTAATTGTGCTCTCCCGTTGCAGTGCTTGGATCTCTGTGATGCTCCCCTATTACCGCTGCTCGAACCGCCCAACTGTCTGATCAGCTGTATTGTTTTACCATGAGGTGTTATTACTTTTTATAGCTTATTAATTTTTTCATTCACTATAACTGCACAGAAATTGTAATTTAGCATTAAAGGTAATCTAATAAAGATTCTCTGAAGTTTTCATCTGAGCCAGTTGTAGCTGAACCCAGTAGTAACACAGCAATATTGTAATTACAAAGTGAAATAAAATAAAGTAGAAGTGAGAAATAAATGAATCAACAACAGTGCTCCATCATACATTACTGAACTGTAGTGTGCTGCAGAAATACGGAGTAAAATTGTCTCCTGAAAAGGTAGGAAATGCCCTTTTACTGCCTGTTGACATCAACAGATGTGGCAAGTCTCAAATATAGTTGCTATTTCTGGTGAAGTGGTGAAAGGCACATGTTGGCTCCAGAGCCGAACTGGATGCTTGTAAATAAAGTAATACGGTTTGTAAGGCAAAGACGGGCATAATCTCACTTTTAAAATATTCACAGATTTAAGACTGCTGAAGGATATTCTACCTCTGCTGTGAGAGAGAGAGAGAGAGAGAGAATCTGATGGTCAGATTGCGTGAATAACCTTTTTTCCTTAGCAAAAGCTATTTAACATCTCTCGGAGGATCTGGAGTGAAATAATATAAAGAGGAAGTATCTCTTACACGATTAACAATGACTGTACCTCTGTAGCCATATTTTTACAATGTCTCAATAGGAATAGATTCCTTCTGGAAGTCTTCTGAAATACAAGTCTTGACAAAACTCTTGGTTAGCAACTTCTTCCTTCTCCAAAGATGACTTTGTCAGGCACTTACGTATTTCAATCATCCAAATGGGAATCTCCTCAGCCGAGTCACGTTTGTGTACCGTGCATTAACTATCTAAACACCCTGGATATAATAGTATCCTGGCATTACAATGCAGAATTCATAACGGTAACTTTTTCCCTTCAATCTCGGCTCCCTTTCTAGATTTTTTTTTTTCAGGCTCTTGTCCTGTGCAGGGAGAATCTGTTCTCTTCCTGAAATACAGGACTCTTAATTCCTCCTCCTTGGTTTATTTCTGGTAGTTTTTGCAGTCACCTCTTGTCCTAAGTGAGGGATGAGATCTAAAAAGTACAGATTTGACAGTGGGTCTTTTGAGAGATGTTTATTTTTCTGTTGCTGGAGGGATTCAGAATCTGGGTTTTATTGATTTATTTTCCCCACAGCATCTACTAACTTTTGCAGTGTTGGAGAAGCTGTCAAGAAACACATCACTGTATTTCTCTCCATTGACAGTGCTGATTACTGGCTAGGGAGGAAGAGGAAACGAGTGCCGTCAGTGCCATGCTCTCTTCTGCTAGGAACAAGTTGCAGACCCAGTGCATTGTATTATCACAACATGCTAGGATTGCACACTTTCACCTTCTGTCCCAGAGACTGGGGAAGCCCAAGTTGCTTAGTTTCATAGACATTAGGGCTGGAAGGGACCTCGCGAGATCATTGGATCCAGCCCCCTGCCCAAGGGGCAGGGCGTCAGCTGGGCTTGGATCACCCCAGCAAGATAAGCATCAGCAGCTTAGACTTAGAAACTTAGCTGCTGACCGTCAGTGCCAGGTGGTGATCTCTAAATCTGTTTGAGCCAAAGGTCTGAGGCTGAAATTGCAATTTTTTTTTCCCTTCCCAAAGACATTGGGATGTTTCCAGCCACAGCATCATTAATCTTTTGGAGCAGACAAGACCTTGATTTAACCTCAGAACCTACTAAAGTCTCTGTCACACTGATGGATTATTGGTCAAAGAAAGAAGGTCTGTTTAATCCTTAAAACTTGGTTTGTTGTGGCTTTCAAGTTCTTGACGTAGGTGTTGCTACCCGCTGTTGAGTCCCCGCTCTACATTCAGAGCGTCAACGTTCACATTGCTCTCAATGTTTTCAGTTCTATCGACACGGACATTAGCTGATGTTTCTGTTAAATGAACTATTTCAATTTATTTGGTTCTTCTCAGATTGCCTCTGAGGGACTGATGTCTCCTGGTTACCTGGTGATAGGCAGACATGATGAAAGCTTGACTGCGATATTAATGCTGATACCCTGCTGACTTAGTTCAGGAATGACCTCATGATTGAGCATGGGGATAATTAATTTTCTATGCCTGTAGAGCCCCCCCCCCTCCTCCAAGTCCTTGGCTACTCTGCAAAAAATGGCAATAAAAGTGCCAATTCTGGGAGCCTCTTTTGTGATACCAGCACTCGTCCACTGAGATCAGAGGCTCATGTCACACAGGTCACTTATCTGCCTCCGATATGAGTAACTACCACAAATATAAATAAATGCCACAGATGCAGGCATCTACTACAACTTACCTGGGCTTGACTTGAGCCAGTGGTTTAATCATTAAACACTATAGCCAGATATCAAGTTTTGGGGCCACCTCTTCTGATATTGTTCACAATCGACTCATTTGCCTTCTCAGAGGAAGATACTGTTGCATGCTTTAGAAGCTTGAGGGGTTTTTTTGTTGTTTTTTAGTTCTGAGCACGGGCTAATTTCAACCTGGTTCACAGTGCTGAAGCTGGAACTGGAATCGCTGTTCCCTCCCACAGTGCTGCTAACTTTTCTTCCTGCCACCCTGCCTAATGTGTGCGCAAAGCTGCCTGCCACCAAAATGCTGGAGCCCCCAGAATCCATGGACCATAAGTTGTCCAGCATAAACAATTAGTGCCCGAAAAAAATGTACTGCGAACAGGTTTCTTATAGTAGTATTTGAAGTTGATAGGGGACCTGCCACCACTTGTGGGAACTAGAAGCAGGTATGGTGCAGATGCAGACGTGTTGCTATGATATCTAGCAGAAGACTGATGGGTTCAAGATTCAGCTTAGGGCACTTTTGTTTAGAGTCGGACAATGAATCTCTTGGGGCTGCTTTCTATAGCCTTCCCCAGGATTGGACCCATCTGACCCAGAATATTAATGTTCTATATTGGGCACCACCCAATATAGCTTTTGATTGCTTTGGCGTGTGTAATCAGCAGAAATAGTAAAAATTGCCTGTCTCCAATTTGGTTTGGTCTCTCTTTTTTTTTTTTTTTCCCAGCACATTCAATTCTGCTCAGCAGGATTATTATAAATGTATTCCTGTTCAGAAATCATGCAGATTTTTCTTTTTCCTCTCTGGTTCTAAAACAGTAGATTTAATTACCCTTGTTGAAAATAGCTGTCAGCAGTGGGTTCAGCAAGTCCAGTACTGAGCACAGCATAGCTATAGGTGTAGACAAAAGGCAAAGTAAATTCAGTAACTGTTGCTAGATCAGACCAGGATGGTGCTTGCTTGTTTGTACACATTGTTTTGGGGTTTTGGTTTTGTGTTTTTTGGCGGGGGAGGAGGTTGCAAATAATCACACAGGGTAAATCTAGGATGAATGTGTAGGAATTTCCATCAACAGAACTGGATTTATTATTAATCATCAGAAGATTCATTATGTGTTTAGTACCAGCAATGCCTTTGGCACTTTTCAGTTCATCAAATTAAAGGCAACCCCAATCCCAGAGATCTTCTCTTTAAATCAGACATAGTGGAGGAGTTGGCATGCCATGGGAAAATTGAGAGCCAGAGGACTTAGAAGTGTGCACAAGGTTTTATATTAATTATTTCTCTTAGCATTTTGTGTGCCTTAGAACTCAAGTAGAGGGATCTGAATGACGGGGAAGCATTTAGCCCGGCAAACTGAGATGAGGAGCTCTGTTGTGCATAGCCTCAGCTTGGAGATGCGCTGATGTGGGAGAGCGATAAGGAGGTGAATTGGAGCCATTGAGGCTGGGGGAGTGAAGAAGGCAGACTGGGATGGAAGACGAAATGAGGTCCAAGATGATGTCTGTAGTAATGAACATGGTTTAATTTTGCAGCCTTCTGGAGCAGAAAGCGCATACTAATTTGCAGTACATAAAAATGTTCTGTTTTTGTGGGACAATGCCCACAAAAATGAACTTTTCATGGCTAAAGGCTAATATTTGTTGGAACTAAGTGCCTTCTGCATTTATAGGGTTGTCAATTAAAAGCTAAAATGGAAACATTTCCCTTCTCTACAAATGCCATTAAAGGATGGACTTTTTCCCCTGGTGGTTCTCAAGGTGGTAAAAAGACTTTCCATGCACTACTGGGCAATACCAAAGGCATACGCAAGGTCTGTGCTGTTTGCATCCGATCTTCTCACTGCAGTCCTTATGGATCATATGGCATTGATCAAACCTTGTACGTCATTGTTAAAGCTTATTTTGTAGCGATGAGGGAGAATTCCCACCCCACTTCATGCTTAGCTGACTGTATTTATATTCCGTTGAACCCCTGGGATGGGCTGTTGCTAGCGCACATTTGGTCAAATTTATTTTGCTAGATGTTCATCATACTGCTATTGGGGTCGGGGGGAACCAAATATTGAATTCTACATGCCCTTACTTGTGCTGGGGCAGAGCAGAGATTAGTTGTGGCATTTGGCTTTGGGACATATGCCCAAGATCTTGTTTCTAATGCACTTCTTGGCAATGGAGACACTTGCCCAGGCCCTGAAGCTGTTACTGTCTTTTCCCAAGCTTCTTGATTGGTCTGTGCACCTTCTACCAAGTTTACATATCCCACCAACAGCCTTGGGGGCCAGACACAAACATGGATTTAGTAAAAGCACAATTCATGCACAAATTGGAACTGAATCCCACAGCACCATAGGCACTTAAGAGTTCTCTGGTAGTGATCCAGATGCCACCATCTTAGCTGGGCTGGGCATCTTGGAACCTGTCTCATGCCTTATGTCTTGCATTCAAAAGTTTGTCTAACTATCACAAGTAGTTAGTCCAATAAAAGATACCCAACTTGCTTCTCATAAGGTTATTTTGGGATTCACAAGCAGTTATGTGCCCAAACCGCCTCGGGAGGTGCAGTCTAGGAATGTGTGCATAACCCCTTGGCAGTACTGAGTTCAGCACACAACATAGCAGCTACAGCCATTTTCTTTTAGGAGGAGGCAATAGTTGAAACTGTCACTTTGCAGAAGGAAATGCACGAGTTGTGGAGCTGGGGAGAGGAAGGGCATGTGATTCCAGTCCAGTGATGAGGGCACGGAGCTGTTGTTGTAGCTTACCCAAGGACAGCTCAATGCAAAATGCATAATCGGCCATGGGAGCAGGGACTGGAACTGAAGACTTGCTGGCCTAGTCTCTGGTGCCCTTAGGCACTCTCTGCTGCTGTGGGAAGGCTGCCTCCACACCCCTTTCAGGTGGGGCAGTCATCACTGTTGAGTGACAGTGCCAATTAGTCTATCCCCTCTTCCTCCCCTCTCCCCCCAGTTAATTGGCTGCACTGCACCACTTTGGCTACATTGCCTCCCATTTAAGAGGCAGCCTGCCTGAGCAACCTGGTATGCTGGAGAGCGCAGCTTCTGGGGCTGGAAAATGTATTATAATGGCTGCTCAGGCTGTGTCTCGGGCCAAGAGGGGTCTTAAGGTTGCAGATCTCAGCCTAAAACGAGATTGCAGAAAGTCACTTGAATTGAGGAGCAATACATGATTTTGGACGTGCCATCTCTTCAAGCTTTCCTTCCAGCTGGCTTAAGTGTACTCTGCTCAGCCCTCTGGCCATTGTGAAACCTGTGCTTGGGTGCCTGACCCTCCCCATGTCCTGCACAGGGATTCTGTGCTTGAGAAGTCCTGCTCACAGCAGCCAGGCACTATCCCTAGTTCCTCTGAGGGCTCTTGGAGGATCCTCCACTGCTCCAAGCCCCCTCCCTGCAGGAAGATTCAGTTACTTAAGGTTAACCATAATTCATTGTACCACCTCTGGCGGGTAATTGCTAGAGGCTTTGTTTGTAACGGTGGATTTCACATTCCTATATTGGCATTCAGAGATGCTATTTCATAGCAGCTCCATAACATCAACCAGGGGATTCAGAAGTTGTACATAGAGTCTTTGAATCGTCACAGCTGGGCATCAGACTTGTTTTGGACTAATAGTCTGACTCAGCATATATTTCTGTTATCTGTATGCCCTACTAATGGTAGCATGATAAGGACAGCTCAAAACACAATAAATGCATATAGCAATCCAACCCTTTGGGAGTTCTGATCCAAGGCCAAGTAGGTCTTGGCGTATCCTTGCTTTTTTTTGTTGTTTTCAGTAATTAGTGTCTTGTTTTAAGTACCCCATAGCTTCCTTGATGCAAAGGAAGCTGTATTTAACCTTGGTGCTAGACAAGCACTGGTACTGATGCATCCATGTGGTGGAGAGTTGAAAAGCTGGGGTGCAAGAGTCCCACAATAAACTCTGCGATCCTGAAATGGTTTCATGCTGAGACTTTCTCATTTGCCAGTTTCGTTTTAATTGTGAGACTGAGCCGGCCCAGTGCTGAGGTGTGCAATAAAACCTCATTATAGCAAAGCCTCACCAGACTGGGAAAAATGGTCATTAAAACAGTGTTCACTGTAACAGGGTAAATAAGTTTGCTGCATCATATTGATGAAAAATATCTGTTCCTGCTGTTGGGATTGTTAAAAGCCAGGATGCTGTTATAATGAGGGTGTGCTCTTCCTTGAAATCATTCCATAAAAATCTTCTCTGAAATCATTCTATAAATTAGGGTTAGGGACGAAAAAGAATTCCCGCGAAGGTCCCTGATGTAAGGTGCTGCTGGGTCTGCATCCGCGTGACAATACAATGAGATGCAGTAGGGAGGAAGGATGGCTTGATGCATCGACTCTGTGCTGTGGATGTGTTAGGAATACCAGGGCAGGCAGGTTAAAACAGGTGGAGAAAAAGAAGCTGCAGCACACTAAAATAGCAATGACCTCTAATAAGTAAGCACAAAGGGGATTCTAATTTTGCTATTTTTTTGGCATAAAGTAAAAAGGGAAAAATGTTAAGTCCACGCTTGTTCAGCAATAGATCCAAATAGGATGGAGTTGCTAGGATGAATGGATTGCATATCCCAATCTGATTTTGAAGGCAGGCCAGAATGATGCAGGTGTCTCTAGCACAGAGGTGTAGTTTCATGCTGCTAGAATTCATCTAGAAACTGTGTTGGCATCGCTCAGTGATTATCACAGCATTGCGAAGCGTTCACTAAAGCAGTCGGTGCTGGTGATAGGTTTACACAGGATTTCCCCAGCCTATTCGTTTCCAGAGACTGACTCGTTTAGCAGTCTTTCAACTGGGATTAGTACTCGTTTAAATAAGAAAATCTGGACAAGCAGCCCTAACAAATGATTAGACACTGGCTGTTCCAGGTAAATCCCACCTTGTAATTTAGTGTGTGAGCCTAACGTTGGGCTCATTGTGAATAGATGCATCAAGTCACTGGCTAGGACAGTGCAATGCTTCAGTTTAGTCACTGGAAAAATCAACAGGTACTTGTGTGTGTGATGGAGCCAGCTTTGTGCATACAGTGGGTGGGACTGGTGGTGGTAATATTTGCTGTCCCCTGACTGAGTCAGGGAGGTGTAAATTGTTTTTCCTGTGCATGTCTCCTGGCTTTGGGAAGAAGTGATGAGCAGTAGCACTGAGCTTCCCGTAAGTCCAAAGCAGAGGAGCTGCATTCTGCACTGTGGCCCAGCAGATTCAGCTCGCCACGGGGAGTCTTGAAATGTTTGCTGTCTCTGCACTGTCTAGCCTTTGACAAGTTACTTAACTTGACTGGGGCTGAGGGCTGTGATCATGCTTTCCAGTCTTTGTAAAGCACACGATCATGTTATTTCAAAGTAGCCTGTGTCTTTGAAGTGTAGAGGCCAGCAGGCGGGGCCCGCTCTCGGCATGGCTGTGTGCATGCTTATTGCATGCAGCCCAGGCACAGCCTAGACACCCCAGGATGCCCAGTATAGATATCCCTGTATACCGAGAGCACGCTTTACCCAGGTTTGAGTAGCTCTCTCCTCCTGCCTTGTTGCTGCTGTGCAGTCGTAGCCATCCTTGTTTTAGAGCTGAACCTCTTCTGTCACCATGGTAATTTGCAGCATTCTTGTAGCTATCGGAAGTAGTAATTTTTGCTGCCAAGTTATTTTACATCTACAGAATTTGGATTTATGCAACGATTAGCAGGGAGGCTGCAGAAATCTTCCAGCATGTTACAGCCACATCTTCTGTTCAGCGACTTAGAAGGTCTTGACTCTACCTGGCCCGCACCACAGTAACGCTCCTGTGGTCATTCTCTCTACGTATTCTGGCTGGACCTGGAAAAAAGACAGTTTTTGTTCTTCTCAGGGTGGCTCCTTAGTGCTAGTCGTTGTACAAACCGTTGTTAGGCCTGTGCTCCTCTGAGTTAAGTTTATAAGCTAAATAGATGGTACAGATGAAAGATGAGAGGAGGGGGTTTTACTGAAGGTCACCCATGTCTCCTGACTCCCAGTCCAGTCTGCTATTCACTAGACATCATGGTGCCTTTCCCACATAATGCTGTCTGTCCTGCCAGCCTTTCCGATGGCAGTGGATCCTGAGGGAGGCTCTTCCTGTGAAATTTCCAGTCTGTAGCAGGGCACAGGAGAGCCAAGATGGCTCAGGCTTGAGCTATATAAGCCCAGAGCCTGCACAAGTCAGGTAGTCTCCACTCAGCAACCACGAAGTGAGGAGCTCCTGGCAGCAGGGTCCTGAAGGGACCTGGATTTTGCTGAAGACTCTGCAGACAAATCCCCTGGGTTGAGAGAGGCTGGGCTTTTACAGGCAAGTGGCCCTTGTTCATGTTAAGCCCCTAGAGGGTTTGAGGTCTGCCAGAGGCATGAGATGCTGCTTGTTTAAGTTACACTGATAGTTTAGCCTTGAGCCCTGCATGGCAGGCTCAAGGCCTATTTAGAGAGCTGATTATCCAGGAGCCGTCAGACTGAGAGTGGGGCCCACTAAGGGGTCCAGCAGCTTAGGAAAGGCTGAGACCCGGACCGGGGGGGCCAAGAGCCCGGAGGAGGGGGCTGCATGGGGGACCAGGAGGGCCGAGAGCCCAGAGGAGGAGGCTGAGGGCCCAAGAGGGCCAAGTGTACAAATAGTTAACACTGACGAGAGAGAACACCTGTGAGGCTTGGGGTATGGTGTAGGGGAGGAAATGGAGCCATGCATTGAGCCCTTAAGGCTGTGGGTGCCCTGGAGTGGCATAGCTAGGGCTGTGCAAAACGGCTGTGTTTCAGTTTAGTTTTGGATTCTGCCGTTTTGGAGAACAGTGATTCGTTTTGGTGTTTTGGATCACTGTCCTGTTTCATTTCGGCTGAATTTCCTCCGAGTCTGTTTCGAACAGACTGCAAGGGAAGCTTCGCACAGCCCTACCCAGCCAGGCGGGGCTTGGGGCTCCAGTGGGGAGGAGGACAGAGCTGTGGGTGGCTTGTCCTGGGGAGGGGGAGGGCCGCTGCCCTCTGTGCAGGCAAGGAGACCCCCGTGAGGATCTCTGATCCCTGCGACACTGGGTCGCGTGGCAGGGAAGCAGGACAGAGTGGTGAGCCAGCCTGCTGGTCCCTGCCACGTGACTCAGCTCTGCAGAAAGCAGAAATCTGCGCTGGGGGTCTCCTCGCTGCTGCCCACCCCATGCTGCCCCAGTGACGTGGGGCTGCGCAGGGCAGGCAGCTGCAGTGAGGGAGACCCCAGCATGGATGCCAAATCGCATGGCAGGGACCAGCACTACCTGGCTCTGCAGGGAGCAGATCTGTGCTGGGGTCTCCTCACCACCCGGGCCTGCCCCATGCAGCCCTGCATCGCCGGGGCAGTGCGGGGTGGGTAGCGGCAGTGAGAAAACCCCCTGTGCTGATCTCTGCTCCCTGCAGATCTGAGTCACACGGCAGGGCAGCAGCGTTTGGCTGTTTCCCTGCGAGCCCGAAACTCTGAAATTTTCCAAAACATTTCTCAAACTTTTCGGATGCCTCGTTTCGTTTCAGAGATGTTTCTGAACCTTCCATTTTGATTCGGGTTCAGTGTTTTGGGCACCAAAACGGCCCGAAATACCTCCGAAATGAAAAGACTGCCAAAATTTTGTACAGCCCTAATAGCTACGTATGTAGCCCTTGAGGATATAGGGGCCCTGCTGAGGCACAGGCCAGACGAGAGAGGCTATTTAGTTTAAGGGTCAAATCAAGGCAGCTGAGGGTCCAGGAGGGACTCATGGGTACTGTAAGTGGATTAAAGTCTACCCTAAGGCCTGTGGGCAGAGCCTCCCTTATTTAATTTCTAGTAAGAGCAAGGCATGACAGGCAAGCTTAATTAAGGGAGGTCTGTAATAGAAACTGAGCTGGGCGGGGGTCACACGGCCGCTGTGGGGGTTCACGGCCAACCTTGGGGCACAAACCTGCCACGCAGTCTCACTACTGGAAAAACTTTTTTCTCATGGTATATGCAGTACAGCATTACCTGATGGTTGGGTACAGAGATCCAAGTTTTTTTGCCTGATGTTCACCCAACATCAGGAGACTGGCCAGGGTGTAGGTTGGTGCGTTTTTCATGACATTGAGCATGAACAGGCAGAGGATAGAACAAAGTCACTGACCAGTTTTCCGTGGCTACTCCAGCAGGTGATTTTTAGGCCAAGTGCATTAACTACTGTCCACTTTTGCAAAGCTTTAAGGGGGTCTTGAGACATTCATTTGTATTTCTTAGCCACAGTGACTGTCTGCTTTCGTTAGCACACTTCCCCGTTATTCTGTAATCCCATCAGGCACTTGAATACCTCATGCTTTCTCTCTGAAAGGGTGGGGGTGTCAGGAGGGCTTTTGTTTCAGAGCCAGTTATGTCCTTTGAATACAACTTTTTACCCTGATGTCAAAAAAGGCAGAAAGCCAAGAATGACATGCTGTGCTGTTTATTGCTTGAATTATTTGTAGCCATGTCTGTCGCACCAATGCCAACGTTTTATCTTCATTTACAATAGTCTGAAATATTTCACCAGATCTGATGGATGGTTCTAGGCCAGGAAGCGGGGTTGCAGATAAGGAGGTTTTCCTTCATGTGTAGCTGCTGCTGTGATTTTTACCTTTTTTTCTCCCTCTCCCCAAACTAAAGGTCCCTTGTGAAGTTGTGCAGTAAAGTGTGTTTTTAGTGAGCAGTTCAGATAATTAAAAATAGCCACTTGCAGTGCTTGGATTCTCTGCAGACTTTTATCAATAGTGCCTTGGAGAACCACTTGTATTTGGATGAATGGTTTTAAATGGAGTAGGACGAACTGTACGATAGAAGAATCAAACAGGCCTCTGGCAGAACAATGTTTTCTTTTCAATTTTCAGTCATTAAAAATAAATTGATTTCTAAAGAGTGCAAATAAACCACATCAATATTTTGGGACTCAGTGGGCGTGTCTACACGAGACACTGTTGCTGGGCATGAACTATGATGCTGACACTACTGCACAGTAGGGTCGGAAACGATCCGTGCACTGCCGGGACCGTTCAGTAATGGAAGTTACTGCAGTCATTTAGTACTTGCTTGCTTTAGTACTTCCTTTAAGGCCCACTAGCAAATACTAAATGACTACACAGTCGGGTGCATGTGTAGATGCACCCAGTGTCTTTTGTTCATCTGTATTTCGTTAATGTCCTCAGCGCTGTAAAATTTCAGTAGCTGCCTTCTGATAAACTGGGGTGGAAAAGGCCTGTTTGGGCATCAGCTGCATCACTTTGGGACTGTTGTAGAACTGATAGGAATTGCTTGTGGTCCATCTAGTTCATTGTCTTGTGTCTCTGAGGCTAGAACTACATACACGTACTGAAGAGGAAGGTGCAAGAAACCAGTGTGGACAACTAGGAAACAGAAAGCAGATTGCTTTCAAACCTCCTTCAGTTAGTGCCTGCTGTAGGAAGAGAGTGCATGTCCCGGGGAAGGGAGGGGGGGGGAAGCTGACTCCATCTTCACAGCTGTGAATGATCTGTTTTAACTGTGAAACTCTATGATCTTTGTTTGAACCTCCTTAGTGATAACCTGTGGCAGTGAGTTCCACAAGTCACTCAGGCACTACATAAAAAGTCTTTTCTTTTTGTTCTCTTTAGGGTGATTTCCTTCTCTAGCAGATTTACACTTGCTATTTTAGATTTCCTTAGCTTTCCTTGCTAAAGTAGACAGGGCCACTAACTAATGTTGACCTCTCAAGCTAAACTAACTGAAATCCTAGCTAAGACCAGCCAAAATAGTTGTGGCCAAGTTCTGTAAATGTCTTCTACTTAATAGAATTCTGAATAAACCTTTCTTTGATTGGTGTGATGAAAGGTAATGTGGGAAGTGAGGAATATTTGTAGGGAAGAATCAATGGAAAACTAATCAAAAGAACAAAGCTTGAAAAAAGTAGAGGAGGAAAGTCTTGGTTGGCAGTTTTCCCCATTTCTACTACCCTTCCACCCCATGCTTTGAACTTGTCTTGTTGAGCAGTGACATGAACATCTGGCTGTGGATGAAGAACACCCACTGAAATCTGTTTTTAGTGAGTGAAAAGGGTAGGGCCTGTGCATGTGTATTTGTATGTACACATGTGAGTTGTGTGTGTCATTAGACCAGGACTTGGAAAATTATTTTGCTGTGCAAACAGCAGACTTAGGAAGGGCAGGCCGAGCCCTCCTTCCCCTCCCCTGCCTCTGCAGTTGTTAGAACGGGTTGGTTTTCTTTCCAAGATGTCAGTTTTCCATTTACTGCTCATGTTCGGGATGCGTCAGCATCTGCCCGCAGTTGTGTGAATTTATGGATAGAATATACACAATCTGTGCTTTTTATATGTGATTTCAGGTGTCAGTTTTTCCAGGTTTTACTTGTTTACCTTCAGTTTCACCGGATTATTTATATGGGGCCAAATCCCTGCGAACTGCTGTGTGTTGGCCTTGGTGGGAGCAGCAAGCGTTCAGCGCCTCTTGGGATTTGACCCAACAGTATGTATGGAAGCAAAGTGAATATTAACTTATTCCCAGGTACTAAACTGCTTGATATCCTTGTGTCTTTTTAAAGTATGGGCTTCAGGCTGAAATACTGATGTAAAACAGGCAGTGGGTGATTTAATCAAAACGTACCAGCGCCTATTGTTCCTTAGCTGTCAGCTCTGAATGGCTTTCCTGCCGTTGTCATGGTCTCACATTTAGTAATCCAAAGGCTTCGGGAGAATGCATCATGCTAATATCATTTGGGACTGACTTACTGCATGGTCTTCTCCTATTTGTTCACACTGTGTGGTTTTCACTTGGGCTGGCATGGTGTTGTCCTGAGAGTGGACAAAGGGATCTTAGCCCCCCTGGTGGGAATGCAGAGACTCTGTCACATCCCTTATGGTGCAGAAGAGACAGTACTCTGTAGTGAATACAAAAGCAAATTCCTACAGGCAGGTTATAGTCAGCACCCTGTAGTTCTTCTTGCTTTGAAAACTGCCTTACTGAGTAAACACAGTCTATGTGAGCCTGAAGTCACTATAGTCTAAATGATGGCCTGGCCTGAACAGTTGTGGAAAGGAGTTGCTGACTACCCCACAATCTCAAGGAGAAAAAATATTTATGGTAACTCACTTGCTGCACTGTCTCATGTTTGTCTTTCACTAGCCCTTGCCAGTCTGAGCCTTCTGTATTTGGGGTTTTGGTCTGAGCTAATAAGGGAGCCAGTGCTGAATTAATAAACCTAGGATTTAAACATGTTTTATGTTTTCCAGGAGCAAACCTATCTTTTCAGTTGAAATTGGTTCCTCTTAACTGCTTCTAAAAGCAGTTAAAACTATAATTTTGGCAAAGGGTTCTTAGATAAAGATGGTCCTTTAACTCTTTTTGTCCAGATGCCTTTATTTTTTTTTTTATTTAGCTTAAAAGCTACCAAAGTCTTGCCACCTTTATTTGGCTCAAGAAAAGCTACCAAGGATTTGTCTAAAGTCGAACTTGGCTTAAGTTGAAATGGGTTAAGCAATGGACTGTGATAGGGGAGATGTTGCTGTATAAATGGATGGCAATCTTTATATGACGTTCAGAAATGTATGAAACAAGTCAAAAATGTATCGGGCCTAAGGGTATTTTCAGAAATCGGTGCACACTAATCCAAGCTTTTTAATTTTTGGAGCATAATACTTTATTTTTAGACATTTAAAAAAATTGAGGAACAACTGTTGGCTTGGAGGTGCATTCTGTCTCCTGTTGGCTGCACTGGGGCCATGTGCATGCATTCAGTGGTTGATGCTAAAAATGCGAAGGTGGCACTTGAAGTTGGTGCCGTTGGTTACACCCAGACAAGCTGGTAATCACAGTTCAGGAGATGCACAGAGGCACTTACACCTGGCTGTCTGATGTTTGCATTCATTGTACACTTAAACATTTAGTTTGCTGTATACCTCTCCCCTACCCCCTTACCTGCCATTTCATATTTGACGGGCATAATTTTAAACAGCTGTTGTCGAAAAATGTGGATGTTATTTGAGTTCCACAATTTAAAAAAGGCCTGAAAAAGCTGAAATACCCATTTCATCTGATGTAACTAATTACTGATACTTCCAGTCGGCAAAATGACAACCGCAGCAGAGCTGGGATGATTGCTACATAGACGTTAATCAAGAGAGACACCGACAGCTTCCTGAATTATTAAAAGTGCAATAATGTTACTGAAGCCTTGATATGCCCTGATGAACCACATTTAAAGGAACAGATTCTGCCTGGCCAAGCCTGGCCAAGTTCTGGTGTTTGGTACAGTGGACTAAAGACAGCGGTCTCATCTCATTACCT
>NW_005842168.1:758651-760021 GCF_000455745.1 Alligator sinensis | reverse complement strand
GCAGGAACATGTCCTCAGCTTGGGATTTCTGCCGCTGTTTCAGGGCTTGTGCAACCTGTCGCCCCTTCCCCCCCCCTTTGTTTGCTCTGCCAGAAGTGAAGCATACAGTCACATTTCCATATGCTGAGACAAACTCTTTTTTCCCTTTCCATCCTAACCTGGGTGGGTTGTAATTAGAGTCCTGCTGCAGCTGAGGCTGAACCTTGAGAAGAAAGCATGAGCACTTTCTCACCAGCACAAGCAAGAACAACAAGAATCCATCATTATTTTAGGGCATATTTGTTAGCCTGATAAACAGGGAAATAATTTCTTTAGCTGTATGTGTCAGACATATCAGAGCATAGCAGAGACCTTTCTGCTCTTTGTCACGTTGGAGACCAGACAGTGCTGGCAGCATTTTGTCTCTTGAAAGCGGGACGCTGAATTAAAATCTTCTTAAAGAACCAGGCTAGGAAAGTGGCACTAAGAAAACTCGTTAAACTACTGGGCTAGCTGGTGGGTTAATCTGAGCCTCTCCATTGTTGTTTTTAATTAAAGATGGGCCCGAAATAAAAAATGACAGACGTGGATTGAGGTTTTTTAAATGTACTGAAGTTGAGAAGTGTTGGGATTTAGGGTTTTGGCCAAGGCCCATCTCTGGCTTTGAGGCACAGGGAAAAAAAGAGGATTTGTGAAATAAAACAAAAGGTAGGTTTTACTTCCCTATGTCTGGAGTGGAAATGGTATTTCACACTCCTCAGTGAGCATGTTGAAGCAACTGTTTGCCAAAAAACCCCCAAACTAAAAGCCATGCCTGTTTAACTTGACAGTGTGGGTGGCCAATAAAAAATATTTCTGTTACTGTGCTTTTAACATTTTCTAGGGCAAAAGCCTGTCTTGTAATGAGCTAAAATATAGCTTATTAGCTTTCTGTACCTAGCAAGGCTTAACCTCCATCACCTTCTGAAAGGAAAAGAAAAAAACTTGCTGGAAAACAAGCCCATGGACCTAGGATGTGAAAGCTAAGTTGTGCCTGTGGAGCTGGATCTACATAATTTGTGTATAAAAATTTCCCTTTGATTTTAGTTACCTTCTGTGTTGGACTGAGTCCCATAGCATGGGTGTAGTGTACAGGACTTTTATGCACTGCCAAGATGACTTTAATAACTTCATCTTCCTACTCGCATATAAACCACGTCCTCGCACTGAATCGTGTTGGTCTGGCATAGATGGAGCTTCTGACACAGTCTTATTAGATAACATACAAACAGCTTCAATAATTCATTAAATCTCTATGATCGGTCTTATAAAAGAATCTTTCAGCACTCACTAGAGAGGGTTGTAGTATTTCCTACAGCAGTAAAGAAGAAGTAGTGTTTTAGGTACAGCAT
>NW_005842168.1:756010-758620 GCF_000455745.1 Alligator sinensis | reverse complement strand
CCTGCTGAAGAACCTTGTTCTATCCTCGAACTGAGAAATATTTCTTACTAGTTGCTTAATTTTTCTTTAGGAAAAGATGATTTGGTACACTTAAACCGTGGCTGTTCACAATCCCAAAAGTAAATGGTACTGTGCCTAGTAATACTTGTGTTTTATTGCTTTAGCTGAAATAGTGGCTTAGAGTCAGTCCACTACACAAAAGATTTACCACCCAACTGAGTTTTAATTGGCCCTTTTATTATTATAATGGTGGGGATAATGTTCTGGTAAATCTTTTTTCCAGTTGCTGGTTTTGGTAATAAAATCAGGATTGAATTGAAAAAAGGGGGAAGAAAAGCTCAGCCTTCATGGAAGTCAGCTGCTCTTCCATTTTCAAGATTACAAGCTCCTTTTTTAACCTTAGATAGTGTCCCATAAGTTGTATTTCCTGCCTTTTCTTCTTTCATGTGGCTTCTTGCCTTGGAAGGGAGAGCGCTTTTCAATGCAGCCACTAAAATCTACCAACTCAGAATCTCAATCCAATTAGTATGGTAGATTAGTTCTTGACTCTCTCTGTAACTACAGCACTTGTGAATCAAGTGTTTGTTTTTCATTGCAAGTTTTTGCTAGAATCAAAAGGTTTTCTTTTTCATATGATTTAGCTCTAGCTTGTTGCCATTGTTAACATGGCTCTCAAATTATCATTATAATAGTTCTGTTTACAGTCACCACTAGGCACCTGCTGCAGTGGTTCTGTAAGATAAAGCTTGTAAAAAATTTTCATGGGGACATAAAGGTTTAACATTTTATAACCATAAATATAGTGGAAATGGAGTAATCTTTTCAGTAGCTTGAGTACCATCTACAACAGTATTTTTTCCCCTGGAGTATACGTTGTTAGAATAATATTAGACCCTGCTTGCTATTCACCAGGATGACAAATTGAGAAAAGGTTATATACAATGGTAAACACAGCAATAATTTACCTTAATTGTATTCTGTGGCACCTGTCATAACTTTGGAAGAAAATCATGCATGCCTTCTTTTAGTGAAGTGATAGCTCCTTTTTATGTCATGAACCCTAGATTTTTCAGTGGCATGACCCCTAGCTGATGACCTGTTTATGTAACTGTGGTGGATGATGAGAGAAAGGTGTTAGCTAGAAATTACTGTGGGGAGTAGTGATTTTGTCATGACATTTATCTGGATTCCCAATTAGCTCCTTTTCTCAGTGCTCATTGCTTCTGCTATATAAAGAAGAGTCTGAGCAGGGATAAAACAACTGGTCTTGGAACTGGCCAGGAGCTAGACTGATCCCTGGTATAATTTAGAGCATCTCCTAGGCTGCTGTAAATTATGGTTGTTGGATGCATTTCTTTGGGACTCATTTGCTGGCCAGATATCACTGTAGCTATACCTGTTCATGCCCCATCATGTCCTTGGCTGCCTTCTTCCCACCCTTGATTTGTTCTCCACACCTGAAGGTTATCCAGGGTTGTCTTCTTCAGGGCAGCCCTTTCTAATGCTTTAGTGGCATGAAAAGGATCAAGCAGGAACTTGGATTTGCCCTAGAGGCCTATGATTTAGTTCAGTTTCCATGACTTATCCTACTTGTAGCTGTTAAGACTTGCAAAGGAGGTTGTCAGATTGCAGGAGATGCGAGCAATATTTTACCTGCACAGGTATATCCCTCAAAAATATCCCAGATCTCTCCCTGTACACTGTCTTCTAGGTGGGCATTTGATACCTGACCTAGACTTTCTCCTGATATATGCTGCAGAGTTCCAAAAGTAAGGGGCTATCTAAACGATGAGTGCAGAATTTGTCCCAGTGTGTTTGGTCCATGTTGTTGGACTTGCGTATCCCCTTTTGGCCAGCAGGTTCCCTCAGCTGCACTCGCAGTTCTGTAGACTGGGAGAGCACTAACAGGTGCTACCTGTGGGCAAGAGAGAAATTTGCAGGCAATCACCACAACACTGAACATAGGGAAAAGTCCTCCTTTTGCAGGGGTGAGAAAAAGAACAAGATGTTCCAAAATGTATGGGATAATTTACAGATGAGGATATTTTCCATTATAGAATTAAATGTAAATAGTGTAAGCATTATTGCAAATTTCTCTCTGCTGGGGTTTGGGGGGGAACATTGAAGACATCATTCTTGGCCCAAACTTAATTAGGGCAAAATCTCCAAGGAGCTATTATACTAAATGAAAAGCAAGTAGTCTGGAACCAAGCAAAGCACTGCTTTGAATAGTCATGGTTGTAATAATACTTTGCACTTAAAGAGTCTTTTCAAGGCAAAGATCTCAAAGCACTTTACAGACAATTAATTAAGTCTTGTAATTCCCTTGCGAGCTAGAAAAGTGGTGTGTTACCCCTCCCTGTTAAAAGTAGATATTCCCTGTGGGGTATTTTAAGCATGCAAGGATAGCTAGTATCTGTCACCTTGCTTTCAGTATGTGAGTCTGCTTTTAAAGCTAATTCTTATGCTATTACAGATGACTTCTCTCTTCATGGTTATTCTTGTGACTAGTTTTACTTACTAGATTGGGTGCAGTCTGCAATTGCTACTGTAATGTCTGTAAGGTCTGATGAGCAAATTCCAGTACTTTATAAATCCTACAAAACTGCG
>NW_005842168.1:755521-755979 GCF_000455745.1 Alligator sinensis | reverse complement strand
ATGCTCCGGAGCATATAAGTTCTGTACAGACTCTGCCAGGGGTTTTTCAGGAGTAGAAATATTATGTTCTCCAATCCAGTGACAGGTATCAGGATCACATGCCATTCCATTAATATCAATTTGAAAAATAACTTAAATTCTCACAATTTTATTAATCTGATGTCTAGGTTGTAAATACACTCCAATAACTTAAAGAAAAAAACAGCACCCCTTTCAAATAATGGGGTAGTTTTTCAAAAATGGAAAGCTACAGGAATTAAAAGTGAATGTTACATTTTTTTAAAAAAGGGTTTAAATCCCTAAATTTGAAGGTAATTAGGTGCAAGTTAAGGGAGCTCCAATAAGTTTAATGCTGTCCATATACTGGTATATCTCCACCTGCTACTCCTCAAACACAGTTAGGATAAAACTTTAAATCTATATTGTGTATACACCTTCAGCATTAATGATATAAGCCA
>NW_005842168.1:742897-755490 GCF_000455745.1 Alligator sinensis | reverse complement strand
TTCCTGCTGTGCTATCTCATGCTTAACATAGTCCTGTTGGTTTGCTCGGGAACCCTTCGTATAGGCGACTTATCCAACCATCAGCCTGGCTTGTAAGTCGCTGTTTGTTTGAGCCAGTTGTAACTTCACATAATCTTTTTTCCTTCATGAGCTTATTTCTGTTGCAACTTATTCCGGGATGGGCGGGGGTAAGTAGTATATGTTAGTCATCCCTCTGTAAAATTCAAGAGAGACAAAGTAGCTTGGTGAAGTGACCACTGTGCCCTTGTCTGTTGTTGACTTGTCTAGTTAGTCTCCTGGGAGAAGGCTACAGTGTCCTGTCTTCACCTGGATTTTACAGCAGGATCCCTAACCAGTTTAGTTAAAACTGTTAGTTAACTGGATGTAGTTAAAAAAAATAAAAATAAAAAAAGCAAAGGAAAAAAAAACCTTGTTAAATCTTCACTTTTTCTTGAAGACATAAGCTCTTCATGGACCCAAAATAGGACCCATATTTCCCGTTATAATAAAGAGTTCACAAGACTTTCCCTTTACAATATATCCTAACGTTTTCCCCATCTTTCTTTTCACTATGAGATGACAGAACCAACCTGCCACTTCCACACTCTGTGCAGAACAGAAACGTTACTACATTTTTAAAATCTCAGTTCAACATGGATCAGGTTCCACCAATCTTCTACATACAACCAGAAAGTCGCCACCCCCAGCCAACACCTGCTTTTTGTTTCTGAAGTAGTGTATTCTTCAAAATTGTCTAGATAGCCAGTCATCTTATCTATTCCATACAGAGGCAAAGACATGGATCTCTTTCATTGATGATAAAAACCCTGGGTGACATCCAGTGGCAGTCTTAAAGCAGTATTTGTGGGTGCCTATAAATGTGCACATTCACGTTCGAATTAGAACATGTAGTTCTAATGAGACATGCAGACATGTGGTGCCTGCCTGTCGCATGTATTAAGCCCCCACAGGTTTCAGAATAGCTGTGGGGGCACTTTATTTAAACTTTGTCGAATGAGTTTTAGTTAAATGGCACCACTGCAGCCATTTTTAAATATGTGGGGGCTTAATACACAGCTGCTTTAATACGAGCAGCTGTCCAGGAACTACTTTAATTAAAATGCTCCGCACCCCTCCGCCCCCCACTAAGCACGTGTATAGGCAGCCTAAGTTACAGTGTCTCACATTGGGATGTGTGCCCAGTTAAGGTTGTGCACATTCTCCTAATACAGGGATGGGCAAAATGTGGCCCGGGGGCTGGATGCAGTCCACCAGGCCATTCTATCTGGCCCGCGGGGCCCCTAAAAAAATTTAGAAAATGAATATTTATCTGCCCTGGGCTGCCTGTCATGCGGCCCTCGATGGCTTGCCAAAACTTAGTAAGTGGCCCTCTGCCCAAAATAATTGCCTGCCCCTGTCCTAACACTTCATTTCTATACGTTTTGAAGTGGAAGATGTACTTCAAATGTAATATTGGTTTTAAATATCCTGCTTCCCTAGACTTTTTAAGTACACGTTATTCTAGGTCTTTGTCACCACTTCAGGTTATTGATATTTATTTACTATTCTACCTCTAGTTTGATATATTCTAGAGTTCATTGCGTCTTTGCTTTTGTTTAAAAAAAAAACCAAAAAACCTTTTTTTCGTTGTTGGTTTTTTTTACTCTTCTACTTGTAAGCAGCGCTGTGGAAAATCTTTGAGCAGATTATACTTTCTTGCTTGCTGATTGAGTTGCATTATGCATTCTTTTTGTTCCTGATGTCTCATAAATATGGCTTCGATTCTGTCTACTAGGACCTAGCATTCTCCTGGGTAATGATGCTAGGCTGACAGTCTAAATAATTAAGGTAAGAAAATGCACACAAGACTTCAGAGATCCATCTTTAAAAACAAATACAAACCCTTCCCCCCCCATGTGCCTCTCTCTTGCAAGTTGGGAAGATCTCTGATTTTACTATTGTGATGTGATTTCTAACCCCATCTCCAGCCCCCAAGGACAGTTCTGTGTTTTTACCATTCCTTCAGTTTTCCTTTAGTTCCTTTTTCAGCAGCTTTTCCTTCTGGACACTTACCATCTCCAATATGGGTTTCACTACTTTGTTGTTCTCTATGTTCATCAAGTGGCATAAAAAGTGTGACTAGATTGCAACTTTTTCAGAAATTATACTCATGAAAATGACTGAATGATGTTGGAGGAATATCTTAAGACAGGAGTGGGCAAAATACGGCCCACGGGCTGGATTTGGCCCGCCAGGCGATTTTTCATCTGACCCGCAGGTGGGTACCTACCAATTCACTGTATCTGGCCCAGCCCCGGGCTGCCCCTGCTGTGCTTGCATGGGGCCAAGCCCACAAATCAGGACAAAAATATGTTTTGAAATAAAATTAAAATGTTATTATAGATGTTTGACTTGTAGTGTATATAATTTATTATTTTTTCTGCTTCCAAGTTGGCAAACCCACTTTCCAAAAGAAGTACTTCTAGGGGCAATGGGAGGGACTTACGGTGGCAAAGGTCAGGGATTGGGACAGGATTTACGGTCCCAAGATGGCAACCAGAGAGAGTGCACCTCTCAAGGGGTGGGGCTACTCTTGCGGCCCTTGACAGCTCACCAGAACTTGTTAAGCAGCCCTCCAGCCAAAATAATTGCCAACCCCTGGCTAGAGGTGCACCGATTTATCAGTTCAATCCACTATGGGCTGATATAAGGAAAATTACATTATCAGCAGTCAGCTTTCTTTGGCTGGCATAGCTGCTTATGTCACTGGTAAATGCTGCATGCATGCATGCATACAGCCGCAGCATGCATGTGGCCAGGAATGCAGCCCAGCAGCTTGGAGAGCAGCGTCCAGCTGGTAAGTATGCGGAGGAGAAGATGCATGGGGTGGGGCAGATTGAGACCCTTGTGGTGAGGGAGGGAGTGGGGCTGGGGTTGGGGCAGGGGCAGGCAGGTGAGGCTCAGGACAGAGCTGTGGGCTGTGCATCCAGGGGCGGGGGTGGCTCCATGCAACTGCATGTACCCCCCTGGGGAGGTATGGAGGGCATGTGCCCCCTGGATTTGTGCATGGGGTGAGGGCAGGCTGCCCGCTGCCCCTCCACCATGCCCCTTCCCTCCCTTCCCCCATGCTCCTTCCCCTCCACAGACTTACTGCCCCACACATGCTGCTCTCCGAGCTGCTGGGCTGCATACTGGCTATCCGATTGGTATCGGCTGATATGGCTGGTTAATAATAGACCATTGGTATTGGCCAAAAATATCTTTATCTGTGCACCTCTACCCCTGTCTTAACACACATGTGCAGGGAGGGAATTTTGCAACTCTTTTCTGTGTTTCTGAAACCAGTTTATCTCCATCATTGTAGAGAACCTTAGTATACACTCTGTGATCTTCTGTGTCCTTTAACTTTCTGAGATGCTTAAAATATTAACAGCAGCTGGTACACTAAGTCTCCCAATGCTGCTTACCCTGGTGAAGTTTGGAACCAGGATAGACAGCACTGGAAAGTTTTTCTTGAGATGGTCTTAGTGTAGAAGTGTGCTGTAATAAGTTTAGTGATTGATACTGCACAGCACACAAAAAAATTGCACAATACAGAAGACAAATCTGTTCCTTAGCTAAGAAGCTATTGAACACCTGGAGCCAGAGAACAGAGATTCTAGTTATGCTGGTAGATTTCCTTGGATCTTGCTACAAAAAAACAGTGTTTTGTATCATGCTCAGACATTTATTCCTTCGGGTGTGAATTGTCAGTGCGTCACTCAGGAAAAGTATGTAATCATTTTAAAAACATCTAGGAAAGAATAGGTTCTGTGGATGCGTTGTAAAGCCTTTGTAATTTATGCCTCACTCTCAGTTCATCTGAAGCCACTGCTGGAGGTGCTGGTGAGGAACTCAATCATATTATGTTGAGCCTTCCATCTTAGTTCAGGGTTGGCTTTCAGCACTAAATGACCAGGTGGTCCAAATTCAAAGATGCATGTTGTAAATAAGAATGTGGATGTGCTGTACTCCCTGCCCTTGTTTGGCAAGTCTGCTCCTGTCTAGACAATATCACTTTGCCTTCTACTCATCTGCTTTGTCACGTCAATCCATCAGTCATGCCTTAATGAAGTTAGCACTCGCTGGAGCAGGAGGGGAGGAGGGGGATGTGGATGCACAGTTGAAATTGCATTTGTGCAAGGGGACAGACCAGGAGTCTTTAATAAAATAGAAAAGTGAATAAAAGAAAGATGCAGCAGATTCACAGTGAGGATGGGGAAGCCACCAATCCAGCTAATCCCCCTGGTATTCCGTTCACAGGCTTCACACTGGACGCGTGAAAAAGCCGAGCACAAAGAGAAGGGAGGATGTTTACAGGAGAGAGAGAAGGGGAATCAGGATGTACTGCCATGAATTGTAAATCCACAATGTGTTCTGTGGCATTTGGGGATCACATGGTTGATTTGATTTGTGATTTGTTGGTGGAATTTGAGCTTTTAAAGTAGAGGTGTAGAGAGTGGACTACATTAAAGGTCAAAACTATAATTCCCAGCAGAGAAAGAGGACTTATGGGGAAGAGTGTGACTGTGTGTGGGTGTCTGTGTTCAAGGACACCAGAAGCCAAGGCTGACGGAAGGAGAAATTATGAATCTTTTGGGGATGTTAACAGTTCTTAAGAAACTGCTATATTAATCTGTTCCTGAAAGGGTCTCTGGCATTAAAGAGTTTGCTGGATTTTCTTCAGACTAAAATCAGGGTAAATTGAAGATCTTTTTAAAAAGCAAGTTTCTGATTATCTTTTTAAGATCTGGATGTTTTTTCAGTGTTTCACTAACAAGGCAGACTTTGCAGTGGGTGATTTTCTTAGTAAGAGCTTTTATTACTGCCTTTAGGCCTAATATATTTAATGCAGAATATCTTTTGTAAACACGTCTGTTTGGATCAGGTGATACAAATATCGATGTCAGTCGCTTATATAGCAGAGAGATGGGTTGATAGCTTAGAGACTGGAGGAAACCATTAGTGGTGGGACCATCTCTGGTTAACAGAACAGTTAGCAAAGCATAGGCATAGCTACTTCTAGATCATCCCTGACCATTGCTTGTCCAGCCTCCTCTTGAACACCTCCAGTGATGGAGATACCACAACTTCCTTAGGCAATCTGTTCCACAACCTCGCCATTGCCACAGCAAAGAAGTTCTTTCTGATATCCGGTCTATAAACTACTTTGCTGCAACTTCAAGCCATTGGTCCATGTCCTGCTCTCTGTACCTAAAAAGAAAAGGCATTCTCCCCTGTCTTTATGGCAGCCCTTCAGACATTTGAAGATTGCTGCCATGTCCTCTCAAGTGCCTTTTCCACACGCTGAACATGCCTATTTCCTTCAAACTGTTTGCCTTCCAAGACTACCTATGGACCCTCTCTAATTTCTCCATGTCCTTTTTAAAATGTGAAGCCCCAAACTGCACACTGTACTCTAGTTGAGGTCTAACCAGCACCAAATAAAAAAGCTGTTACCTCCTGTGTTGTGCACCCAGTGTTCATATTGATGCAGCCCAAAACTGCATTTGCCTTCTGTGTGGCTGCATCACGTTGGAGACTTGTATTGAGTCTGAGATCCACCAAGACTCCTAGATTCTTTTCCATAGTGCTGCCATCAAGCCAGTTGTCACCCCTTTTGTATTTGTTTTTGCTTATTCTTCCCAAGGTGTAGCACCTTGCATTTCTCAGCACTGAACTTCATCCTGTTAGCTCTAGCCAAACTTTCCAATCTGTCAAGATCCTTCTGAACTTATACTAGCCTCCAGTGAGTTCCCAGTTATGTCATCTGCAAACTAGCTCTCTATTCCAGCATCCAAATCATTAATAAACACTGCATCCTAGATATCAGCCAACACCATTTAGCATCTGGACTTGAAATGCCATTTATTTAGAGAAGTTCTTGTTGTTTCAAGTCTGGTGGTCTTGCAGCAGACCTTTAGCTTTGCTATATAACAGTCTCTGTCTGCATGTGCTGGAAGAGCAGATTTATGATCTGAATAACACACAGGTTGGAAGCTGTTGTATTAAACTCACTTTTTAAAAATAAAATGGGTTTAGACTTTCACTGGATTTGGTTCCTTTTACTACTTTTTACATGCTCAGGACTGTATTTTTTTTCAATCTGAGGCTTTCTTTTGTATCATGCAGATAAGGTTTATCAGCTGCAGACACATGCCCAGTCTCTACCACATGAGGCCAGTTAGTTCTTGGCAAGTGAGTCTCTTGCTTTGGGTTTGCATCACCTTTTATTCCCAAATCTCTCCAGGCAAAATGGCATTAGTCACCCCAAGGCTGGCCCCTTCTCCTGTTGTTGGCAAGGATCCCCTTTTAGACATTGACTTCAGCATATGCAGACAGTGGACTACCACCAGATGCCAGCTGCTTCATATATCGGTTCTCTCTGAATACGATGATTTCTACTGACCAGACAGCTTGGGAATTGCCCATATGATGTTGGGCGCATTGTGGTTTAAAACATTTATAGTCGTCCTCTGTGAAACTCCGAGCCAAGGCATTTGATTCCACTACTTCTGGGTCTAAGAAACCATGGGGAGCCTGGCTTGCTGTCTTTTTACTTGACTGTTACCTTCCATGAACAGGAACTGTTATGTGAGTTCTTAGGTAGCAGTGGACACTTCTCCCATGCAGGCAGATAAACTCGTAGGTAAAATAGCTGGCCGCTTGGTGTACAACACCTTGGAGGTCTCATTGGGGCTGTGGGAGAAGTTCCACTTTCAGGAGAACTCGTCTAGCTCAAAGCCCCCTGTGCGTGGAAGTCCACCCTTGGGACTCAGCATGCCCTTTGTCTTGGTGCAGGGAGGGGGAAAATGGAGGGTGCAATTGTGGGAAAGATTCAAGTTTTTAAAGCTGCAGTGGTTTAGATCCAGTTATGCCAGCGCACAGATGCTGTCCAGAGTAAGTCTGAAATATGTTAACTTCAGTGGAGGTATTTTGGGTTTATACCGCTGTTGGCGAGGTCACAGTCTGGTCTCTATGGAGCTTGGACTTCATAGTTTCATAGTAGGTAGGGGCGGAAGAGACCTGAGCAGATCATCAAGTCCAACCCCCTGCCATGGCAGGAAAGAGTACTGGGGTCAAACGACCCCAGAAAGAGTACTGGGGTCAAATGACTTGGTTCAGAGAAACAAATTTGTCATGGTGTGTTACATGCTTTTGGTTTGCATATATTTGGGTAAGTGGATTGAAAGCCTCTTCCTTTCATAGTCAGTTGGGGCTATTGGTATATATTGAACATTATGTGAGTGGACATTGGACGGGTGGTGAATTTCTCAGGCTTTTACACGCAGATCCTTTGTCCTTCATCTCATGTAAATTGGCATAAGTCCATCAACTAGAGGGGTTCATAACCTGATTATTTGCTTTAATGTGTACAGAGCTTTACAGTCAAGGCCACTGTACACAGCAAGGTATATTGCCAGCTAAGTATGGCCATTTTTTCCTTTGTGTCTCGGACGGCCAGGGCCGACTCGAGTTACACTCGTACGTCAGGACGGGCTGGTGAATGGAGAGGCTGACACAACTTATTGGTTGTAAAAAACTTTACTCACACCGCTTGCAATCACGATGCAGGTGGTCCGGTCGTCGGAACAACCACACGAGTTGTTCCAGCTGGCGGGGCCCAAGCCAGTTAATCCGTCCGCAATTCAAAGCCGGCGGGGAAAGGGGTACGTCGGGGTTGCGCTCGGTGACGGGAAGAAAGATCGATAGGTGATCAGTCTATCGATCGGCAGCCGCAAGTCAGATAACTTCAGAGACACTCTGCAGTGTGCTCAAAGCTCTTCGACTTGGGCGGAAGTTGCGCAGAATTTTAAACGGCCAGCGAGCCAATTACTAGCCGCCACGTGTGAATAATTTAGCACTGGCCAATAACGGGGCACAAATTTGCATCCGAATAGCGGGAACTCTTTGCACCGTGCATCTCTGTGCTGCAAAGAAGAAATGCACCCTGCAAAGAAGGCTGCAAATTGGCGGGAACTCTTCTGCACGCAGGCTCTTAATTGCAGCAGAACACTCTGCTGTGCAAAGGAGCTCTCATGTGGCCAGGAAATTCCATAGTGCCGAGGCACAAAAAATCACTGGGTCGTGACAATTTGTAGCTAGATCCTTCCACACTTCCTACAGTGAGGGGAAAATACACGCGTTTGACCCAATCCCTGTCAAATGCCAAGTGAGTTCTGCCTCCCCATTTACTAGTTTCTTAGTTTGTGCTGTTTCCTGGGGCCAGCAGCAGCTTTCTAGCTATCCCTAGAAAGTGAATTTGGGATTTAATCCCTGTGGTTTAAATTGTAATGTTTTATCATGGCAATGGCCTCAATGCTACAAGATGGTGAAGAGCTTGGCTGAGCGAAAAGTTCAGAAGATGCCTGGATTTTAGTTTATAGAGCCTGTCAAATTGGCTGTTTGACAGATGGAGAGGATTGAATTTGGCTGTGCTGGCAGACAATCATTGCAAACAGCAGGAAATCAGAGGTGACAGACACAGCAAGACGGAAGCAGGAGAAAGGGGGTCAGTATTTTGTTTTGAGAGAGAGCACTTCTCTTTCTTCATCAACATTATAGGGGCAGTAGTACTTCACTTTATACCTTGAGTCTGAATACAACAATATGCTTCATCAATTTTTTATAAAGCACCTGACGTTATTACAGAGATCTGTTTCTTTGACCATGCCCTTGGTGTGATTTGCTGCAGTTGCCAGATTGCTGCCTGTAACATGGAATGAGAGAAAGGAGGGTAATGTAACAGTTCTCAACCTGTAGCCCACAGAGAACAGGTTGCTACCAGGTTTTTAAAACTGAACAAGAGGTGCTGCTATAAGCGTTGGGCAATAGAAAACTCTACCAGTTCAGTCCCAAGTGTAATGGGACCCACCTCCAGAGGCAGCCGTGGCACCCGCTAGCAGCCACCTTCAAGCCTGTTTTTCACTCCAGTTGACCAGGGCACCACCCTGTCCCTGCCTGTCATGTTTAGATGGTAACTTCATGTAAATTTGGGAGGCTGGCTTCAGACACCAGAATAGCCCCTATCTGGCCCAGTGGTCTAACTTTAATTCTGAGCAGGACATCTCTGCCTTTCAACTACTTGCTCCCTCTCCCTTGCTCTCTCTCCCTCTCAATCCCCAAATGACCATCCACATCCAGAGCTCAAAGTCCCTGCTCTTACACTCCAATCCCCTCTCTCACAGGCCTGCTGTCACTGACGGTCCTTAGCCAGCTAAAACCCTCAGTTACTTCCTGAAGCATCCACAGCAGCCCATTGCTGTACACTCAGGTCCCTTCCAGCTCTCATGGCTTGTGGTTAAATATCAACAAAACCGTCCCCTTGCAAATGAAAGGATCATCCCCACCCTCGGGGTTCTTACTAGTTACTAGCTGTTACTAGTGGCAGGCTATCCCAGCCAGCCCCACTGGGTAGGCTTTCCTGGTCAGCAGCCTAGTCTTCCTCTCCAGGGAGCTCCTCTCCTCTGGTCAGATCTGGGCTAGAATGAATCTCCAGCCTAGGACCCAGGCCTATAGCTCTCTAACTCCTTCCTTTCCAGTAATGTGACTCTTTCTTCCTCACAGGTGTTAATATCTATTGCAGATGACATCCAAGCTGGGGGAGGAGGGTAGTAGATATGCCAGGGGGCAGGACTAGGATTCAGAGAGACCTAGACAAATTGGAGGATTGGGTCAAAAGGAATCTCATGAGGTTCAACAAGGACACGTGCAAATCCGGCCCTTAGGACAGAGCAATCCCATGCACTGGTACAGGCTGAGGGCTGACTGGCTGGGCAGCAGCTCTGCAGAAAAGGACCTGGGGGTGACAGTGGACAATAAGCTGAAGATGAGCCAGCAGCGTGCCCTCGTTGCCAAGACGGCTAATGGGCTGCATTGGTAGGTGCATTGCCAGTAGGTAAAGGAAAATGATTCTTCCCATCTATTCAGCACTGGTGGGACCACATCTGGAGTCCTGTGTTCAGTTTTGGGCCCCCCACTATAGAAAGGATGTGGACAAATTGGAGAGTCCAGTGGAAGGCGACAAAAATGGTTCAGGGGCTCAATGACTTGTGAGGAAAAACGGGGAACTGGGCTTATTTAGTCTAGAAAAGAGGATACTGAGAGGGGAGGTAATAGCAACCTTCAACTCCCGGAGGAGCAGGGTTGAAAGAGGATGGAGCTGGACTGTTCTCAGTGGTGGCAAATGATAGAACAAGGAACAACCATCTCAAGTTGCAGCAAGGGAAGTTTAGGTTGTATATTAAGAAGAATTTTCTCACTAGGAGGTTAGTAAAACACTGGAACAGGTTACACAGAGAGGAATTCTCATTCTTGGAGGTTTTCAAAACCTGGCTAGATAAAGCCTTGACTGGGCTGATCTAGTTGGGGCTGGTCCTGCTTTGAGCAAGGGGTTGGACTTGATGTCACCTCCTGAGACCCCTTTCAATCCTGTGATTCTAATCGGTGGCAGCTTGCAGGCTGGTACACTGCTGCTGCCTGGAGTTTGCAGCCTTAATTCTGCTGCCTGCACCGGCTGCACTCTGCAGCCTCATAGCACAGCTTCTCTCCAAGTAACAGGGACAACGGGCCCGTTACACAAGCATGCAGAAGTCTTGTATGAGAGAACAGGTGGGGAGAGACGCCTCTACTTCAGTGGCCTTTTGCTGCTAGCTCCATCTTAAAAGATTCTGGTAGTTGCTCCAGGAGGCTGTAACACCTCTGCTGTTTGAGTTTCAAAGGCCGCCTGCAGTTCTTCGGATAAGTTGTTCATCCTACAGAATGCCAGCCAGGTTTTTGATGAAATAGAGACTGTTTAAAAATTTCCATTTCCTTTCTGTCATTTGTACTGCCAAAATAGGAGGACATTTTCAAAATGCAGAGCACGTTTCCACCAAAACAGCACTGTTTGTATGCATTATAATTACAGCCTTCAGTTATGTGATCGCATATCAATTTTCCACAGAAGCCTCATGTTCTTTAGTGAGCAGGATGGATTAGAAAGTGAGGAGAATTATGGTTGCAAAGTTCAGTGGTCTAACTAGGGACTCTGGCACCCTGGAGCAGAGCTGAGCACTGGAGATGTTATGGCACATGGGCTGTCGCTCCTCCTGGTGCTGTGGTGTGGACCCCCCTTGGGTTACCTTTTCGGTTCCCCTGTAAGTTAGTGCCCTACTTGCCTGCCCCAAGTTATGCCACTGGCAAAGTCAGTCTTATCTCTGGCATTTCAGGGCTTTTGAGTGTTTGATTCTGCAACTTCAAGTGCATTGCTTGCAATGCGTTTTCTTGCATGTAATCCAGATAATACAAATGGTGGCCCAAATAATAAGAGATGCTGGCAGAATTGTGCCTGATCCAGCACGTGGGAGAAAGATTAACTCTTTTAGAGGCTAACTAAATCGGAGATGTATTGCATAAGCTTCTGTAAGCAGAGGGCTTACGTCATCAGATGCTACGAAGGAACCAGCCTGCTGAATAGAAAGCAGTAATTTGAATATAAAGGGTAGGGAAACAGAGGAAAATGGATGTAGTTGCTCCAGAGGGTCTTTGATAGAGGTGTAGAAGCCAAACCAAAGCCAAGCCATGGACAGCTCCCTTGATTTCATTCACTTGGTCTCTTGAGAGCACTGGACTGAATTGCTGCTCCTGGTAAATGAGCACGTGCTGTTCTTCCTCCAACCTCAATGGTGGTGCAGGAGGAGGGTGAAGAAGGCATGCTTCTCAACAGCTGCGAAAATGGATGAAGGCTGCAGTGGTTTCTCCTTTGCCAAGATCCATGTGGTTGCCGATGCACAACGACCTCCTCACGTAATACAAGTCATGCGCAGGCTTCTCCCTCTGAATGCAACCATTTACTTGACCTATGGGAATGATCATCCTTGACCCTGAGGGATTGCTGCTGCCACTGCCACCTGTTCTTCCTGTAGGATAGTCTTTGCAGAGAGGGAGGTTCATTCTCTAGAGGGCCATATTCTCATGTTTAACCCCGCACTAAGCAGATGGGTTTCCCCCACAAAAGGCTTTCTGGATGATTAAACAACTTCTCCTTTATGCGGCCTGCCCTGGGACTTCACTGATGTGGCCCATTGTTTTGTGTCGAATAATCCCTGGTTCGTGTGCTCTGTGAAGTATCCTTGTCCGGGCGAGCATGAGGGTCTGAGGACTGCCTTCTGCTTCTCAGAAATTTGTAGGCTGGCACCACACTTCTCTTTTCTTCCAATTGTCATTCATTTGGATTGGATAGCTGCAGTACCACCTGGGCCCCGTCTCTGTGACAGCATACGAGCAGTGCTCATTCATGTCACTGGGCTGTATTCATCTCTGAGAAGTGAGACCAGAGCCCTAGGATTACAGCCATTTGGGTTGTTGGTTGTAGCCGTGTCTGTCTACGGACATAGGCAGGCAAGGTTCTTTGGGTAGAGGTGATATCTTTCATTAGACACAATCATTTGGAGCTTTCACATTAGTAACTGCTTGCCAGTAGATCCGGTGACTTGAATTTTTCCTTTCACATTTGATGAAGCCATTTTGGTCTCACGAAAGCTCATGCCTTGCATCTGATTTAATCTATGGGG
>NW_005842168.1:730345-742887 GCF_000455745.1 Alligator sinensis | reverse complement strand
CTCATTATTTTACCCCATTCAGATTGGCTGAAACAGGAAATCTGGGAAGCTATAATCACTACCATCTGTGTATTCCTCAGCTTTGTTTCATACCTGCTTTCTTATTGCTTGCAAGAACCGTGTGCTGAGAAAGCAGAGGAGTGTGAACCAATCTCTTTATCTCCTGCTTTCTCTCGATGCCAAGAGACTGTGTTCAGTGTCAGACTCTTAATGTGGCGTTTTGTCGTGTCAGTGGAAGTGCCTGTGACACAGTCACTCAATAGGATGGTGGGACATGTTGGCAGGGGTGGAAGGGCACGGCGTTGCTCTTTTCTCAGTCTCTCCTTTCTGTCATTTTGTGACAAACCCTGCTACGAGGTAAATCTGCAGCACCTCCAGGAGTGGAGAACTGCAAGCCTTTTTGTTGCCTTTCTCCATCTGATCAGTCATGTAGTTATTCCTGATAGGTAAAAGGAAATCTGGTTAACTCTGTCAGCTCGGTAATTGCATCATATTCTAGCTGATGTTGCAATGAAAATGCTGTAGTTTAATTTCCCATGAAAGAACAGATAAGGAAGGCTGTGATTTGTATTCCTGGAAGATGATGATGAATAAGATAACGACGGGGTTTTTTCCCCCCTCTTCTTTTGTACATTTACATATAGTGGCTGATGATCAGTCTTTCTCCTTCAACACACCCTCCCACATAGCCCATTCAGGTGTGCGCTGAAGACGTGTCTTCACTTCTTGAGTCCTGTTGCATTTGTTATGGCCACAGGCAACTGCTGCCTAACAAACTACAGCTCTTGGCTGAATTCAACTAATGGGAGTATGCAACGGCAAGTCTCCTTGCAGTGGTTAATACAAAACTATTTAGATTGGGAGAGACTGTAATGGCCAAGACCTTATCACCGGCCCTATCACCTTGGAACTGAACATCCTTCATGGGGGAAGAGAGTCATTACCTCTAACCCATTTCAAGCTGAAGGGTACTGAGCCTCGCCTATGACAAAGTGGAGGGGTTTGTACTGTTTTCTTTAGATTGTTCTGCTTCCAAACTGTCTTTTCAATGGTTTGTTCCCCTAATACTTAACCTGAAATTTCCTGCTGTGCCTGAATAAGAAAGGACCAGGACTTTCCTTTAGCTCCTCTCCAGCCTTTTTGAGGCAAGCAGCTCTTGTGCAGTTACTACCTGCTTCTGGAAAAAAAGGTGATTTAAGACCTTTGGCTGCTACAAGAATCTACAGATTAGCCCTTGTGGTGGCTTACCCACTCCCCCACACTTTCCTTCTATTTTCTCTTGTTAACTAACCTTCCTTCCATGCTTTCCATCCCTGTGTGATGGGCACATAGCGGAGGAGAGACTGATCAACTCCTCTAACACTGTGTGCTGCCAGGTGGGGAGCGGGAGAGGAGGATGTGTGTCCAAGCTTTTCCCCAGAGAGGAGCACTTTTTTCACTTGTTAGATAATAGTGAAGTTTTCTTGTCAGTAAAACCCTTTCACATGGCACTCATGAGAAGGACTGTGTGCTTCCTCAGGAAGCTTTCAGAAACAGTGCCGGCAAGTGTTAGCACAGAGTATGAGAGCTATGTTTAGAGGGAGCCCAAGCACAGCAGGCAGGTAGCTGATGAGGCCCGGAAGTCCACAGGTATTGCAAATCTGCAAAATTTGCTCATATTCCCAGCACCTTGCAAAGCCTGAGGCAGTAGTATGTCCAGTTGCTTTGTGTCTCTTCCAGTCCAGCAGGGAGGCCCTGGTTACAGTCAGGCAGAACAGGAAGAACCCATTTTAGTTTCCATAGCATATATTTGATATACACACTCTCTCAAGGGAGTTCACTGGCTTGGCTGAGGGTAGTCTGTCAAACCCATGCAACCATATAATGTTCTTCATGGCCTAAAGGGTACCTAACTAGGTGTTGCAATAGAGTCCCAGGACATTGGGCTTGGCCTGTGAGGGGAAGGGTTGCTCAGTACACGAATAATCCAACTGCAGAATTTGTAGAAGGGGAATCCTAAAATCAGTGTTTCTCACATATTTGGCGAAGGCTGGCTGTCCCTTCACCGACTGGCTCAGCTCTGCACTTGTTTACTTCCCAAACCCAACAGATATTTCTGCGGCACCTGCAAGTAGACCAAGCAGTGGGCTCAGAGAGGCAGGATCTCAGCATTTGCTTGGATCACTTGGAAGTTTCCTGAAGTTACTTTTCTGGAATGATAGCCCAGGAAAAGCTATTTTGGCACATTTCCAGGTGTAGACCATCCCCGAGTCTTGCTAGCAATTTCTCTGGTGCCTGAAGACATTAAATAGTGAAGTGAATAATTGCTTTTATCTTGAATGCAGAAGTGCAGTCTGCGGAGGCCACGACAGCAAGTCCCAGTGTGCAGCACAGCTAGGCTGCTTAATTTTTTCTGGTCTGCGGACTCCTTGGGGTGCAGCTCTGTATAATGATAGGGTTGATGGTGGGCTGCAGTCTGCTCTTTGGCCACCTATGCAGTCTTGGATTCATTGGATTAATATAGCCTTCTGCTCCCCTGGTCCCTTCAGCCAGTTGGTTTGGTCATAATTGGCAGTCCCTTGCAGTCAAGGATGATTGTCTTTATCTGTGGATCTGAAGATGGTTGACAAAGCCTATCTGGGTTTGATAGACTCTATTGCAGCTCAGGAACATGTTTCTATGTGGGGTGGGTGCTCTGGGTTCTTGATTTGGTTCGCGATACCCTGCTCCTGCCACTACTGCCTTTTCCATCTCCATCGTAAGGTTTCAAAGTACTGAGATCCTTGCAGCAGACTCTTCCTCCATTAGAGTTGATGTCTGCCATGAATTGATATTGATGTTGCATTTTCTCATGTTGGCCTTGGGGACATCCGTGAAGCACTTTCTCTGCCTTCCTCTTGAGTGTATGCCTTGACTGAGCTGGGAGAATAAAACTTGCTTCAGGAACGTGGAGTCGGACATCCAGATGATGTGGTCAGCCGAGCAAAGTTGATGTAGGATGATCATTCAACTCGATACTTATGGTGTTTGTTTGCAAGAGGATGCTAATGTTGGTGTTTGTCTTCCCACTGGATCTGAAGGATTTTCTGTAGGCAGCGTTGATGGTACTTCTCCTGTATGCTGTCCACATCTCAGCTCTGCACAGTCAGGTGGGGATCACAGCTGCTTGATAAACATGAGCTTGGTTTCAGATCTGATGTTGTGATCTTTGAACATCTTTCCTCAGGCATCTGAAGGCTGCACTTGCACATTTGAGGTGATGTTGTATTTCTTCATCAGTGTCAGCCTTCTGCAATAGATGGCTTCTGAGGTATGGGAAATACTCAGCATTCTCCAGAGTCTCACGGTGAATTTGACTTACCAGAGCTGGGGACTGCTCATTAGGGGCTTGTTGATGGAGGACCTTAGTCTTCTGAATGTTAAGCGTTGGTCTCATTTTCTTTGGTAAATATGTTGATGATTGTGTAAAGGTCTGCTTCTGAGTGAGCGCACACTACAGCATCATTAGCATACTGGAGCTCTATGATTGAGGTCAGGGTGGTCTTGGTTTAGGTTTGGGAGTCGGCTGGTGTTAAACAGCTTACCATCTGTTCGGTAGTTTAGCTCCACTCTGACTGGAAGATAGTTGGTGCTCAGATGGTAAGGAATTATGGTAAGGAATGTCGAGAAGAGTTTTAGAGCAATGATACAGCCTTGCTTAACTCCCATCTTAACCTCAAAGTGATCTGTCATAGATCTGTTATTGAGAACCACCTCTCACATACCGTTATGGCGCAGGCAAGAATGGTGACAAATTTTATTGCGCATCTGTACTTCAGAAGGCTCCTCCACTGCACTTTTCAGTTGACAGAGTTGAAGGCTTTTGTGAAGTCAAAGAAAGCCGTGTAGAGGAGTTTGTTGTTCCCAGCATTTTTCCTGCAGCTGGCAAGCAGTGAAGACCATGTCAGTTTTGCCTCTTGATGCCCTAAACCCACACTGAGATTTTAGGAGCAGCTCTTCAGCAAGTGGAAGGAGACGGTTCAGGAGAGTTCTCACAATGATGTTTCCTGAGGTGGACAGCAAGGTGATCCCTCTTATTTCCACAGTCAGACTTACTCTTTTCTTGAAGACTGTCCCTATCATGGTGACAGGGACCCTGCAGGGGTGACCTGGTGGCAGTCTATAAGTATATAAGGGGTGTACATCAGGATCTGGGGGAACACCTGTTCACCAGAGCGCCCCAAGGGATGACAAGGTCAAACAGTCACAAACTCCTCCAAGACCGTTTTAGGCTGGACATAAGGAAGGAACTTTCTTAGTGTCTGAGCCCCAAGGCCTGGAATAGATTCCCTCCAGAGGTGGTGCAGGCACCTCCTCTGGACTCGTTTAAGAAACATTTGGATGCTTATCTTGCTGGGATCCTTTGACCCCAGCTGACTTCCTGCCCCTGGGGCAGGGGGCTGGACTCTGATCTTCCAAGGTCCCTTCCAGCCCTAATGTCTATGAAATCTGGGATTTCCTTATCATTCCAGATCCTTAAGACGATGGCGCATGGTGCTGTGGTGATGTGATGTGAGCTTCTCCCCTCCTGCTTGAAGATTTTGGTGGGGATTCCATTAGCTCCAGGTGCCTTATCATTCTTCATCTCCTTGATGGCTTTCCTTACTTCCCCAAGGGTTGGAGGGGTACAGAGAGTCTCTGACTGGATATTGTAGGATGGAGTTGAGAACACTCTCATCAACAACAGTCTCGATTGAAAAGGTCTTGAAAATGCTCCTTCCAATGGGTGTCTCCCCTTTCTTTGATCAGGTCTCTTCCATCCTTAGGTCTCAAGGGGGTTGGTCCCTGAGTGCTCAGATTGTAGATAGCTTTGGTGGCACTAGAAAAAACCATGCAGATCTTGGATGTCTGCAAGATATTTCATTTCCTTTGGCTTGTCTTGCCAGCATCTGTTCTTCAGATCATGGGTCCTTCAGATCATGGACCTCTACCTTGGCTTATTGGTGATTTTCAGTTTCTTTTGCTTGGAGTTGATGTCATTCTGCCAAGCACAGAAGGCCTTGCGCTTGTGGTTGGTCAACTCTTGGATCTCCCGGTCATTCTCATCAAACCGGTCTCGATGTTTCCCGGTAGAGAATCCAAATGTCTCTGTGCAGGTATTGATGACGGTGGACTTAAAGGCACCCCAAGCGCTGCCAAAATTCTGCCGTTGTTGATTGGAATTCACCAGTTTTCCACTGAGGCACTTGTGGAAGATGTCTTGCTTGATAGGGTTCTTGAGTCCTTCAATGTTGATTTTTTTCCCATTGGCATTACTTATGCTGCAGCCATTGTTTGGGGGCCAGTATGAATGACATAACTGAGCAGATGAGATGGTGATCAGTCGCAGCAGTTGTCAGCTCCTAACATAGCTCGAGTAATGCAGACATCCTTGTGATCCCGGGCACTAACAAAGACATAATCAAGTGACAATCCATGATGTCTTGTGCCTGTTTTTCTGGCAGCACAGAGTGTTGGTGATGGTGAGTCCATGTTCTACTCATTTGGTCAAGAGGAGGATGGCACTGGAGTTGACCTCTCCCACTCCTTCATGCCAATGGTTCCACTTCATATGTTTCAGCCTTTTCAGAGTCTGGCATTGAAATCACTAAGAAGAATAAGTCTGTTTCCTTCCAGAATGCCAGAAAGGATGTGGTCAAAGTTGGCATAGAATTTCTCTTGGTGATGTCAAGAGTTGGGGGACACATGCTGATGAAAATGGCGTATTGGCTCCCTGATAGTTTAAGACGAAGAGTCATAAGGCATTCATTAATTCTAATAGGGAAACTGTTGAGTTGGCTTATGAGATCATTCTTGTTGGCAAAACCAGATCTGTAAAACCAGCATTCTCCTTCCTGTTTTCCCATCCAGAAGAGGGTATAGTTGTCATCTTGTTCTTTGAGTTGCCTATCTCCCATTTGCCATGTCTCGCAAGTGACGTTTGTGTTGCATTGCCCAAGGTTTTGAGCCATGATTGTGGTGCAGAATTCTGGGTGTTCACTATTAGGATTGCCTCTGAGGGTCCTGATTTTCCAGATACCAAAATTGAATGTGCATATTCGCTGATTTTGACTGCAGTAAAGGTGATCCCACTGGATGTGGTTATCCAGCCAGGAAAAAGGTAGATTATGTTTAGGACTCTTCTTCTAGCCCCCTTCCCACGTGAGGTGAGCAGAGCAAATCCTGAAGAGAGCTGCTCAGTCACACTTACAGTTGCCGAATTGCACTCCTGATTACCTCATCCAAATGCTAGATAACCGTCTTGTAACTGCTGCGTTCATGCCAGTTCATTACTAGGTGCTTCCAGACCTCACCATCCTGCACTCGTTGTCAGTAGCTGGTCACCAAAGGACTGGAAGAATGGGCTGGAAAAACTGTTTCCGTGGAAGACGCCTGTGTATGATTTCTTTTATCATGGAGAGGCTGCTGCACATCAGCTTTCACGCGGTTCTTGACAGTGGGACCTTGGTCCAGTGGCAAGGAGACCAAGACAATTGGAGATCTTTTTCCACGACAGACTTCGCCCACTTTTTTGCAGCTGTTGAGTTTAGATTCTAGTAGCTCTTCTGCCTGTTCTGTTGTTGAGGACTTGTAGATGGACCCATAGCTGCGGGCTGGGCAGGCTTATTATAATGGCAACCTGTACTCAGCATGTCAGGGCACCATCAAAGGATATATGTGACTTTTCAGGAGGGAAACCATTGTCCTCACTACGTCCTGGCGGTGCTGCCGCTGCTCGGTCTGCAACTGGTTATTCATCAGTTACCCCTGCTCATTTCACAGCTAACCTTCCCTGAAGGTTATTTGACTATCCACCACCTGTGGATGCTCTGGGGCACAGTACAGCTCTGCCTGCAGCATTGGTCTGGTATCCTTATTCAGTTAGCCTACCTTTTGAATTCACTTGATTGTGTAAATCTGCTCAGGGGTTTAAGTCTGAAAGAGCAAACAAACCGAACAATGAACAGGCGGCTTGGCTGGCTCTGCAGGGGTCCCTTGTTTCCTTCCAGAATGTGGCCCCACACAGTACATTCAGTGCTGCCTGTCATTTGTCCTTCCCAGGCAAGGGCTTGCTATGAAGTGTAAAGAATCGTCTGGTCATCTGGTGCCTTCACTTCTTTAGAGATTCAGGTTGGTAGCTAAAGGCACATTCATTTTACTGGCCTAACGCTGCGGTCATCTGTCTCTGTCTGCACAGGCCTCCCTGCTTTAAAGCCATGGGCAGGAGGTGTAATTATATGAGGCATGTTGGCCTATTAAGAGGGGATGCCTGGCTGATTGGAGGGGGTTGTGTGTGTGAATATGGCTTTTTGTGTAGAATACAGAAAGCCTGTACATTTAACCAGGGTTAAAATACAGAATGAAAGAGCCTTGCAGCCATAGACTTTTTTTTTTTTAAGCGTTTCTGTACATCATAGTGGCATCTCATGACTGATAGGGCATACTTATATTAGATAATAGAGTCCAGCCTACCATACGGTGAAGGAAGCCCAGGCCACAGCTCCTTACCGACTGTTATTCAAACCTTGGTCATATTATCTAGGTAGATAGTTACAAGGATGGCAATATTACTTTACTGCATGTGGTGGCTCGGGCAGAACATTTGCCATCAAAGCAGTCTGGTCTACAAAGCAGATAGTTTTGTAGCATTGCCTTCAATGATACTAACTGTTTTGTTCGCACCTTAATCCTGGTGCATCTTTTGGGGCCCAGAATGGGTACGTGGTTCTGTGCACTGAGATTAAGCTTCCTGAATAATTCCCTCCTTGCTAAAACCTTGTAATGGATTTTTTTAAGGGGCTTTGAATGTCTAAGAAGGTCTCTATTCTTTGCACTTGGTATAATGCTGTCTCCATAAAGCAATATGCTTTGCTGTTTACACATGCTTCTCACCTTCATTTCCTTCCATGCCAGTCTAAGACCCTATTTCCCAATTTAAATAAATTAGATTGAGCAAACAAATTCCTAACCAAATTCAGGTCAAATTTTCAGACCGGATTTGTCTTGGGTAATTGAATTTCACCTATTTAAATTCCTCTTGGTATATCAATTTGACACAGTATTTTTCCCCTCCTCCCCTAGCACTGTTGTGTAGCAGAGCTGGTGCAGTTCAAATGGCTGCTTTATCCCACCCCAGAGAAGGTGATATTTCATGGGATGAAAGGACTTGGGGATGGACAGGACCTCTTTCATCATCTTTCCAATCTCCTACTTGGTGCAGAGTGGTTCCCTACAGCATGTTGTCAAGAGAAAAAATCCTACAGTCTGTAATTCTGTTGTATAAATTATATAATCCTGATATCAGGCAAAGAAATTATACAAATTTGGGCTGGACCCGATGATCTTGCGAGGTCCCTTCTAGCCCTAATGTCTATGAAAATTTCTGAGGGAAAATAACTATAACAATTGATTTTTTTTTTTTATTTATTTATTTATTTTTTTTAAATAGAGCCCTCCAGCTACATCTGTTCTCTAGTATTCAATGCTATATGTATGTGTAACTATGTTGTTTGAAATGCCTTATATATAGTATGAAATGCCTTGTATATATTATGTGTGCATGCACATGCATGCACAGTTTTTTGGAGGCATTTCAGCTAATCTTCCTCCCATCAAAGAAGTTTTTCTCCTTTCTTCTGCTCCTGAAAAGCATCGTGACTTCCACTCCAGAGCACTGCCAGCGGCTTCACAGCTGGGAGTCAGGTAGCCATTGCTGCCACCTGCATATAAAGAATTCCCTTTGCTCGTGGGGAGGTGGTGGTGTCAGCCAGAGAGGCCTGTAAACCTGAGGACTCTCCTCTATCTGCACTGCAGCCTGTACAGCATAATTAGGGACCTGCTTAAATTGCACTTTCGCGATTGGTGTCAGCTGGGGCAAACGGAGGGAAAGTTTGACTCCTTCCTTGTTCCAATATACAGATGTCAGCCCAGAAACTCCTGATGCTACCTGAGCTTGTTTTGCACATGTGGTTCTGTGCCATAAAAAGGGGTTTTTGGGGGGATGTAGCAGGGGCTCTTAATTTGGTGATGTTGTTTCCAGCTGTGGGGTGCATGGTGCTCAGCGCTGCTGTCCACCGCCAGAGCGCATGGAACCTTTTGGAAGCCTTCTGGTGTCTCCCGTGCAAATCATCCCTCCTACAACTCCTGGACCAACTTGCAGGTTCCTTGCAGGTTGTTACAATGCCGAGAAGCTGAAATCCGAGATCTAGGTGCTGCCCTGCAGGATGTGCCCAAGCCCTTCAAAAGCAATACAGTATTGATTTCAGAATTTGAAGTCATTTTACCTGAGGCTTTGCCCTGATTGGGAGATCCAGATGTGTTTAGTCAGGTACACAATTGAGAAACCTCCTCTCCCAGCCTAACAAGAAATTCATATGTTTGGAAATGAGGCTCAGTATAAGGTGGAAGCCCGGGAGCTTTATTGTATCCATCAGACTATACCCTGGAGGTCTGCAGACAATGAATGAGAAATCCCTAATCTTATTGTCCCTACGTGCACTGGGTCATTTTGAGCATACCTGGAATAGATTTTTCACACTTTCTACTTGGATTGTGCAAGAGGCAAAGATTTCTTAGTCTGATATCTTTTATTAGACCAACTGCATAGTTGGGATAGTTGAATAGGCTTTCAAATGCAATGCATTCCTCTTCAGGTCATGTAGGCTGAAAAATTGTTAAGACCCTACGATCTACTTAAGCTGTTGAAAATTCCTGATCTGGCTCATGGATGGGGTCTTCCTACATAGATGCTAACATGTCTTGTGAACTTGTTACTTGGACCACTGTAACAAAATCAGAAGAGCTCACTGCTCTCCAGGTTGATTCTGCAAGTGTTTGGCATTGTACAGCACTACCTCATAGCTGCTGCTTAAATTTATTTCAATGTGCTTGCCGAATTTCTTATGAGAGTCCAGTGCCCTGATGCAAAACCAGTTCCCCAGACTTTTTGCAGCTCTCCTTCCATATTTCCAAAGCTGAATTTTATTTTTATTGAATAAGGACCTCTAATTTTCTCCCTGGAATACTGCTGCTGTCTGCCCTCACATGCAAAGGTATTGCTGTCCCATGCAGCTTTCAGCAGCTCCAAAAGGAGGAGCAGCAGCTCTTGGGAGACTACTTTTTCCTGTTCTTACTTCAGGTGCAGAATGCTGGGCCAAAGTCATCCCTGGCATATCAATGTTGGAATCAGTGACTCACTCGGTTTGCTGCAGTGATGCTGATTTAGTGTTTATTACACTATTTGGCTGTGGTTTAAAATGTCAGCTCCAATCAAACCCATATATGTTCCTTCCTGATTATAAATAGGAACTTCTACAATAAGGGCTTTTATACGTGATATTCATCTGTGATCCTGTGTTCCTTTCCCTTGTCGGCTCCTGTGCAGTTTCACATCATTGACTTTATTCTGAGGCACCTTTTCCACCCTCATCCTTTTCACAGGGGAAGTTTGTCTTCAGGTGCTGGAGGATATGGTTGAGCTCTGCCTTATGTCAGGAGTAATTTGCTCAGCTGCTCTGCTTGCATTTATCCCACTGCCACATGATAGGGATGGGCCCAGTTCACTTGCGGCTAGCTAAGTCACCCTTCTGATGAGAGCTGATGAAAGGCAGTGGCTGCCATTAGGACCCGGACTGTGTTTGAGAGGGGAGCAGGAAGCCTTTGACTGCCACAGGAGACCCAAGGGAACGGTTCTCTAGATGTAGAGCAGTGGTCTCCAACCTTTTTGAAGTAGGAGATCACCTTTGGTATTTAAAAGCAACCCAAGGTCTACTGTGTGCTGCCACTCCCCCACCCCCCTTGCCCAGCAGGTAAGCCTGTAGGGAGGGAAGAGGAGGGCTAGATCAAGGCAGAGGGAGAAAAAATGATTTGAGGGCGTGCCTCCCTAGCAGGTAAGTCCCACTCAGCTGGGGCCCCACTCACCTTACCCCTGCTCCTGCCTCTGCAGCACTGTCCCTCACCGCGGGGGGCCTCGATCTAGCCCCTGCCCCTTCCCTCCCCCCATGGACTGACCTGCTGGGCTGGGGCATGTGTGTGCATGCACACGTGCCCTCAGCCCCCCACCCCAGACTTGAATCGACTCAAAGAGGCTCTGAGATCTACCAGATCGAGATGCATTGGTTGGTGACCACTGGTGCAGAGAGAGTCACGGAGAATGCTGCAAAGGGGACTTTCTGGGGAGTGCTGCCAAGTAGGTGGCCGGGGGTATAAATTGGTTTTCACAGAGGTAGGGCAAAAATCAAGGGGGCAGTTCTTGGTTCAGAAGCGGTCAGCTCTTGGAAGGGGATATATCGGAAAGGTCATGCCCCAAGAGGCATTACCTTTCTGTGCATGTGGGGAGACATTACCCTTCAGTGACCTTCCCCCCCCCAAGCAAATACAGGCTGCAGCAACTCTCCTCTCCCCAATACCCCCTGCCCCCCATGTCTGTACCTCCTAAAACATCCCTGCCTGGTATTTCAGTTTTAGCCTGAGCCCACAGCTCTGTTTCTGCCTCTCTTATTTCAGTCCTAGGGTCATAGCAATGTAGGGCTGTAAGGGGCCTCATGAGGTCATCTAGGCCAGAGCCCTGCTCAGAGCAGGACCATCCCTGCCTAAACTATGCTAGTCAAGTGTCTGTTTAATTTGATCTTGAAAATTTCTAGGGATGGAGATTTCACAACTTCCCTAGGTAGTTGGTTCTAATGCTTGACTGCCCCTATAGTCAGAAAGTTCTTCCCAGTCTCCAACCTAAATTTCCTCTGCTGCAGTTTGAGACCATTGCTCCTATCCTGTCCTCTGTAGCCACACAGAGAAGCCTGCCTTCGTCCTCTTCATCTTCCTCCAGTCTCGGATCTCTCTTGAGAAGAGTCTGCATGTTTTTCTGAAGTGTGTGCCTTTGGTTTTCCATAGATAGATGTGAAAATATTAAGGCTCCTTGTTTCATTGCACTTTTGTCTTTGAACTTCATTTTGAAGAAGCGCAAAGCTAGTCCAATATTCAGCTGTGCTGCTCAGCACCTTGGCCCTCCGTTTCTTTCTGCCACATTGAACTTCAGTAACCAAGCGTGTGCATCTCCAAGGGGGTTTTAAATCTATAAGATCTCTCTCTCTCTTTTTCCCCCTGCTTTAATCCAACAGGGAAGCTGCAGAGCTGATTCCTGAGAGTCCCTTTGAAAGGAATTATTGTGCCTTGTAAAAACAAGCTATTTCACTTATTGCAATTGAAGAGTCAATTAACTGGCTAATTAAAGCAATTTCTCATTACATAATTGAATTCTGGTTCATTGCTATTTTCATTTTGCAAGACTGCCCCAGAGAGTGGAGTCAGTTTGGAGAGCTCAGTGCACCAGGCAGAAGGAAACGGCCTTTTTTTTTTTTTTTTTAATCGGAAATGTCCTCACAGTCAAATGCAGAGCTGTGCTTTCCTGGGATTGGGTCCAGGGGAGGCCATTAAGGGGGTGATGTCAGTACCAAGCAGGGTGGTAATCACCAGGTTTCCCTGGCTCTCCCACACACCTGCTGCTTTTCTTCCTGTTCCAAGGAATGGCACAAAGTCTGACAGCTCAT
>NW_005842168.1:727692-730335 GCF_000455745.1 Alligator sinensis | reverse complement strand
TCCTGCTGACTGCAGTGGCATGTGGAAGCAGGTAATGTACCTTGTGTGTGCCAGAACGTTATCTTCCTAGCCAAGTCTTCTCAGACTTTCATCTAAGGGCAAATGAAGAAGGGAGGAAACTAATACTGGAAACTCAATTGATGTAGGATGGAGAAGTTTGAGATTTACAGAGCACTGAAATATGCTCCCTGATATCTGAGGCTAGCTCTAGATTCAGCAGGGTTGCCCTAAGTCAGAATAATGCTTTCAACTTGCTGTTGTCTGTGAAATAGATTTTTTTGGCCACATGATGGGCGGTGGGGGATGTGCTTTCACATAAGAAATTGTGTGGGTTCTTCCTACATACAAAATTAGACCTAAAATTGAGCAATTCTGAAACAGACGGATATAAAATGTGCTAAAATGTTTGTGGAGGAATATAAAGATTGTTGGGGAAACGAGCAAGAAGAATTTGCAGAGTTTCTTAATGAAGGTGCATCTGATCCTAGTGGGCCTATCTGAAACCAAGCGGGATGTTGGTATGAGTGACAAGGGCAAGATTAGCTGGGATTGTTGCCTGTGATGATGGAGGAGCCTGGTAGTGATGTTCTCTAAGTAAAGTTTATAAGGACTTCAAAACAGCAGGAAAAACAGAACTGGGAAGCAAATAGTGACCTTGGGGATTGGAGTGTAGTGAGACTACACCAGCACTTGGTCACCTGCTGAGATACCCGGACCCCCGCAGGAGTCCCATATCCTGTGGTTTGAACTATTCAGGGGCCTGTTAGGTATCAAATGGCTAACTCACCTGCTAGAGGAACCCAGCTCAGATTCCCTAAGCAGAGTAAAAACCTTCCTGGACTTGCAGTACTTCCTACTGATAAGAAGATCTAAATGAGAATAGGGGAAATTCATAAATATTAAAAATACTTGAATTGGTATTGGATATTCTGGAATATTTAACATGGTACTGGTGATTGTTAGCTTGTGGTCTTGTGATTTAACGCTGTAGTCTGACACTTGGAAGATTTTAGGGTTGAAACGTACATCACCTTTGTACCTCTGTAAAAGGATTTATGGCAGCACAAAGGTCAGGGAAACAGAAGTCCATACCCCTTGTTGCATGACAGATACTCAAAATTTGTGGCCATGACCTAGGTGGTATTGATTTGGCCCCTTTATTGTGGTAGATGTCTGTTAGGCTTGTGGCAGGAGACCCCAGTCAATCCAGAGGCAGCTGCTGTCCAGCCGTCCTGGGAAGGTTCTTCCAGAGCTTGAGGAGCCTGATCCTGTGCACCCCAGGAATTCCTGCTTAGGAGTGGGCCCCTCGAGTCCTAGGGATGGCTGCCTGGCTTTCTTCTCATACAGAAGTGCACCCAGGGAGTCCGAGGCATATCTCTATAAGCAGGGAACACATTGCTTGTTTCTGTGCAGGATTGGGCCCTGTAACAAAGGCCTTCCCAAAAAGTGGCCGTGATGCCCCCCTGTGGCCACTCAGCCTTAGTTTCCCTTGATTCCTTATGTCATACACCCTTCCTACTTTCCTGCCATGCCTTGCTGTAAATATATACTTAGAAAAGGGAGGCTGCCCCAGGGATCCCTGAGTGAGATCTCATCTACTCATGAGCTGTGGTCTAATTCCTCATCACTGTAAGGGCTAATTTCATGGCCTCCTCATCTTCCCTTCTAGTCATGCCCAAGCCTTGAAGATGTTACCAGCCAGTCAGTTCATGCCCTGCTCCTGGGCTCTGGATACTGGGCTCTCTTTAGCTCTTCTCTGATCCTTTGTCTGGCTTTACTCCTGGGCCTGCTGGGACCTTTACCACCCTTTTAGTCTGTACTTCAATTTCTGTAAAATGGGCATGAGGGATCCCTGCTTTTCAGAAGTTCTTGAGGAAAAAATAATGTTTTGTGAGTCATTAGATGCATTCATAGGAGCTTCAAACATTGTTAGATACCACAATAAAGAACAGAACAAGGGCCATCCTGCTTTAGAGAACTACGAAAATTGGTGAGTCGGATTTTAAAATCCACCATCAGGATTTCTGGGAGCTCTTGAAGTTTGTAACAAATAATGCCTCTGAAAGAAAAGCTAGAACAGATTTAATATGGCCTCACACAACATTGTTTTAAAAATCCAAGGATAAGAAATACAAAGTAGCTGGAAAATAGAAAAAAGGAGAAGCAACCAAAGAAAAATATAGCATGAAGTAAGGATTTGTAGAAAGCATGAATCAGTGGAACAATGTTAGACAAAAAGGTAAAGAGGATCAAGAAAACTACCAGGACGAACTGAGGAAGTGCTTGAAATAAATGGTGGACTCCTGTGTAAACACATCAGGAATAAGAAAACCAAGGTAAAATGTTGGGAAAGAGAAGGTAATGCCAGGAGGGGAAGAGAAGAGAATTATCATTTAAGTGTCCAAGCTCAGCCTGGACTGGAAAAAAGATAGAAAATGTGTCCTAGGGAGCAGTCCTGCAGTGGTAGGAATAGGCCACCTGCAAAAACTGGACTTTCCTGTCTCGAATTTTAAGGATTCTGTAGTGATGCAAACTCTATAATGTAATTCTTCCTGGGTGGCCGGGTCCTAAACATCTAGGTAGACAGCAAAAGATCCCAGATACAAGCCTGTTATAACAATACCCTGTTACTTCCTTGAGATC
>NW_005842168.1:665834-727666 GCF_000455745.1 Alligator sinensis | reverse complement strand
TGCCCAATTAAGCTCAACACATCCCCTTGAGAAGCATCAAGCTCTGTATCTTGCTGGTGTTCTCGGTTTTTTTTTTTGTTTGTTTGTTTTTTTAAATCATGTCTTGTGAAGTGTATTTTTTTTCTTTTTCCTCTTGCTCCTGTAGGGATTGCTTTTACAGTAGCACAGTGCCTGCCTCTTTTGAGCACATGCCAGTATTATCATCATACTGCTCTCAACCCCTTTTCGCCTAGACGGAAGGGGAGCTGTGTCTAGAACTGGAATTTGCCCCCCCTGCAGTATAGCTTACAGCGCTGTAGGTCAGATGTGTCCAAAATGTGCATATCCCATGGGCTTAGGATGTAGTACTCTAATTCTCCGGTTTGAGCAATGCCTGGCACTTGCGACTACTTGATTATGGAATCAGAAAATTTAAAAAAAATAGTGCGGGCCAGGGAACTTCAGAGCAATGATCATAAAAGGCTCTGTCTTGATGATGAAGAAACTGTGTTGATACATTCTGAAGGACTCTTCCTTTCTTCTTCTATCTTAGATCAAAGTTGCTTTCTCTAAGCACAGCCTGTCACCTTCCCTTTTCCTTTTCTCACAATCCCTGCTGATCCTCAAGTACCAACATCATTACTTGCTGGGGTTGGCTTTTTTTTAGAGCAGTAGATTTCCCAAGTAATTTTGTTATTGATATATGCTTGCAGGCAAGGATGTTGGGAGAAATGGCAGAAAATTCGACTCAGAGTTGTAGGATTTTTGCCCTATTCTGCATAAATCACTGGCAAAGTTTTTCTTTGGGAGCTGACAAAGAAGCATGTCTCCAAGCTTTTCTGGTTAACACTGATAGTGATCACTGTAGAGTTTTACTTGGATCACACAAACTCCCATTCTTTACAGTAGCTTTGGTTTGTCCAAAAATGCTGCTGCAGAAATCATCTTTGGGTGCATGTACATGTGCGGTTAGCACATAGCAACAAACTGATGCAGTTTGCACCAGAGTCAGCTGCTCCCGGGCACAGTGTCTTCATGTGTGCTCAGGACCACAGGTGTTTGAGCCAGGGCGGAGAAGCCTCAGGCTGGCAGGGGCTCAGCCCTGGGCTCTAGGCAGAGGCATTGGGTAGTAGTGGTGCTGGCTGGGGCCCAAGTGTGCTAGTGTGGAGCTAGCCAGCAGGCAGCCCCTGTACTATACTATAGCACACTTGTGTTCCAGCCAGCCGTGGTCACTATCTACTCATGCATTTCAGTGCACTAAATGACTCCACCATAGGGTAGTACTTGCCCTAGACAGTACTGTTCTACAGCAGAGTTAATATACTGCACCCTAATACACATGCACGTGTAGATTGTGACGCTTTACTACGGAGCTAATTAGTCAGCTTTGCAGTAAAGCACGCGTGTAGATGCAGCCTAAGTTTTCCAGTCATCTGACTACATCCGGTCCCTCATCAGATCCCTCTGTTAGATTTTGTGTTGCAACAATTAACCTGATCTATGTTTTTTTTTCTCCTTCCTTTTTTTCTTTTTTTCTGCCTGTTTCAGTCCCCAGCTCTTAGCAGAAACATTTGAATGTAAGGCCCTGTTTTGAAGTAGCTAGCACATGGGCTTATGCTAATATTGATTCTGTAGCCTTTCTGAATGTGGCAGAGGATGCGATCATTATAAAAGCATAACTGTATATATGGAATATAATTAGTTATACGCATGTCTTGATGGCCCAAATGTAATTTATAAAGTGCAAGCCCAATCAATAATACATAATTAATAACCTCTCCCATCTGGCTCATTCGGGCCACCTTCTTCTCCACCCACCTCTGACATTGTGCTTACCTTTAGGAAAGCATCCTTGCATTTTGCTGGAATGCTGAATTCAGCGCTACTGAAGGGGAAGGGAGAGAGAAGCTGCATGGGGCCAACTGAGTACTGGTGCGCCCATCTAGACTGACACGCTGAGAGCCGGAAAATTGTGGAGTGACCTGAAAATTGTGTAATGGCAATTTTCGCATGGCCCTGATTGCAAGAACTAGATGAAGTCTGGGGAACTTTTTTATAAATTGTTGTATTAATAGCAATAGCAATCACTTGGGGTATTTTTTTTTTCCTATGGAAAAGGTCTGACCCTGAGTAACGTCTGCATTTGTGATGGGTGAGCCTTGACGTTGAAGACCTCCTATTAGCATGGCTGCTGTAATTTTCTGAGCAAACAGCATCCCCAAACAAACAAAGAGGGGGAGGTTGTACGTGCTATTAGCTCCTAGCAGCTGCATTTACAATGAATCCTGTCACTGAGGAGAAGTTAACATCTCTAGCCTTTCCCTTGTGTGTAGAACAAAAAGGGCCCAATCTGGCAAGGTGCTGAGCATCTTTGTATGTATTGAGGGCCCTTAAGTCCACTGAAGACCAGAGGAATTTGTCTCAGGAAAAGCTGTGTAAAACCTGAGTATGGCTCTTGGTATGTGGCCTGTTGAGTTTACTGAATGTCGTAGGCTAACAAAATTCATCCACCAAAAAGGATCTTTATGCAATCTCATATCTGAATCAAGGAGTTGTTCTTATCTGGCATAAAAAGGCAAGCTCTAAAATCAATTCTCTGCCCAGTTAGACTTTTCAAAGGCTGTCTCGTGTCACATGGTGACAGTCTGCTCTTTTTTATCTCTATATGTCTGTCAGTCTTTTTTTCTGTTTTGTTTTTCAATGTAATGCCTATGAAGGTAGCCCAGTTGCCATCTGCGAAAACATGCTAGTGTTTCATGCCTGTGGGACAGCTACAGCCAAGACGGCAGCAATGCAAATTTCTTCTACTGTACGCAGACAATATGCCTCAACCAGGCTAAGGGATGAGAAAGGGATTGAATATCCTCGGTCCATTCAGTCCTTGCCAGCAAGCGTGCCAATTAATGTTAATCACGATGGAGCTCTTCTGTATGTTGGGTGCTGCCACCAATTCAATTCACACAAGCCACCAGACAGTTCAACATCTAGTACACTTTTACTTCTGCTTTTGCTTTATGATTTGTCTTCTATAGTGATAAACAGATTTTAGAAAGTGAAAAAGAACAAAATATATATTCGAGGAAAGTGAAGAGGGTACAGGAGGACACAAGATTGCAACCATGTTTATTTTCAGGTATCAGCTTTCTGAAAGCATTTGCTTTGGGAAATGCACGGACAGACTCTGGAAATAAAAAACAAAGGAATTTCCTACAAGCAAATTGATGTGTACATTTGATTTAAGTGTCAAGCAGAAGCCTTACAGTTTGCCAGCATGAAGAGGTGAGGTTTAGTGGGGACATTGAAGGTCATAGGACCCAGTGGCTCCTCTGTGGTCTCCTATTATTTCCTGTTGATTTTTTTTTTTTTTTTTTCCTGTAGACCCTTACACAGATACGAAGCACTGTAGGGACAGTGTTGTCAGGCTACAATCACAGCAGCCTTCTGCATTGAATTTACCGTATAGTTCTGAGAACTTGTGCGTGCTTGCTTGCTTATTTGCTTTTGGCAGAGAATAATGCATATAGTATTAAATGCTGTCAGGCACAGTAATATCCCAGTGTTGGCTGGTGTCTAAAGATATATGTTTAACAATAATAATAATAATAATAATAACAATGACAACAATAATAATAGTTTAAAGAAGTTTGTTCTAATCCTGTCTCCGTTGTCATTGAATACCACACTTGTGATAGTTGGACTGAATGAAGATAGATTGAATGGATGGACTGAATACTGATTACTAACTTGGTCCCTTCAGCCTTATAGAGGATGCTAATGCTGCATCCAGAAAAACACCTAAGCGTGTGTTTAGGGATAGTCCTTATGAAGTCAATAGAATTACTTGTGCTTAAAATTTGGTGCTTTACTAGATTGTTCCCAGGGGTCTGATTTTGATCTTGCTTATAACCAGAGATCTGGTTTTTTCTGTTTCCCATGGAGAAAAATGTGGATTTTCCCTTTTACCGGAGGAAAATGTGGATTTCTCATTTTAATGGAGAAACACGTGGATTTTGCACTTTTTTGCCAGCCTGCAGAGAGGTTTTTGCAGAGTTCCAGCCTACAAAGGACTGGGGGGAGCGGGAGGAGGGCAGTCAGGCAGGGGGCACCATGTGTATGTATATGCATGTGGCCAATAGGCAGCCTGGAGAGCAGCTCCTGCAGGTAAGTTGGGCGGGGGGGGGAATTGTGGCCTCCATAGGGAGGGAGGGAGGGAGTTGGCCAGGGTTGGGGCTGGGACTGCGGGGCTTGGGGCCAGGGAATTGGAATGCAGCTGCAGTGCCCTGGTGGGGAGCAGGATGGAGCCACAGGCGGCTCATTGGTGGGGGTGGTTAGGCTGTCTTCCCGTTGCTGTGTGAGCTTCTGGAGGGGCACAGGGGACCTGTATCCCCAGATTGGGGGTGAGTTGCCCACTGCGAGCTTGGGCTCCCTGCCCTGCTGCCGTCCTCCAGGGCCTCTGCGACCCAGCAGGCAGAATCCAGTGCAGTAGGGCAGAGCAAGGCCAGGTGGGGAAGCTCCTTGCCGTTGCAAGCTCCACACTACTCTGACAAGGTGTCCCCTGCCTGCCTGAGCGGGGGTGGTGGTGCAGGGTTGTGCCCCTCTTTGCTGTGGGGTGGTCAGGGGGGGTGTTGCCAGGGGAGAATGGAGCTTGCAGCAGCAAGGAGCTTCCCCACTTGGCCCCACACTGCTCTGCCGCACCATGTTCTGCCTGCTGGGTTGCGGAGGCCCTGGAGGGAGGCAGAAGGGCGGGGAGCCCAAGCAGTCAACCTGCCCCTGCCCTATGCACAGATCTGGGGGGCACGCGGGGCAGGAGTAGGTTGACTGCTGTGGGCTTGGGCTCCTCCCCCACGTCGGGGACAGGGAGCCAGGTTCTGCACTCCCCTTCACTGCAGCAGCTGCTGCCTCCTACAGGTGGCAGCTGGGGATCAGGTGCTGCTGCGGGGGCCAGGGGACTGTGGACCTAACAGCTGGGGGCCCCCTCCGGCAGGACTGCGGAGGGCAGGGGGCTGTGAGTGGGGGGCGAGGGGCACCAGCAGGGCCAGAAGGCTGTGGGTGGGGAGGGCAGGGGGCTGGACCTGCGTTCTGTCAGCTAAGGGGGCAGGGGGAGCTCTGATTTTTCGGGATAAACCCCAAATCAAATACTAAAAGTTATAGGTATTTCAAATGTATTGTATTATAGTGATTGAGATACTGGTAGGCCTCCAAATTGCTTTAAAACTGTAAATATATCAATAAAATATTGTGCTCAACTGATACCTATGTATATAGGCCTTTCATTTTAATCACAGATTTTGGGGTTTTAATCGGAGAATTTGCTATTTTTATTTATTTATTTATTTATTTTCTCAGGGAAAACCGGGATCCCTGCCTATAGCTGTGTAAATTAGGAGCCTCTTAATAGAAGTCAGTGGAGTTGACTGGTCTGAGGGCAGAATGAACCCCAAGTCTGGCATTCTTATTCTCTCTGTTGTATCTTGTGTTTCTTCCTAGCCGTCACTGGTTCTGTTTCTCCTGTATTACAATTCAATATTTTTTTTTAAGTTTGTAGTGGCTTGCAGCTATAAAATGCCATCTGTCAGTTTGGCTGAAACCATTAATTCCTAAATTGTTTAGGTACTTCAGCAAATCACAATGCATTTGTTAAAAAATGGAGCAGTTAGACATTCTACTAGTGTTTACTTAATATTTTTTTCCTGTTCACAGGTTATTAGGTAGCATTTGGAGCAATAATCATAGTATGGTTTAGAAGTACTTCTCTTTCAGAAGCCTTGTTTAGGCAGAAGGTTAATGCTCAAATCAGCTAGGATTTAAGCAATGTTAATTTTGTGATACAGTGCAAAAGGTAAGAAGTTCCAGGCTGTGACTAATGTTTTATCTGCCACTCATATCACTGAAAACATTAATAATAGAGGCAGGGAAGGGAAAACAGGTGGCAGCAGTGTGACCAACAGACTTGTTTTCTTCCCTAATTTTTAGTCTTCTCCCTTCAACCTCCCCCTCCCCTGTGGTTCTAGTTAGATGGAGCTGATAGGACAGATCTGTTCTTGGTAACATTGGTGTAAATTTGAGTTGATTTTGGAGTAATTCTGGAGCTATGGTCATGTAAATCAGCATAGGCTCTAGTCCACTGTGCTTTAATTAAATAGTGGCCATCCTCTGCCCCTGTGGATGGCAAGCGTTTTTCAGTGGGTAGCAATGAAAGTTGAAATACAGAGCGAAGTCCTGTTAAAATTCAGCACACTACAGGTGTTTTGTGTTTGTGGTTTTCTTATCTTCATCCCAAGCAGGCCATAGCTTTAAAGTGAGCTTGCAGATTTTCTTGCTGAGCTTGTTATTGTGTGAAGGGGTCACTTGTGCCCAAAGTATTAGGTCACCTTGGCTGCCAAACTTGAGTTTCACAAAACCTGGTATCTAAAGAAATGTTTCTAGGGACACTGGGGGAAGGCATGGCATGAGAAAGTTCTTTTTCCAAATAATAGCATTTTCCTGTGGTGCTTATAGCCCAGGCATGGCCACATCTTGAGAACCAGAAAATGAATGTAAGGAAAATAGTCTGTTTTCCAAGATGAGGAAAAAAGAAAGTAAGCAGCATAAATGCTGAGCAAAAACTAGTCATTAAAAAAATATATATTTCAACTTTAACAGCTTCAAAGATAACATTAGAAGCACAATGAGAAAAACTTGTTTAATTTAACCTAAGTGCATCTTCAAGGAACCGTGGCATGTCTGTATTTCCATTGGGCAGCCATTCCTTGTCAGCAGAATCGGGCAAGGTCCTGCCCATAGACAAATCTTGATTTGGACCTAAAAGATGAAGCTACTTGCACAGCCAGAGGACTGCCTTGTTGCAGATTCGGCCCCCATCTCTGAGAGCCTTGGTGTCGTGCGTTACTTGAAGTGATCAGAATAAAGCGGTGAAAGTGTCCCAGGTCCTGGAGGTCACTATCCTCTGCTGCCTGTGCGGTGTAAGGGTGGAGTGGGTGGTAATACCTAGCATGGTCTCTTCAGTAAAGAGCCAGCATAATGATTACACCCATTTGTTTCCTGAAGGCTACTGAATGGCACAGGTGGAGAAAATGGGAAAGTGTTTTCAAGCTAAAAACTTCCCATCACACTTCTTCTCTCTGACTGTTGTTTCAGGGGACCAGGAAGGACCTAGCTCTGGCTTGAGTCAGTTGGTCAGCCTGTGCTTTTTAGGTGTGGGTTTTCTGTTGGGTGTTTTGCTGTGAATTATGGAAACCTGAGGTTCTCTCAAGAGAGAGATATAGTTGCTCTTTGTATACATTATTAATTATAGAGGAGTGCAGTATAAATTACTGTGTATGGGTGAGGGAATGTCTTATCCCTGGGGTGGGCAAAATACGGCCCACAGGCCAGATCCAGCACGCAGAGGGACTTTGTCTGGCCCACGATGGGTCCCTTGGTCCTACCTGGCCCAGACACTGTTCAGCCCATGGTGTGTCTTGCCACTCCCTGGGCACGCAGCAGGACTGGGGCAGCTCCACAGCTGATCTCCTTTTCTAGGCAGCCCAGGTGGTGGTGACTCCTTCCAGCGGCTGCTGCCACCTCTGGCCCCAGCCTTGTGACACTGGCAGGGACCTGCATACACAGCCCTGACCCCACCCTGCCTTGCACCTGCTCCAGACTCTCCCACCCGCCCACACTGAGCAGCAGTGGCAACCGGGCAGAAGCTGCTGCTCAGTGTAGGGGAAAAGCAACTCCTCTCCTTTGCCACCGCTGGGCCCTTCTTGCTGCAGCTGCCCAGACCGGCACCCAGGCTGCCCTGAGGCTCCTCTGCGCTGCCACTGCTGCCCTGCTGGGCAGGCCAGAGGTGGTGGTGATGGCGGCAGAGAGGAGCGGCAGGGCAACCCAGGCATAGGAGCCGGGTAGCTGCAGCAAAAAGGGCCTGGGCTGGGGTCAGAGCTGTGTGTGTGGGTTCCAACTGGTCCCGGCGCTAGGGCCAGCGGTGGTGGCAGCCAGAAGGAGCCACCACCACAGCCTGGGCTGCCTCTAAAAATGGGGTGGGCCAGTGTTGGGGCTGGAGCTGTGCGCTGTTGGTGGTGGCGGGGAGGAGCCGCAGGGCGCTTGGGCTCCAGGCTGTTGCTGCGGAGGTGGGGGTGTTAGATCCTGACTGGTCCACAACAGCTCCCCAGATCTGCCTGTGCGGCCCATGGGCCCAAATAATTGCCTGTCCTGTGTTATCCAGTCTGAGATCTGCTTTGTGAGTACATAGATGCAAGGACCCTGAAGTGAGAGTGAGGCTTCCTGATGCCTCTTGTATTCTGTGACTGAGACAGTGCTGTGGTCAGATGAATTATTATTATTACATTTGCTAGCTAGTTGCCTGTCAGGAATTACTGGGGGGGTGGGCGGGGATGGAGCACCACTGTCCGCCACCCTGCGCTGCTGCTGCCTCCCAGGAGCTAGCGGGGAGCTTGCCTCACCTCCGTCTCTGTCATCCTACACCCCGTGCTGCTGCCGCTTCCAGGAAGCAGGGCCAGGGGGGAGGCCAGCAGCGCTGCCCCCCCTCCATCTCTACCATCATGGCAGTGCAGTGCCGCCACCCCCCCGTCTGGAACGCTCTTGGAGCACTCTGATTGGCTGCCGAGACAACCAGTCAGAGTGCAAATAAAGTGTTACGGACAGACAGACAGACTAAAGTTTTTTTCCATTAGAATGGAGTTATTCAAATGACTTTTTGCAAATTAAAGAGAATACTTCAAAACAATATAAGTCAACAGGAATAAGCGAAGATCAGCAAATACCAGCTGGAGGCTGCTGATGGAGTATAAAAGTTCACTGAGTTTATGGTACGGGCGAGATAGTTAAGCATCTGGAAGGATGCCCCTGTTGACAATGTAAGCTGAAAGGGCTGCAATAAAAAATTGCTAGCTTGGAAGCCTTTTCTGCTCTGTGCAGAGAGATTTCCCTGTACATAGACTTAAGTTACCTTGCAGTATATTTTCCAAGTAAATATGACCTTGCCTCTAGAAAATATAATGGAACATCCCATCATTGACAAAAGCAAAGGGTGTGAGACAGTAAGGAAGCAAGAGACCAGATCTGTGGCTATACAGATGGAGTTTTGGAGGTTTCTCTTTGAGGTCACATCCCTGAAATCAGATCTGCTTTACGGGTTGTTGGGAAAGATGGCTACAAAGAGCAGCGGTAGTAGCCGAGCTGTTTGCTTTTCACTTTGTAGAAGGGTAGAGAGAGACATTTATTTCTCCCCGCTCCGGATCACAAGATGCTTTGAGTAGTGAGGAAGCACGCAGCAAATTTTGACAGCTCACAGGAACTAAGCATGTGCACAACTGCTGCAGTCCCAAGTGCTGCCATCACTGTCTGTCAAGCACAGTTAAGATTGCTGACTTGCAGAATAAATATTGTCCACATAATTGCTCTGTGGAGCAGCAAAGAGTTTTAATTATATGGTTAACTACACAGGAATATAGGATTTGTCATAACGGATCAGTCTGGTCCTTCATGGCTGATATCTTGCCTCTAGTGCTGCATGTGTTAGTGAAAAGGAAGCCATCTCTTCTTGCCCTCATAACACATCTAGGCCATTGGAAACGTAGAACAGAAGTTCCTTTACTGACCCAGTTTATACTCAGTACAGTAATTCCTCCTCTGTGAGTCTGTTGCTAAAGCCTCTCATTAAGCATGACTTTCTGTGTGAGAGACTTTCAGATGCAAAGGACAAAAATGTATGGACATAAGTTCTTGGCTGGGGAGGAGCTTGGGTCTCAACAGAGTTACCTGATGTTTGGTTGGGGTTTCTGGGTTTAGCTGAGTGTTGTCAGCCATTCCTGATCGAACCCTGTAGCCCTGCTTGATGCTTAAACCAGGAGGGAATTTTTCCAGGCTTCTCAGCTTCCCACAATTTTTTCCTTCTGTTGCCCATCCTGCTCTCCTTTCCCCTTCCTCTTTCACCTCTCGGGAGTAATTCCTATGCAGATCAGTTTTGCAATATTGCCTTGTTGATTAGTATATTTTTTGCTAGGTCCCACTTTGTTTAGCTGTGATCATTTATGGTTGAGCGTACAGCTGGTTGCCACCAGGATCCTCAACTAAAAATCCATATTCAGTGCAGTGAATATATGTCAGTTAACATGTAAGTAACAGATGTGCTGTACAACTGATTGGCGTGGCTGGATTTGAAGGGGATGAAGTGAAGCAAGCCATTCATCTAGATGGGCGTAGTTGGGCAGAAAGCACATGGCAGTGTATGTCTGTTGTCCAGATGGTGTGTGCGAGGGGAGTTTAGTGCTGTGACCAGCTAACCTTGGTACTGTAAGGCAGCTGTCACTGGAGACTGCTAAGGAAGCTCTTCCAGTGTCTTCTAATCATGTCAGGTCTATGTTAGAAAAGTTTTGCCAAAACAGCTGTAGAGTTAGCTTTTGCAAGAATAGCTTGTACAGGTGATTTCACTTGGGAAACCAGCACAAGTAAATGCAAAACTCTAGACCTCTTGGTTCAGAGATGATACCTTTCATTAGACCAATTAAGAAATCGCAAAAAAACTATCTATCTTTGCAAGTTTTCAGGCTCGTGCACCCTTCAGGCTTGTGCATGAAAGCTTGCAAAGAAAGATAATTTTTTTGCGATTTCTTAGTTGGTCTAATGAAAGGTATCATCTCTGAACCAAGAGGTCTAGAGTTTTGCATTTCTTTTTGTCTCAGACCAACACGGCTACCAAATACATCCCTGTACAAGTAAAAGCACTGAAATGTCATAATAAAAATCTTGCCCATAAAAGACATTCCTGCACCGGCAGAAGATTCTGGTATTGTACCTATTTTATGCTATTCACAACATTGGTTTGCTGGGGAAACGGACTGAAAAAAATGTTGCATCTGGAAGAGAGTGTTTGTGTCACTGGGGATGGAGTAACATCAAAGGTGGTGGGGCAGAGGAGTCTTGTGTACGGGATGAAAAGCCATGCACTGTCCTCTGATTTACTGGGCAAGAGCTGTGTTTTTAGCAGCATTGAAATTTGTGACTATCTTGGGTGGCCAGCATGAGGCAGTTTGTGTTTCTGAACCCTGGCAAAAGAAATGCTAACATAACAGTAATGTCCCTCTTCCCCTCCCCACAGGCATACCTCCCAGGGATCTGTGTGATTCAAACAAAATATTGAATATTCAGCTCAGTCAAAATGTATGAAGACTCCTGGCAAGCAACACTGTACTGAGTTTTAAATTCCAATAATTCACTAAGTGCATGTCAGAAGATACCGTAGTCTAGGCTGAGCAGGCTCAGATGTTGTTATCTACTGTTTATTGTGCATGCTGATAAAGGATTTATAGATCCCATTGGACAGCAGATAAGCCTAATATGAATTTTCCTCAGCAGTCATTATTGAAGGGTACCTGTACCTGGGTGTGTGCGCGTGCACGCACTGGGGGATAGCTACGTTATATTTGGCTGGTTGTAAGAGGTTTCTTTTCTTCCTTCAGATAGTGTCACTTAGGATTTGCTGTAATGGATATTTACTCCAAATTGGAATTGTACTGTAAACAAACGGGCAGATTTAACTGCATCCTCTTAAGCTGGATCTCATGGCATAGCCTTCTGTTTGTCGTATACCGAATCCTATGATAATATTGATCACCTACTGCTGCAAAGAACTCAAGTGTTTTAAGAGCTTGAGTGCAATCACGGCACCCAAATACCACCAGTCTACTAATCTCAATGAATAAAGAACCATACATGCTTTATGTAAGGATAAGCTTCTTATTTACAAATGTTGGTGACCTATTCAGTTCTAATGCCTTCAGTATATATTGGTTTTATTGTTGTGTTGGGTATTTACAGAGGGCGATGAAATGAGGAAGTGTACGTGATACGTGGGATTGTTATGCCCTTGTGTCAGAAGACATGCAGGTATCCTGCATGCTCTAGTGCGAGGAAAACAATCAAGGTGAAAGAACAAGGAAAGTAGCCATGAGTACAAATATATATACCTTGCTGCTCTAACTCACAAAGGGCAGAGAAACAATTTCACCTTTCAACTTACTCTTGCATTTCTCTCATTGCTCTTTCCAAGGCTTTGAGTGGTTGGGTCCAGGTGTCTGTTCCATAGCTGCAGCATCTCTATGACAAGTGGCCCTGACAGCACTGTCAATGGCTGTAGTTGTCTGGTGTATGCCATTAGAAGACCCCATTTTTGGTTGTATATAATGGCCTTGTTACACATTCATTTTAGGCAGCTCCTGGAGCTCTTAACCCCTGGATTGTCCAAACATTAGCACCTGAAACTAATTTTAAGCATTCTTTAGGCAGCTTAAAGTTACGCCACACCAGGGCAGGTTTATTTTTGATCCGTGTTACCCAGCTCGTGTCCCATTAATGTGTGGCCACTCCCCACAGATGAGCTGCCCATGTTGCGGTCCTCAGACATCCCAGGATGCAGTGTCCCCTTCCCCATCTTGTTCTCTGTGGACAAACTTTCCACCCCCTGACCTTGATTGCCCAGGGGGTGGTTCTGGCACTAAGCCAACTCCCCCCTTCCTCTGCCCTCCCCTCCCCACCTTGGGGTGTGACCTTCCCTCCCTGGGGGTGCAGCCCCATGTGGGCAGCCTGCAGAGCCCATGCCCGCTAACCAGCTCACAGGCCATAGATGGGTCCAGGAATGGAGACTGGGGGAGGGGGAGTGGTACAAGATAGGAGACTGGATAAGGTCCCTATGAGCTGTGGTTTCCTTCTTGGGTCAGGGGCAGTAGCACCCCCAAAAGCACCTTCCCTCACCTCTTCTATCTCCCAGCCACCCTGGGAAGCATGATCAGCACCCCTCACACCCCAATCCCAAATCCAAAGTTATTAAAACATGAGACCTTCTTTAATTTACTTCCTTGTTCTTTCTTTTTACTTTTTTTTTTTTTTTTTTTGCTTTTTTTTTTTTTTCTTTTTTTTTTTTTTTTGCCTCTCTTTATTTTAACTTTCAGTGACTGACTTCCTTCATTTCACCACCCTTCCGCCACCCCTATTTCCTTTCCAGCTCCCATTTCATAACTTACCCACATCCTATTAACTCTCTGCCTCCCAGTTTCATGTCCCTGTCTCCCCTCCCCACCTAGAGCAAGGATAGAAGCCTGTCCTGGCTCACCAGCCTGTAGCGGCAACTCACAGCAGTAGCTCCTAGTCAGGACCTTACTCCCACCGTTTCATTGAAGAAATCTAGTATCTTCATGCTCTGGAGCACAGGCTTGACATTTAGTGGGGGTTTGCCTTTGTGTAGAGGATGTCTTCTGTTGTCTCCAGGATAGTTTGCCCAAATTTGACCAATTTAAAAGCTTTGAAACATAAACTATGCACATACTCAATTCCAGCACTGGAGTGGGTTCTTTTTTAAAAACCAAAAAAAAAGAAAATCTCTGAAACTCAAGTACTAAAAAATCTTTGTTAAAAGAAAATTCTGATTGCACAGTCAAGGAGGCCACATGAGAACTGTAGTCTTTATTCTAGCATTTCCTAAATTGTCAGTGTTAGACATTGCAAGCTACTTTTCATAAAAGTAGTTTTCTGGGTCTAGTACAAATATCAGTCCTGTAGCTGGATAATGGGGTTCCAAGAGTTCAGGGTTCAAAAAATAAAATATATTTCACTAGATCAGAGATTGCACAGTTCATTGCAGGATCTCTGATGGGAATTATAAAAAAATAAATAAATAAATAAAAAGGAAACATAACCAAGAATATTTAAAGCAAAAATTAATGTCTTTTTAAATTGCATACTGTCCTTGCATTTCAGTTAGAATGTGAGGCTAGAAAGTGAAAGCAACTATACACAAAATGTAGTTTATTAAGGTAAATGGAGTGTAATATGGAAATAAACTGTACAAATGTAAATGAAATTATAAACATTCTTCTTGTTTTAATAACCAGTGTCGTATTAGCAATGTGAGTAAGCAGTTAAGTTCAGTGTCTTTTATCTGGCTAGCTAGCTTCTCTAATATTTGTGTAAGTAACTCTCAAAAATATTATCTAAATGAGGATGATGTCCTTTTAAATTAAAAAAAACAAACCCAACAACATTTTGTTCATGAGTTGATCTGTTTTTAACAAGAAAACATCTAAGAGGTGTTTTGAGAAGCACAGGAGCTGCTATTCACAAGGATATCAGCAGTACACAGTACAGGGCATCATTAAAAAATCAACCTGAACCGCCCATGGCAGTTAATTTTACTATGTTATTATTTGCCGTTCTCCCCATTCTTAGTATAGGAAATACCACAAGCCTTGCGATTTAAATTACATACTATGGCACAGGAAATGTTTTAATATTACCCATCCACTCAAATAAAGCACGGGCCTGATTCTGATCTTTGCAGTCTTAATAATCTTCCTTCTGATTCCAGCAATTGCCTTTAATTTACCTTTATAAATAAGAACAAAATCAGGCCTTATGTTTGCACATGATTCTACAAGAACTGCAGCATATATCCTTGTGAACTGCTGTCACTTTTACTTATCCAAATTTCTGCTGTTCGGGGTTTACCATTGGTGAGGTCTTGCTTTAGTGCCAGCCTGTCCGCATCTCCTCTTTACTGCATTACCATAGCACAAACGAGCCTCTCTAGGACACTGCTCCATCCTTCATTTGTACCTACACTGTTAACGTTTGCCTCTGTTTCCTGAATATATTTGTTATGGGTGACTAAAGTAGGTGGAGGTTTGTCTTTAAATAAAGTCACGCTATATCCAAAAACCTACTCCAGGGAAATGGTCTGGGTGCTAAAATAACTCCTGTGGTGGCAGTAGCCATGTGATTTCTCAGTTTTGTCTGTTTCTTTGATTTATTTTGTTAAGACTGCTACCTGCATTACAATGACCTGTGAAGCAAAAACTGCACGTATACACAATATATATTTTACATAGGATTATAAAATAATATCCTGCTGAGATGGGCATTTCCAGGAGACCTGAAGCAATAGCAAAGGGATCTTGGTGCCTTGTAAGGTACTTTACAGCACTCAGATCATTCAGAAATTGTGGCATGTACTTAATGTAGCAAAGGAGAAATTGCTTTCTTTAAGCAACACGCAGCCTACAAGATGGAATTTTTAGAGTGAAATTTGTTTGTACTGTGAAGCCAAATGGATGAATTGATTTGAATCGAATGAAACCTGGCTTGGAAATCACCCCAAATATTAACCTGTACTGTGGACCAAGGGTTTGAAGGGGTTTCTAGTATATGAATCTTGCTGCTTCTGGCAGCACTTGATAGTTGAAGGACAAGCCAGGGACAGGCTCAGTAAAATAAGAGAAAAGAAATGGAAGTTTTTATGGGTGTACCAATTTTCTTAGCCCAGCCCCGGATCCCATTCACTGCCCTGGCTGGGTAGCACCTTCAGTCCGTGTCTCTGCCCCACTCCCTCCTTCACCTTGGAGGCCTCAATCTGCCCCCTCCCTCCCCCACACCGCTCCCATCCACAGACTTACCTCTAGGGCGCTGCTCTCTACGCTGCCCAGCTGCATTCCTGGCCATGTGCATGCGTGTGGCTGTGGACATGCACATGGCACCCCTGGGCCCTGGCCAGAAAGCATATTATATTTATCGATGAACATTATCAGCTATACCAGCCAAAAAACCCCAATAGCCAATAATGTTCCCGAGGTCAGGAATCTGATCTTGGCACAGAAGTAATGGGATAACATTGGAGAGCTTGTGGAAAGGTAGGAGAAGACAGGCTCTGAATGAACTGGAAAGATGGATGGGATATGGAGAGAGGGAGAGGCTGGGAGTTGGAGGAGAAGGAGGGAAGAGGTGTGTATCATAAAAAGCACGCGTGAACTTTCTGAATGTGTCGGGGGTTAACTACAGTTAACTTGTGAGGTTCAGTTTGTATAATCCCTTGGCTTGAGGTGGGAGAGAATCAGGTGCCTCTTCCCCAGAGGAAGTGCCCATGCATTCTGCATCCGCTTGACCTGTTGGGAAAGCTGAGCCTTCCCTCTTAGTTAACCAGCCTGCTTCAATATGGTCTGTACTGGGGGAAAGTCCTAATTCATGGGCAAGGAAATTAAATTTTCAGTTCACAATTGCTGGAAAATACTCAGGTAACAAAGCTCAGGATGTCTCCCAGAGCTAATCACCTTTGTCACATGAATGCGTTGTGCCCTGGTGAGAGTAAATAACAAACCGAGGAGCTTCCTTTCACTGTTGTCGTATCTGCTGTCTTCTGCTTTCTGCTGCAGTGGGCAGGAGACTGTTGTTGCCGTCTCCTTTCCAAGAGTTGTTCAAGAGGCTGCAGTGCAGATGAAGCCAAGGAGCCCGGGCCCCCCAGTCTGTCTGCAGCCTGAGAACTAGCCAAGTGAAGGAAATACTTTTTTGACTTAAATTCAAATACCATGGTTTCTTGAGAGGGTGAGAACCGCCTCAGACGCTCTTGGGGAAGCATGATTCACGATGGGATGCTTGGAGGTCCCTTGCAGCAGATGCATTAACATTATGGTAAATAACTCCTCCATGCAGCCGACATGCTCCCAGCACCAGCACTGTTGGCTGCAGATTTCTCAGAGCTTAGCATTTATAAGTCATCCCTTGAGTGTGTTTTGGAAGGACTGCTATCAGCATCCTATAATTTGGCTTACACAATCCTTTGGCTTTACTCCTTTCTGCTTCTGCTGTTTCACATTATTTTCTTTGGATCAAATGGGTAGGGAGATCAGTTGAATCCCTTACTTGGCCCCTGCAGTGGTGCTGAGGTGCATGTCCTGCTCATCATTTCATTTGTCCCAGTCCGTTAGAGGGACTCTTATTCTGGCTAATGCTTCTCTTCAGCACTGGTCTTGCTCTCAATTTTGATGTGAGAGCTTTCTCTTGGGAGTTGATAATCCCTCCGTCGGCCACACCTTGCCCTGTAATTGCCTCCTCATCCTCTTGTGCTGCTCAGGGAGATGCATCTGTTTTTGCCTTTTTGACAGTTTACTATTTTAATGATGCAAAGCAAGCAGGGCTGTGGTCTCTGTTCACTGCACTGTTTTTCTGCCAGTAATGAGCATCGTTCTGACAAACAACATCTACATTTCACCTCATTTTATGACTTTCATTCTGTCTCGCTCTGTGTTTGCTTATGCACATGGGTATGTGTCACTAGGAGAATTAGCTAAGCTAGGGACTTGAAGCATGAAACCCTTTTTTTATACTGAGTCTACCTGGCTGCACGTGTATGGAGCTGTGTACATTAAGGTTAAAGATGTTCAGGTTGTGCAGTCAAGCCTTCAAACATTTGGAAATTAGGGTGGCCTGTGCTTGTGTTGCACCGCTCTTCAGCGAGTTCAGCCAAAAGCTTGCAGTTTTATAGACAGAAATAAAGCCTTTATCCTGCAATTCAACATGCACAAAGACCTGTCGTTCTTCATGCCTTATGGGGATCTATTGTAGGCAACCACGTTCTATAATCCCTTGAAAATAGCTAGGTCTTTGCCACTGCTCCTGTTCAGAAAAGGCTGTTCCAGAACTTGGTTCTTATTTGTTCTGGGTGGAGGCAGATATAACACCTGTATGGATAATGAAGGTCACCAATACAAGCCGTTACAATGCAAGTGTACCACGACAGGATCATGCGAACATGATCTGAGCTGCTGTACGCTTCTTCCTTTTTGGAGTAGCTGCAGATATATGTGTACTGTGTCCCTGTCCTAGGCCGGATTCTTTGCAAATAGAAGGGTTTGCTCATGTGGAGCATCTTGGCCACAGTATGTAGCTCTACAACTAGATTATTTTTCACATACTAGATACTGCACATACACCACTAGATACTGCACATACAAACAATTATTCTTTGTTTATATGTGCAGTATCCACGAGCAGTCAGCTGTAGAGCTTGTCTCAATTTTTGAGACTTGTTGAAAATAATTTTTGAACAAAATTCTTTATGAAATTAAAAAAATAGACATTTGGAGTATCTATTTAAAAGAGGAATGAGTTGTATAAGTGGATGCCATCTGGTTTTTGGCTACGTGAAAGTGGCAAGATACTTGCTTCCCCTTCCTCTGTTTGCCGTTCCACTGCCTAAGAATGCAATAACCTTTCTTACCCTTAACCTTTCTCACTTCAAATGTTTCTTAAAGTTAACCTTTCTCAGTTCAAATGAAAGATTCCTAAGTGCTTTCACACATTGCTTATCACAAACACTATATGCTGCTGTCGTGTCCTGTCCCTGGAAGGAAGCAAAATATAGTATCCACTTGAAACCCCAGTTTATTATCTGAGAGACAGCAGGGGAGTCTGCTGTGCAGGTGGAGGGGTATGTACCTAGATGCATGGATCTGAACTGAACAAATTGCCTGAAGGTTGAAGCTGAGATAATGATTCACTTCCCAGGTTTTGCTCGCAGTACAGTTTGCGAAGCTGGGGGTTGGGAGGGGATCTCTCGCACTTAAACCTTCTACATTTAAATGATGCCCGTGGAATTTTCAGATCTTGCATTGCAGCATCCGCCATAATTATAATAATCAACAAGTTGTGAAACTGTGAAATGATTAATGTTTCCTGTGCTGCTGGCTTTATTTGTTTGGAAATACAAAAAATGTTCAGGGAATTTTAAATGCAGCTCATGTTGAAAGTCAAGCCTTCTGTTTAGCCTAAGCTTTAGAACAAAATGTTGCTTATGTTGCAACCAGGAAAGTGTTGTATTTTCATGAGCTGGAAGCAGTCTGCATGTTATTTTAATTGTTGGAGAGAACTAGATTTACCCATTGCACTTCAAGCCCACTTGTGCCAGGGTATGTGCACTGCATCCTGCAAAGAGACGATGGAGGTACGCAAGCATTATGATGTGGAGATCTGTGTTGCGCCTGGCTCAGTTTTCTCTTCTGTGCCCCCCCGACACTGTTCCGCACGTGATGGTGCTGTTCGCTTCCAGCTCTCAATTGAGTCGGTGTTAATCTTTCATCTTGCAGTCATTGGGAAACCCTCTGTGTATTTGTATGGATGGTACTCATTTCTCTGGGGTCCAGTCAGGGGTCTCATGTGAAGCAGCTAAAGCAAATTTCCCACCATTTCTTACCGTTTCCCCAGGCTGCTACCATCTTGCCTTCCTCTGGGAGGTAACTTTTCTCACTCATTCCCCATGCTTCTCTTCCTCCATTGCATGGGCGACTAGTTTATCCCCCGCATAACAACCAAGGGTAGAAATGTTTCCCATTTCACTCAGTATGCTGTCACCCGAATCCATTGCACTTACTCCTGCTTACTTTACGGAGAATGAAGCACTGCCCCGAGAGAGAGCCTAGCCTTTCATTTACTACACAAGGGTAGCAGGGTTTTAACATACACATCTTTCATTCTCTGTTTGAACTGATTTGATGATGAGCAGGAATCCTGGTTTTCTCTGATTTTAAAAAATCCCCAACTTTCGGTTTAAAAAAAAAAAAAGTAACCCCAAATCCACATTTTTTCTGTGATTTAAATGAAACTCATCCATCCATCCATCCATACATAATGTGTGTGTATGTATCTGTGTATGTATATATAGTGGCATTTCATTTAAATTACAGAAAAATGTGGATTTGGGGTTACTTCCTTAACTGAAAATTGGGGATTTTTTGAAATCGGAGAAAACCAGGATGAACTCTTGATATCAGAATGGAGGAGGAGAGCTTTTCTTCTCCCCTTCTCCTGAGAGAGAGAGACATTTGGCTAATTCAGGTCCATGTTTCTGGTCTGGATGTCATTTGGAGTTCGTTGCATCATGTAACTTGTGCAGTAGATGCACATTTTTGAGGTTGGGAAGGCCAGCGTCCAATATAAGTGCAGTACACAGTAACAGAAATGTCACAGAGTCCAAGCGTTATGAGCCCATTAGCCAAATTCCCGACGCAGTGATGAGTTTAGTAGGTCGGTGATGGATAGGAGGGAAATTTGCATCAATGTGGTTGGAAGGAAAATGCATGCATTTGGGTCCGGGTTGCAGTGATTTTCTGAGCCAGAGCCAGAGATGTGCTCTTTGTTTCAGCTGGCAGTACAAAGCATGTGTGTTAACACATCGCAAACACTGATGCTGTGTGTAATAACCCTCAACCCTGAGACAAATGCAGCAGATGTGCAGGTGAATTGAATGAAAGGGAAGCATTGTAAGGTGCATGCTGGATTAATATGCTGCTGGGAGAACAGGGCGTTAGTCTATTAAAGATAATAGCAGGTCTCCGAGAAAAAAGAGCCTGGACTCAGCCATAAAGCACTGGCTCTCTGGCACCCTCCGTTTGGTGTCTGTGTCCCTTGACACTCGTGAAAGATGTAAATGAGCAGATATTACAACCGGTGCGTGCGAGAGAGAGGCCGGTGATGAACGTGAATGGAGCCGTTGTCTTACAAAACCAACTGCAAGTGCTTTAACTCGAGGCTGGTAACGCTTTACCTCATAGATGCCTCTCCTTATCCCATTGCCATGGCAACTCTTTTTCCCATTTAATGTCTCCCAGACTTAGTTAAAAGTGCAGCGGTCCAAATTAAAGTTTACTGCTCCGTTCCTGGCACGTTAACGGCTCCCATCAGGACCTCCTAATCCAGTTCACATGCTCCGCCTTATAACCTTCACTTGCATTTGGCCAGAGGATGCAGGGCTTTTGCCTGCTGTAGGTTAGCCTTTGATCTGCTAAAACCCCAAACAGTTTAAGACTTTGTGGGTGGAAGAGCTCAGCTGGCACTGGAGCAGTCTTGCTGCGGGATTCCCGTCTCGCTTTAGTGTACCCCACGGGCTTCTCCGGAGCCCTTCCTGCTTTGTCCCAGGGCAAGTGAGAGCAGGGTCAGACCTGAAGAAGCAAGGTAGGCAGAAGTTGCACCAACAGAAAGATACACACAGAGAGTTTTGCTTATTATCTAATTTGCACTTGTTGCAGCAGTGATGGCATCTTCCACAGTAGCCATTATTCATGATTATTCCCCCGGGGCTCCAAGTACCTTCTGGCCAAGGGGGAGTCTGACTCTTTTATTGCGGCTGCCCAGTTAAGTTCCAGGATGAAATATATGCCATGTAATGATGTTGAACAAATTCAGTGGTTCCTAGCTGCTTTCACAGCCTGTCATTTATCTTCTGTAGCTGCAAGTAACTTCTGTGACAGGCAATAATTATCAGTCAAAAATAAAAACCTGGCCACTGCAAGGAGCTGAGAAATCCAAAGAAGGTAGGGCTAGGGCAGAGCTTCCACTTCTTTTAGGGAAATAAATTCCCAAAAGAATCTGCCCAAGTGATTTGCTCTAAGTAGAGAGGTGTGGCTCGGCTGGCTGGGGTGAGCCTTGGAGCCAGAATACCAGTTTTCTCATGCCAGCTTTCTTTCCTCATCTTGGACAAGCCACTCGGGCCTACGTTTTTTAATGTAGCCTTTAATTTTTGGTATCTCGAGGCTTTGGTACCTTCAGTCTTGGGTCATTCTTGCACACAACAGTCCAGATTAATTCAGAGGGAAAACCAGTATCAGGCACCATCCTACCCAGACCCTATATTCGCAAGGGAGCAGCGGGGAGACACAGGGGAGGGAAGGGAAGGGGCGGTCATTGTGAGAAAGGGGGAAAGAGCTAATGCAGAGTGTCTTGCAGATGTCTTTTCTGCGCAGACCTCTGTACAATGTTATGGGGACATAAAAGGGTGCTTAGTGCCTTCTGAATGCCATGAGAGGGGTTCAAGCCCACCTTGACCTAGCCTCCATGGCTGACAGTGGGTCTGGTCCAGTTTACCATGCTATATCTTGATCTAAGAGTGACTTCTGGCTGGATCATTTCACAGGGAAAATAACAGAGCTTAGCCCAGTTGGAGACCAGTGCACTTCAGAGCAAGGAATAGCCAAATTCATCCCATAGCCGCCACTCATCTTTAGTTTCCAAAATTAACCTACGCTTTGCTGTCAGAGTTAATGCCGACATCTGGTATTGTATAGGATGGCAGCCATGGCTTCCTCCTATATCATACCCTCTTTGAGCAGCACCAGCAATCTAGAAAGAAGCATTATGTGTTTAAAATGGAAACAACCTTCTTTCTCATAGGATGCTCTCATCTTTATTCTTAAAGCGTGGTCTTTCATTGGTGAGACACCCATAGGCCTTTTTAATATAAATTAGGTTATTTTCTATCTCTATATCCTACAGCTGCAATGACCCAGTTTTCTGTAAAGGTAGTGAGCTTACCTTCCCCTGAGAGCAGCGCAAAGAGCCTAACAGTACATGCCCTGGTCTATTTTTCCACTCCTTTTTATGTAAGACCAGATTGTTGTGTTGTGTTGTGTTGTTTTGAAAGGTGGGGAAAGCACAGGCAATCTTGGTGAGTGTTGCCTTTTTTTAAAGTGCTTTTCTACCTACTTGAGACTTATTTTCCATTCCACTAACTGTTCAGGTCTTCCAAATTAATTAGTTGAGGAAGATCTGCAGCTGCACATCCTGCTGTGTGATCCAACCATTTTTTGTTCTGTGATGTAGGCTGTTTGCATTGAACTGAGCTACAATAAACCAGACTAGCCATTCTCATTAACGGCGGGTACCAGCTTAAAAAACCCAGTCATCAAAGAGCAAGCATGCTGGCAGCTGAATCGAGAAATACAGCCACGAGAAAAATAACCCAGAGCATCAGCCAGACGCTTTCTTCTTATACGATGGCAGAAAGGACTATGGCAGGCAGGTCTGCTGAATTTTGTGTGTTGATTAAAAACATCTGTGGTACTCAGAAATGTTGTACATTTAAAAATAAATCCCAGTATCATTCAGATGTCTATCAGCACACTTAAAAATGATCATGAGTGAGTTAGTCCTCTTTATGCGGGTCTCTGGTCATGCTGTGCATCATATTAGTGGCATACTCCAGTGTAGTGGGGTCCGGCATGCATCACTAGCACTCTCATTTGACCCTTAGGGAGCCTGTCACACCTGGGAGTCGCTTTACAGCCATTTGTCTTTGCATGCCATGGTATTTAGGGTTTTTCTTTTTTTTTCACTTGAAAATGTTGTTAATAACTAGAGCATTAAATTCTGGCCTCCAGCAGGGTCCTTCCATATGTTTGAAGCCAATGTTTTGTCCACAGAGAGAAAATATGCGTGTGGGAGAGTGAGTGCGTATAATGGGGCAAGTTCCCCAAGCCAGTCTCCCCACGAGTTGAAATGCAAGCGCTTGAAAACGCTCATCTGCTTGAGGAATTCGGAGAGAAGCAGACGTGATGTCTCCCACTGTACCTTTTCACCCGTGACAAGGACAGGACCGGGAGCCAAGTGGGCCAGATTTTCTCCATTGCAATGTGTGAAGATTGTTCCCCTTCAGGCAGGAAACAAGGAATCTTTACTGCACGGGGAGAAACTTTGTTGTCAGACTGGGATGCAAAGCTGCTTTTCAAGTTGGACTAACTACCCAACTTGACCATCCCTCCAGCCCCCAAAGACCACTCAAAACATCTTACCTTGCCTCTAATCAAGTCTGTTCTTCCCCTTCTGCTGATCCTCCTGGTTTTCCCCACTCTTGAGTGTTTTTTCATTCACCCCAGCCTTCAGTGATGGCTGGCCATTGCCAGAGGGAGAGCTCATGCCACATGGGAACAACTGAAAATGGGCTGCAGTGCTTCCAAAACCCTTGACCTTGTTTAAAAGCTCAGTTTGGAGCACTCTGCTCTAAACCAAATCACATTTCCACTACCGCCTGCCACTTATTCTAGCGCCTGGCCTCCAAAGTTTTGGAGATGACTAGTTCAAGCCCTATAAAGGGAAATTATATCAGGGCTATTTGAATATATAGCAAATATTCACCCTAGGTTTATCTCCCTTTTTATCTGATGAATATTTCATAAACTGACCTTGTTTTTTTTAATGTCTGTGGATTGTAAGGATTTGCAAAATGGTCTGAGGGCTTTTAAAATTTTATTTTGGGCATTGTCTGCATGCTTCCCACCCCACATTTTTACTATATGAGTTTTGTGATTTGATCACCTCCATCACGTAATGTTTTAGTCAGGCAGTCAGAAGTGAGACAACATTTTCAAGTGGGAGAAAAACAGTGAACAGCAAAGAATGTGCTTTGGCATAGATTTTATAATAAATAATTGTTGATACTCAAATTTGGAAAGCTTTCAGGATTCATTAGCATTTTCATGAATGCCCAGTGGTTATCTGAATATTTATGAATAGCATACTATGAGAAACCATTGTGATCTGAACTCTGCCCTTTTTTAACCTGTGAAGAAGTTTGCGACTCTCTCGATCATATATGAAAAATACAGAAGATGAGAAATAGTTTTAAGAATTTTTATCATAGGCAAAATATTTTCCCTGACTCTGTAGACTGCAGTAGCTATTTTTCCTCCTAAAACTTCATCAGAAAAAAAATCACTCTGAGATATAGACCAGGCATGAAAAAATTTTCAGCTGTACTGCTTAGTTTGGCAAAATTATAACCAACTGAAGACAGAGTCTGTTTTGTAAGGACAAGTGTTAAGCAACCTTAATTATAGTCATTGCTGCCAACATGAAGTTGTAGTTTGGGATTTAAGGTTTTAGCAACATGAGTTTGGGATGGTTATGCTAGCCGCTAATGAGTTACGGAGGATATCTCAAACAAGCACTGATAAAATGTGTCTGTAATTTCATACCATCGTCTGCTGTGCACATTTCTGCACATGTTGCAAAGAGATTACTGGAGCATTCCCAGCACAGTTTAATAGCAGGATATGGCCGGCAGCAAGAAAACCCTTCACCTCAACCATGTAAGTATTTATATGTGCAGGGACTATGTGTATCTACAAGTAGTTATCTACATTTTCCCTGGGAATTCTTTCATGTTATCCATTTAACACCTTGCAATGTAAGGCCACGTCCACGTGAGCAGGGGGCACGTGTCTGCAGTAGCACAGATAGTAGCACCAGAAACGGCGCATAGTTTAACGTGCAACACACGCGGTGTGTGGTGCTGCCAAGAGGCACCACAAACTGCACGTGCCTGCACGTTTGGATCCGGCCTCGGAGTCTCTTTGGCCTTTGATCTGAAGAGGATGGTCTCACTAGTCAAGTGAGAGCTAGATTCAGCAAGGATCACTCTTACAAGGGTTTGCAGCATATTGGCAGCATAAACAGGACATTATAGGAGGATTCAATAAATGTGAACGTGAAGGTAGTTGTAGTAGAGCGGCAGGTGGGGTGTGCCGACCACCTTGGAGATGAGAGGCTTCAGCCTGCTGCCTTTCCTTCATAGCTTCAGTGATCCACCTTGGAGCTGAATGGAATGGCTATGACCTACCTTGGCTCTTTGAGGTGAGAAGCTGAATGTTTAATCAAAGTCATTGTCAAGCCTTATAAGAAGTATGCATCTTTCCTTTGAAGATCTGTTGTATCTGAGAGGATAAAAGTTCTGTGTTTGATCAGAGACGTGTTTAGTTCCCAATCCCTTTCCCTTCCCATTTCTCTTTCTCTTCATGGTTCACGTAACTCCCACTGGTCTCTAACACGTTGGCATACTTGGTATCTTGCTCATGGAAGACGTGCAATATTTCTCAGCAGTTATCTTTATCCTTTCCCCACTGAACTCAGACAAAACCTCCATTGACTTCAATGGAGACAGGAAGGAGCCTCCAATATGCAGTACTCAGTTGATGCTTTGAAAACCAAGGCTTTTGGAGGTGAATCTAAAACCATTGTTCTTATTTGTAATACTAAGTGTCTGAGACTTGAACCGTCTGCAGAATTCCCGTCAGGTGTGAACATACAATGGCTTCCTCCCATTGTGCATCATCTTTCCTATTTGCCATTGAACACTAGGATCCAAATGGTCCTGAAGTGTAGCAGGTTACTTAAATTGCAGTTTTGTGATTTCCGTGGAAACTGAATAATGGCGGTTTCCACGATCACCACAAAAAAATGGTGGTTCCGCAATTTTGTGCAGAATCACCTGGAAAAAAATAAGAAGCTTACTGGGATACAAAGAAAGCGTGGCAATCCCTGCAGCCACAGAGCGTGTGGTTTGAGAGATTACTACCAAGAGGCTGAGCTAGTGACTTAGACTCACTAAGGCATCAGTCAGGAAAACAGAAGGGCTTCAGCACCATCTTTTAAGGGCGTTTGTAGATGACACATTTAAGCAGGTTATATGCCTTTTGCACCACTTTAATGACATTGCTGTTTGCACATTTGGCGACATATTGCACATTAATTCCAGCCGCTGTAGCACGTTCGGCAATGTAACGCGCCTTAAATGACTGTGGGACATGGCAAATAACTTCGGGGCGCTACAAAATAAAACACCTCCAAGGAGTTTTAGTTTCCTACCCTACAGCTGTGGAGGGAAGCACCGGGCTCCGTGCGGCTCAGGGGCTGTGCTGGCAGACCGTGCAGACAGCCTGGCAGCAGCCTGGGAAGGCAGGCTCTGTTGTGGGGGGGAGCGGCAAGCCTGATCTTTTTTTTTTTTTCCTCCCCCCCGGAGCCTGCCTGAGTTACGCAGGGGCCCAGTGCTTCCCTCCACGGCTGTGTTGCCCCCCTGGGACTGCCCAAGCTGGGTGCCACTTGGAGGGGGCCGCTGCTGTCGCAGAGGGAACCACCAGCCACCGTCCCTGCAGCTCAGAGACTGCTCCGCCCTCCAGCTGCTCTCCCTCCCCTCCCTGCCGCTGGAGAGGCAGATAAGGATCAGGCTCCAATACGGGTGTACATGACACGGGGGTTTACTTTACCCTAAATTGAAGCAGTGTTTATAAAAAACCCCAAAAACAACCCCCCCCCCCACTTCAATCTAGGGAGAATTAAACTGCCATGTCGTGTACAACCTCCTAAGAAGCCAGATGCAGTGCTGCAGTCTGAAGAGGAGTTGTTGGGCAAAAAGATGGTGAAATCTGTACCATGAGCAGCCTGTGAAAATCACTTTGTCTTGCCATAATTTGGTAGGCCCTTAGTTATACTCCGGTCTGTTGCCTGAGTTTGGATCTAATCCTAATCTTTCCCAGACTAGCACTCTTCGTTCTGCACATTCAGTTCCTGCTTTTGTGTTTTTGGAACATGTGAAGAGTTTTGTAGCCACCTATTTTAGAGGGGATCTCTTCATGCTAAGTACCATGCTCCTTTTTAAAAGGGTTTTCATTCAAAGTTTGGAACGTGATGCTTATTTATCTTTGGAGATCTACTAGGCTTGCCAGCCTTTGTGATTCCCTGTGGAGGGGTTTATGGTCTGTTTGGAGGAGTTCATACCTCTCCCCAGTCTAGCTTCGCTGTTCTGTGGCGTGAATAAAGTCTGAACGAATGCATTGACCCTGCATGCCATGCTGTGATACACAGTGCTGCACATAAAATTGTCATGTATGATGATCTTAGAAATGTTTTCCCTGCTTGTTCTCTAACCCTCACTAAAGTGTTTCATAGGTTTTCTTGGTATGAATAACAGGGAGTTGCTAAATGAGTCTGGTTTTGCCAATTCTGGAATAATCAGAGTCTCAGTCAAAGTGCTGGATGTGGCCTTTCCTAATGGTCAATTCCTGAAGTTTGATAGCAACTACATTGCAGCTCAATACTTAATGGCTTATGAAAAGTAGAGTTTGGTTAAAGCTTTAGAACTCATTTTCATACCAGTATCTATTTGCAGTAGCAACATAACTTTTAATTTTCATTTAATTGCTTTAATAATAGTTCCAGAAGGTTAATAACAGTGGATTGGCAGCATTATAGGTTCATTAGCATGTATTTTTTTCAGTGAAAAACTGCTGTCCCTTTTACACTGAGATGAGACATCTCTTATCCTGAATCAATGCATAGTGTTTTTGTGAAGGAACCATGTTCAGAAGCAGAATTATTTGTTTGATATGTACTCTCACTTTTGGATGGTTTTAAGCTATAAAACCACTAAGAGCAGAGTTGGCACCAGCTGGTCATTGTGTGACAATCGCTGTTTGCTTAGCGGAGCAGGTGAAGTCTTCTGACATTTGCCATAGTAGTAAGAAGTGAGATAGTATACAGAGAGAGAAATACAACTGGAAGAAATACAGGAGGGTGTGCTTACTTGTAGGCTGTCCACAGCCTGCAGGATCTGAGATGAGATCAGTAAGAATCACTGATGTAGCTATTTCCCAGAGGTGCCATTCATAAGATCATCCCCTCCAGCTTCCTATATGAGACCAATCCCTGGACTGCTCTGAATTAAGTCTTGTTTTGCAATAGTGAGCATATCTTACAAAATTACCTAATCTTCAGCTGACAACTTCTAGTGATGGAGAATCAACCCCTACTATTAATAAGTTTTATTTTAGAGTATAATTAGGGACAAAAATGTGCATTTTATTTCGAGTCTAAATTTATCAAACTTTAACACCCCCCCCCACCCCCCCCAGCTACTGGATCTGGGTTTAAGGTTGTCTGCTGAATTGAGCTTTCTGTCATTGAACTTTTGTTTTCTGTATAGATGCTTGTAGACTATGATCAAATTACCCTTTAACCTCCTTTTTATAAGCTAAATGGATTGAGCTTTTATTACCTTTTATCAACCAAATGTGTAATCTCATCCACAAAGATACTCAGATAAGTTGGCAGGATATATTTTTCATAAATCCATATTACTTGACATTAATTCTATTTCCTTCCCCTCATTTTTTGTTTATCAAGTCCTTTATCAGCTGGGATTAGTACTAGGTTGACAGATCTGTAATTAGTGGTGCCATTCTGGCTAGTATTTTTTTTCTTTAAATACTCATGCAACATTAACCTTCTTTTGGTGCTCTGGAACTTCTGCAGTGTTTCAAGACTTAGAGAAAATTTGCATGAATGGGTTATGGTACTGCTTGGCCAACTCTTCTAAACTTAGATGAAAATTAACTGCATCTGCTGACTTAAAAACATAGCTGTTTGTTTAACGTCTTCCTGACTTACAGGTGAAATAGAAGATATTTCATGTTCTTCATGTGACACGGCAACATCATCTCACTCCCAGAAGAAAAAAAAATGTTTGAGCACTTCTGTCTGTCCTGTATTACTATTTACATTCTACTATTTTAGCTAGTTATGACCTGTACCAATTTAAGATTTGTTTTATAGTCTTACTTTAATGCACTCCTTACTACCATTAATTTTGCTGCCCAGAGATTTTTTTCCATGTGTTCTCTTGCTTGCCTTTATCAGTGTTTCACCATTCCTAGCTTTTATCTTATATTTATTGCTATCAGCGTCCCCTTTTGTTTTGTTTTTTCTCTCTCTCTTTCAGCTGATTATGTTCTTAATCATTCCCAGCTCTGTAAAATTGGTCCTTATAAAGCACCAAGTGTAAAGTGGTAGCACTTTATTGTGTTTGCTCATAACAAGTGTAATCAAGTTATGATCACTTTCAGTTAAGGAACCACTAATGTTTTACTTCTGTGATAATTCACCTTTAACATTCAGGGGAAGAGTCTAGCAGAAAATTCCCCTGTGCTAGATTCAGCATATTTTGTTAGGAAGCTGTCATCTCTAATGTTGGAAATTCTGGGACATTTGAAATATTTGTGGTATGAGGGCTCCAGCTTATGTCGTTGAAACTGAAGGTCCCATGATAATGATTTTTTCCCCCTACACATTATAGATAAATACTTAAGGGGACACATTCTGTTCTCTCATGTGATTTCACTGTCCTTAGCAAACAGCAAGTAGCATGTCATCGTGTGCTGTATCTGCTCCATGGAAAGTGAAAACAAAGAGTTATTCAGATTTCTTTCTGCTGCTCTCTTTTACCGTAATTTTTTCTTTTTTTTTTTTTTTGTTCCATAGCCTAGTTTCCATGGGGCTGGTGAAGCTCATGGTCACTGCAAATTGAAGTAATGCCATTTACCTCCGTGTAACTCCACTGGCCCTGATTTTACACTGGCATAAGTATCAGAATCTGTCCCACCAGCAGGAAACAAAGACATTCAGTATATCAGTAATTCCTTCACTTTACAGCTTTTAATGAAAATGTCTTACCTATGCTGAAAGACATGAATTTGCATCTAATAAGTTAGCTTATATGTGTGTTGAGTACCAATTTGTCATCAAAAACACACTGAGATTTTGCACCTGTTCAAGAGATGCTTATCTCTTTCACTGGTGTTGATTCCCCAGCAAAAAAGGGTGGTAATAAATCTTTCCTGCTTAAATAAATTACTGTTTAAATTAGTTTAAATGTCAGGTGTATTTGAGATCGCTTAGAGTGATAAGCTGCCCTGTCTGGGTACACAGCACAATGCAGCCCTAGGTAAAGATACCTGGGCTATCTTGGATACCAGAAGCAGTTAGCAGGGAACTTTGCCTGGGGCAGTTACCTTACTGAGAGAGAGGTATAATAGCCTGCCAGTGCACTGCACTAACACAGCTCTGCTCGTCTGGTACCCAAGCTGGCTCAGTCCCTCCTGTGCAGTGAGCTTTGTATCATGACAGCATACCCAGTATGCATGAAAAACACCTGCAGATTTATACTGAATAATGCAGTTATACAGGCAGCAATGTCATTTGCCTGCAAGACTTATTACAAAAAAGCTGCTCTGTCGTTTGGCAAAAGCACTCCTAAGTTCGGCATACATGCTGTTGATAATTCGCTGCTGCTGTTGAAATCATAGTTCCAGTCACTCTCCCGAGAGCATCCCTACTGCCAACTTTAAAAAGCAAAGGCAAACACACAGCAGTAAGACCGGACCAAACCCCGAGTGTTTTGGGAACCCACAACAACTGCTGAAGTCACTTGGCTCAGCACCTTTCAGGGTTGGACCTGTTGATTATGAGGAAGTGGAGCGCTTATTTAACTTGAGTATAATGAATTCTCCTTGTAATGTACAGGCTTGCATAACAGGAGTCCTTGCTGAGATAGTGATCTTGAGGCTTCCCATGCAGTAGCCAGAGAGGGCAGCTGAAGTCACCTTCATTTTGAATAATGAGTGGTATGTGAGGTTACCCAATTCCTCATTATTTTCATCAAAGCTTGTTGGCAGCGCTGCCTGCAAGTAAAATCATTTGATCTTTTCCATTATAAGATACTCCTTTTAGTAGTTCATAATCAGGCAAAATGTTAACTATTTTGACTTTTTGACCAAAAGTTTCCATACTTGGGACTGTTTCAGACTGACTTGTTTTTTGGTTCCGCTGTTACTGTGAATGAAGTCAAAAGAAGAAAAATACCTTCTTTTTCCCAGTCTTAAAAATAATCCCACTGTTGTTTTGTTGAAAAGCTCTAGCATTTTGATGCTGTCGAGTAGGAACTTGAAATTTGGCCAGGGGATTGAACTGATGCCTCTTGTCATCCTTCCAGTATTTGGCTGAGAAATCTTGGTTTGTACGTGTTGTATGGAGGCTTGGCAGGGTTTGGGAGCTGAGGTCTCCAGAGACTTTTTGTGCATATGGAACGTGATCCATCCCTGCCTGGCTCCTGTGGTTGCTCCTCCTGGCTTCTGGCAGCTATTATAGTGTGGGTCACTAGGACTGAACAAGGAGACTGTGGGTCCCAGCAAGGACAGGGCCAAAGCACGTGCCACCCACCCTATTTGCTTCAGACCCAGACATTTGCCAGAGATGCTATTCCAAGCTCTCCAATAGAAGCCAGTCTCGAGCCTCCACTGGGTCTGAGAGTGGCCTCTGGGACAAGCCCAGAGCAGCCTTGCTGGAGAATTTCCACCGACTCGGGTGGGTAGGGCATAAGCATGGGCTGGGCACCTGCCAGTGGGAGGAATAGATAAGATCCGTCTCTGGCCTGTTGCTGGGGCTCTCACTGCTGGCACACAGGCAATGAGGAGGAGAAGGCAGTCACACTGTAATGTAGAGGGGTACAAAACTTGTGGGAGGGGATAGCACCTAGCTGGGGTAATCTGACCCCAGTGCTTTTTCCTGCCTAGGGCAGGGGGTTGGACTCAATGACCTAATAAGGTCCCTTGTGACCCTAACATCTATGAATCTGCGATAGAGAGGGAATGACTGTAGGAACCAGAGGAAGGGAGGAAGCCAGTAAGGCAAAATGTGTTAACATGTAGGACTGGAAAGATGGGATAAGAAAAGGCAGGAGTGGAGGGAAGTTAAAGATAAGAGCAGAAAGAGTCAAGGAGCACTAGGGTAGGAAGGTCCATCACTGGTAGGCACACTTGCCTACCAGACCTGGAAGGAAATCTAGGAATTCCCACTTTTGGCCACATCCATACAAGTGTGGACATTTGGTTCCCTGGGGACAAGTAGCAGCAGCACACCCTGGGGAGCGCCCATGCCACGTGCGCTTTGGCGTGCAGCAAGTTACCCTGGCTGGGGTAGGGGGCCTGGGTCCGGCACTAGGCTGCCCCCAGCAGCCTGTCCTGGGGTCCTGGGGGTCTCCTGGGGCTGCAGAACCTGGCCAGCAGCTGGAGCATGGCTCCGGGTGGCCTGGCTCCACTTTTGAGTAGCATGCACTGCCTGTGGGTGCACTGCTCTGCTTTTTTTTTTTCTTCTGCAGGCTTTTTTCACTCCTGCATATCCAGGGGTCAAAAAAACCTGCAGGAAAAAAAAGCGGAGCAGTGCATGCATGGGCAGCACACCTTTGCAGCGCGGAGAACATCTAAATGTGTGGTATGTGGCGCCGCAGATGTGTTTGTGGTGCTATATACCACACAGCTGCGCTTGTCTGAACACGGTCTTTATGTTCATTTGGTGTCAGCAAAGAGCCATGAAACCTGCAGCCCAAGTGCCTCCTCTCATCTGATGACTGGTCCACAAAGTGGGTGACAGCTTGCTACTCCTGACTATTTGCTGCATGAGCTCAGGTAGGGGAGGTGCATGTGCCTTGGATCTGAAGGTTTGGACCATACTGATGGCCCTATGTGACCCCACAGGATGGAACTAAAGAGAAAAAAAAATACAAGGTACACCCTAATGATCTACACTGAAAGCATATCCAAATTGAAAAATTGAACACTCAAAAGTTATGAAATACCAGGTTTAATGTCTGTTCCACCTTAATTTGGTCATAATGGTAAAATGTTTAATTAAATTGTCATGTGCTTGCTGTTCAGTGCAGAGGGCAGACTGATCTGTGGGAGTGAATTAGTGCTGTGAAGTCTATAAGGCTTTTGTCCCCAGGACTCCTGCTTTTTAGTTACAAAAGCTGGGAGGTGTGTAGTAGACAGGGCAGGAATTACGTGAGAATAGAGAAAGGTCAGTGCTGTGGTTAAGAAGCTGGCTGTCATCCTGAAGACCTGGATGCCATCCCTCCATCCCAAAGTTCCTGTTATACTAAGCAGGGCACTTCACCTGAGCTTTTAATTTGGCTACCAGATTTTGTATCTATTTTTAATTTTCTAAGACGGTGACCACAATGAGATGCAAGGATTAGATTTGCAAAAGTATTGAGCACTCATAATTGCTGTGAGTATTGCACACTCGTAATTGTAGTGGCTTTAAAGGTATGAAATGCTAAGTATCCTGAAAGGCACCAGAAGACCTGCAAGTTGGGCATCCAGAATTAGTGGATTCTTCTGATAGTATTGGCATTGGGCACTGTGCCCTGATTCTCCTTTTGTAAAAGCATCCATCTCACAGAGCTGTTGTGAAGATGAATTTATCAATGTTCCTGAAGCACAGAGATACTGTGGTGAGAGTGCTATCAACAACAGGTAATGAGGAAATTAATCCTCTTGCATGCTGTCCTGGTATTGGATAATGTGTGTTACATTAGATCTGTGCACACATATTAGATGTGAGAGCTAAAAAAGAAATGTTGAAGAACTCCCCATTCAGCAAATGAGGCAAGTACCCAAAAGAGGAAATAGCATATGGCCATGTAATTAAAGACTATCAATTATACATTTGCACGCCATAGCTGAATTTAAGATTTTACAGGCAAGATTTTATAGGTGGTCTGGTATCTCCTAAATTTGAGTGCTTGATTTCATAGCCCTTGTGTTCTTTGTACATAATTAATCCAGATGCCGATACAGTGTGTAGTTTGCCGGAGGCACGAGACCTGGAAAGATGTATTCTGAAATACTTTCTGCCCACAACAGAAATGCTGTTACTGGATGCGACTCCCCATTAGAAGGAAGAAGACCGAATTGTGCTGGGATGTTCAAATCAGACACACGAACACATACAGGTCTTTAGTTAGGAGGAAGGTTGCCAGCTGTATTTTCTTTTTAATAACCGATTGGTTTTAGCCACTGAGTGCTTTCAGCTAAAACAGATTACACAAGTCTCTAGCAACATTGGGAGTTGGAGCTAAAGTGCATGGGAAACTGCTGGCACATTTGGGAACCAAGTAAAGAAGGGACGATAAAGGATCTAGCAGCCCTGAGAACTAGCCAGGTAGTTTTCCCTCCTTGACTGGGCGCTAGAGGAGTGCTCTGGTCAGCCTCAGTGTGCGCAGGTGCCACTTTTGATGCTTCCCCTCATTAGGCATTGAGAGCTCTGTCGATAAACCTAATGCAAGGCTTCAAAGCGCACCTCCCACTTACACGGTCTCGAGTCGTGGAAGGTGAGTGAGGCGTGGGGTGCTCACCAGGTGCTTTTTATATGGGATGCTCATTAATGTGCAAATATGCAGAACTTTCTTCAGCTTTTGCACAAGTAACATGCCAGCACCCTCAGACTCTCATCATTGAACAGCGGCTTCAGAAGCTCTTCAGTAGTATGGTACCATGCAAACATTTGGATAGTTCATAGCAGAGCCGAAGGACGTATGCCCTTGAAACAAATCCAGCATGCCCAAGTATGAGTTGTGCCCTCTGGGGCAGAGCTGGCTGGAGCTCGCCCCACGAGTGTCCTGAAGACCTGCAGTACCCTTCTGTTTTACTTACACAAGCATTTACATTTCCCCATTCCTGGTGCAGCCCAGTTGTGGCAGCAGCAGTGAGGATGCTAGCATCGAGCCCCCATCACTTTTTTTTTCTGCCTATTCTCTAGATTTTCTGGGTGAATTCTCAAAGAAACTAGACCAGGCTTAACAGCAGACTGGACTGTCGCTAGCTTCCTGTAGCATAGGTAGAGAAGCGGGCTCCATCCAGGTGAAGCAGGCTGCCTCCCAGCATAGCAGGTTGGATGGTGCATGATGCCTAAAAGATTGGCCTGAAAAATGTACTCCATCCTCAAAGCAGGAGAGCCACTGGGAAGCAAACTGCGACTCTGAACAGCCATTTGCTTCCTGGGCTGCTTCTGTGGAAACCAAGTGTCGGTTTTTTCCAGGGATAGTTGTACCCATATGAATGGGTCATGGTCACTGTTTTTTCCCCCCTGTGAGTTTTTATCTGTTTGAGATGAAGAGCCACCAGAGCCCTAAGACAGTTCTGCCTGAATAGTATTAGTTGTCAACTACGAGGGTGCCGGAATGGGAGCTAGCACTTATTTAAAAAAAACCCACGTTATTCTTTCCTGACTCCATCAGATTATCCCTTTTCTCTGTAGTTCTTTGTAGAGAAGGAGCAGCTTGGACTTTGGTCGGTGATCAAACTTTTGTTACATTTCAAGGGTTTTATTTTAATTAGCGTCTCCGTGAGCATAGTGCCAGTTGGCATTTCATGCAGGGTAACAGGCATCAGCTTTGTCAATATTTTACTCTGATGTGCTATATTCGTAGCCAGTTATAATTAATTGCCTTTTCTTTTCTCCCACAAAACCTATTGCAGCCTCATCTGTTCTTTGCGGTAATATTTCTGCGCTTACCCACTTCTTCTCAGAGTCTGTCTCCAAAGTCTGTCTGATTCACGGAAGCGGCATCGGTTTAACTTCAGTCAGGTTTTTAAATCAGTTTAAACTAATGCATAACCCTCATTTTTTGTATGGAGTTTTAATTTAATTTAAACCAGGTTTGTATTGATTCCACCTTACCGTATATTCTAGTGTAGTAAGTGTGGCTTTCCTTCCCTAAAAAAGGAGCCCTCCAGGTACATTGTGTCTTATATGCTGAAGCTGCGGGAAGGGCAGCTGCTACAGCTCCCCCCATGCCTTTGAAGGTGAGCCTGAAGATGCCAGAGACGCTCTGCACGCGTCTCCAAGCCTGTCCTCAGGGTGCTGTGGAGGGGAGATGTACCGGCCCACTGCCATCCTCTCTGTGCATACCTTGGACTGCCCCTTGGAGACCTGCCATCCAGGGAAAGTGCGTGTGAGAGAAGAGGTGTGTCTGATATACAAGTGCATCTTTTATCCTTGGAAACAGAGTAAATTGTAGCCTGACTGAAATAAGATAAATTAACACAAAACCAAGAATAAACTGAATTAAGAGTGCCAGCCTCCTAATTTAATTACATTAGGTTAACCAAACTGCTTCAGTTAACTCGTACAAGCCTGTTTACAGCCCAGTTTTCAGCAACCTGGAGATCTCAGGTTGGCTCTCAAGAGCCTATTCACGCAATTCCTGCCTAGTATGGGAACATCGGGGTCTTTTAAGTGAAAGGGTTTTGCTAATGGTGTGGAGAGGCAGATAAATGAGCCCCTTAAAATATGTCGGGTCTTGTTCCAATTAGCTGCTTATTGGACATGGAAAGGATGTAAAAGCTAGGCGTGAACCACAAAAATCAATGCAGAATTTCAAGTGTGACTGGACTTGAGTCTCTTGCCTCTTTTCACCCCACGAGCCATTGTACAAAATCCAGGTCTAGGTTTGGATTTCCAGCTCTCCCCCGAGTATATCTAGCGGAGCCTTAAGAGCTGCTTCTGCAGGCGTTCCCCACGCCAGACCCCTCTTCTGGGATCCTGGTCCTCAGACCTGACAGCGAGCCCTAAAATAGGAACTAGTCCTAAAATAGGAACTAGTCCTTTATCTAGCTGCTGATTCACAGGGGAAAGGGAAAATGCTGAAAAAACCCTGGGGCTTTTTGAAGGCCTGATGGCGGGGCGTCCCAGGGTCTGTTTCTCTTTCATTGTCACCAGCTGTATGCTAGTACTGCAGCTTCTCTTGATTTTTGGAGGGTTATTCCTGGCATTCGGCTGGCATTAAGTGCAGACTCTGGTTCTCCAATCTCAGCACTTCTGTTGAGTTAAATGTGTCTCTTGCAATGCTAAGATGCGTGAACTTAAAATGGCCTTTGCTACCTAAATTGAGGCCTTTTCTTCTGCTGTAAAATGTTGACGCTGCAGATTTCCTCCTTCATTTTTGGTTAATCGGAGGGAATGCAGCTGAAGTTTGCAAATAAATCATTCTCTATCAATTGGTCATCTGCTTATGAAGTAAAAGGTAAAAACTGCTGGGGAAGAACAGTCATTTGTAATTTGGGTATTCGCTGGAGAATATTACTGTGGAATCTAGGTATGCACTCAGTGCGAACTATAGCCTGTCCGAACGTACCAAAAGCTGATGTAACACTGAGCTGTTCATGTGGGAAATTAAAAAGTCGGGTGGACGGATGAGGTGGTTCTGAGAACTCAATAAAAACATATTACCTGTGAGATCAGGCTTTGTATCCCAGTGACACACACGCTGGTACTTCTGTAACAGCAGGAGCACATTTTGAGGTTTCTTTTAATATTGCAAAGAAAACTAGATTTCATTTCTGACTGGATGTACTGAGGTTTAAATGGAAATTTCCCCGCTTTGGCCCTTCCAAAAATACATCCGCTCCCACTTGAAATCACACTGGTTGATTCTAAAGTAACACTGGAAGCTTAAATACGTGAATATAAGACCTGGAAGTCGCTGCAGCAGCAGCCACTAAACAGGCAGGAACGGTTGGATTTCTGCTAGTGGTGTTGGACAGGATTTAGTCTGAAAAACGTTACATGCAGATGTAGCGAATGAGGAAAAACATGCGACTCATCTTCCCTGGGAGTCAGCTGTCCCCATAACAATTTTCCAGTGTGTTACCCCCCTCCTCCATCATACACCTTTTTACCTATGATCTTGGTTAGTGACTCCCCTGTGTGGCATTATGGGCAGCTATTTGATTCCAGCCACTTAAATAGGTCATCTGTTTTTTAGCAGGTGTTGGGTTCCTGTTAGATTCAGCCAGGTGGAAGTGAAAATTTTGGTCTGGAGTCCCAGCTTGCGGGGAGAATTCAACACCATGGAGGCTGGGCTCACTAGATGAACTCCTTGAGGTCTCTTCCAGCCCTAGTTCTCTGTGACAAGCAAGACAGCAAATATCAAGGATGTTCTGGATGCAGTTCCTCCTTCCCCTCCCCATCTCTGTTAACCCACATTCTTGAATTGGCCAGCACAGGCTGTGGAGAGCTGCAGCAAGCTGTGCTCTTTCTCACCTGCTCTGAGGATGGGCCTGTTACTCGTTAGAGAAGCTTTGACATACATACCTAGTGTTCCACGTTTTCAGTTTTTACCGGTGGGTTTTTTTTTTGTTTTTTTTCCCCCCACTGATACTGACTTTTAATTTTTATTTTTTTTTTTTAATTTGGTTTTTACTGATGTATCCCTGCCGCATGTGGGGAGGGGGGCTGGAGCTGCTGCCTGGGGGCATGGGGCTCCTGGCTCTGACTCCGGGCAGGGCAGGAGGGGCCACAGGAATTGCTCCCGGGGTGGGTGAGTCCCAGCTGCACCCCAGCAGATCTGGCTGTGGCCCTGCCCCCGTGCTAGAAGCTGCAAGCCCTGCTGTGGGGGTAAGCAGGAGAGCCCAGCCTTGCTCCCTGTGGCGGGCACTGCGCCTGGCTGCTCCGCACAAGTCCATGGGGCTGGAGCCACTGCCTGGGGGCACGGGGCTCCCAGCTCTGACCTTGGGTGGGGCAGGAGGTACTGGTGCTGGGGTCAGGATTGGGTCCCCATCCTCCCCCACTGCATCTGGCCCCGCGCCACTCCCCGCAACCCCTGGGCTGCACCCTGCCACGGTGCAGGCAGGTGGTGTCGGCTGCTCCTGGGGCTGCTGCAGCAGGGGTGGGGACAAGTGGAGCCCAGGTGGTTCGAGGTGAAGCACTGTCCAGCAGCTGCAGGTGGCTGGCACTGTTCACTCCCCGGGCCACTGCAGCAGGAGCTAGGGTGAGTGGGAACAAGCTGCACCATGACCCCTAGGGCTCCACTTGTTCTCACTCACCCCAGCCCCTGCTGCGGTGGCTCTGGAAATGGCCGATGCCAGCTGCGTAAGGAACTGTAAGTCAGTGGGTGCAGGGCGGTGGGGGGCGCAGCTCTTGCTGCCGTGTGCACCCCAGGAGGGCTGCAGGCTGGGGGGCTGCACCAGGCTCTTCCTGGGGGGCATGAGCCCCCGGATCTGCGCACCAGGTGAGAGCAGACTGCTGCCCGCCCCAAACACTGGGAAGAGCCCAGTGCCAGCCCCAGCCTGTAGCGACAGCTTGCTCTCATGCTGCATGTAGATCTGGGGGCACGTGTCCCCCTGGGAATAGCCTGGCTTAACCCCCCAGGCCACAGCCCTCCTGGCGTGCACGTAGCAGCGAGAGCCTCAGTCCCCTGCCCCGTACCCAGTGATAGTTGCCTCCACTTTGCTCCCTGTTACAGCCTTGGGAGCTGCTGACTGGGCTGCGCTGTGCCCCCTCTCCCCCGCCCCTTCCCTAGTCCCAGCCTTACTCCCTCCTTCCCTCACCACCATGGGAATGTATTATTATTTTCCCCAATTTAAACCAATATATTTTTTTTTTCCTCCCTCCCTTTCCTTTTATCCTGATTTTAAAACCCAGATTTTATGTTTGACAAATAAAACCTGAAAAACTCCTGGTTTTTTGGGTTTTTGTTTTTTTTTTTAATAAAAACTGAAAACGGAACACTATACATACCTAACCCGGAGAAGCCCTTATTTTACTACTTGTAGTAATATTTAACTATAACACTGTAGGATGGACCCCGTTGAGTCTAGTGTTGTACAGGAACTTTGGAAGACGGGGTGCTCTGCAATATAATTAAAGGCCGTTCAACACACTAAAGATAGATGCTGAAAATCAATAGGAAAACCAGGCTCTCCTGTCACATTTCAGACTGGAGTGTTTATAGCTCCAATCTGATGTGTAGCAAAGTAGTCTGAACACCAAGAAAATTCCTGTCTTATGCCAAGATGTATCCATGAGCCGGGCACACTCATATACAGTTTTCAGTGCTCAAAGACAAGTGCTATAGAAATACTTTAGAAAGATGATTAAGTGCACGAGGGGAGGGGGAAGCATCTGACATTTGCCACCTCCTTTTTGAGCCAAGTACACATCAAAGCAGATCTGGTCTGGAACTGGCCCAGCAGTGTCATTCTTCCTAATCTGTGTAGCACGTGCAGTGTCAGACTGGATTTTCAGATGTCTGTTGGAGACTCAGTTGTCTTATCCCATTAGATCTTCCTCTTATTTGCTTTTTTTGCCTGTTTTAGGAACAACATTAATCCTCCCCATCATTAGATGGTGCTGGTTCATCTGAGTCGCTGAAGACAACTGCACAAAGGAGAGATCATTTGCCTCTCGTATGGGTTTTTTTTTTTTTACTTTGAATAGTGTGCTCTGTGGTTGCTTTGAGGCAGCTCGGCAGCGGAGGCGCGCCATCACATATATTGCATTATAAACGGAGCATGCTTCGTCTTCTGACAGTTGCTTCTTCTGTTGATTTACATTGAAGTGTTCGGTTCCTGTTTCCAAAAAACCTGTCGTGGGGGCTTTTTCAAGCATACAAAGCCTTCCATTCATATTCATCTCTCGTCATCACCTTCATGTTCAGAGGATGAGAGAGAGACTGGGAATGTGTATTCCTGAGCAGAGATACCTGTGTCTTGCTCAGTTTAATGATGCTCTTGTGCTGGCTTTACTTCTGAACTCTATTTTCTGCTTCCAGAGCGAGAAGAAAGCATTGACAATCATTTTAGGGAGAGCAGTATTGTGTTTAGCATTTTATCTTAACGGAGCTTTGTGTTGGGTACAGGTTGGCATCTTGGTATGTGAAATTATAATCAGGATTTACTGTAGTAGTAGTAGTAGTAGTAGTTGTGACCTGCAAGGTTGTATTGGCGGTGGGTGTGGGGTGCTGATTTAATTATTTTGGGTGTGTCGATGAGGAAGGAAGAACAATCATCTACCCTGGAAATCTTCAAGAGGAGACTGGACGGTCACCTTGCAGTTAGTTGTCTTTCCTGCCTGGTGCAGGGGGCTGGACCCAACAATCTCCCGAGGTCCCTTCCAGTCTTGCCATCTATGAATCTATGAATGAGAGAGTTCCTAAAAATATAAGACGTCCTTTGAAAATCAGTGTAGTGAAGGTCCTGCTCTACCGAGAACATGACTCGAGCCATCCCGGGGTCTCCCTGGAGCTCCTGGAAGTTCATGATACCCATGTGCCTGGAAGAAACATAGGAAGAGTTTACTTTGTCAGGGGAAGGTGTGCTCCTCGTTGCTTCTTTGGTGCCATGCAAATGTCCAGTGATGCCATTATTAGAAATGCATAGATGAGTAAGAAGGCAGGCAGGCTGTGTGAGAGAGAGGGAGATACTGGTAGCTTGTCTGTAGCAATATCCCTTCTGTTCTTTCTTCTTTGCATTTCCACAGTGCCAAGGAGCACTACTCAGAGATTAGGACTTCTTTTTGCCAGGCACTGTACAGCCACAGAGAAGAGCACAGATTTTGCCCCAGAGAGGCTGGAATTGAAGACAAGAGGAAATAGGTAGTGTTGGCTACTGTTGAACTGGGGAGACTCGGGAAATGATGAGACAATACCGGCTGGGATTCCAGGCTTTAGTTAGCACAGCCCTAGGCCCGATTATTTTCAAGATGTCTTAGGCGTCATGGTGAAGGAAAGTTTTGAGGGAGGAAGTTGGGATGCTTCAGGGGAGCTCCTCCCAACCATGATGGACAGTGTAGGAGAAAGTGGCTTGAACACGTTACAGGTGATGCTGGCAGTTGGGATCAGGGGCCGATCGGAGGGTAGCGATGACATCTGACACTGAATGAGAGATGAGTGATACGGGGATGGGGTTTGGTTGTACAAGGCCTTGAAATAGCAGGTAAGTAGCACCTGTTTGACACCGTGGAGAAGTGGGAGAGCTGGCAGAAGACTATGTAAAGAGGGGTGATGTGGTCAAAGTAGAGTCTTCCCCCCCATTTCTTTGCAGCAGCATCAGGATGAATTTCCTTGGGGCAAAACTGCACGTCTCAAGGCCAGAGAAAAGGATGTTGCGGTAACTGCAGCAGGCCGGCACGAAGCTGCATCTTGGAGAAGTTTTGCAGAAAGAATCTGCCGGTTAGGCCCAGCCTGGATGTGCGGAGTTGGTGCCCTGAGTCAGAGTTAACCCCTTGCCCCAAGCACTGGCCTCTGATAGCCGGAGGACAGTGATGTTCCACAGTGACCAGGGAAGGAAGTGGTGAGAGTTTGGGGTGGGGAGGGAGGCTAAGGACTCTGCTTCAGCCGGGTTGAGCTTTGATGTGACCACTGGTGACCCACGAAGGATGTCAGAGAGACGGGCTCAGCTTTTAGCAATTCCCCTTCCCTTCTGAAATATTTTCAGAGCCCCATACTTCATGTCCTTCCCTCTCTCCACGCAGTCACTTGCTCTTCAGCCTCTGGTTGGCACTGCATGAGAAGGATTTTAACACAGCTCTCTGAAAGACTCCAGGGCTGGCTTCACTTGAAGCTAAAAAAAAACAGGCAGCTGTTGGCTGGTGCAGAGCAGAACTGGGTGCAAGGGCCTGCCCCTGCCAGGTAGTGAGCATCTTCTGCAGGCTGCAGTTTGATATTGGGGGGGGCATGTCCTACAAGGGCTCAGCACCTGGTAAGGTTAGGCCCTGAGACAGGAGATGGAGAGCAGAGGAGCAAGGAGAGCAGCCGGGGAGAACGCACAGTCCTCGGGAAGTTTATCTTCAGGCTATGCAATGCACTGGGGAATGGATGGATCAGTGCGGGGCCTGTATGATCCCAGCCTTTGCAGAGCTTCATGCTTTGGCTGGGAGGATTGTAGAGCCAGATGCTACTACATGGGAAAGACCTAACAGTGGCATGACATTAGCTCAGAAAGACTACTTTCAGTAGGGGAGGACTGGCCTTTCCGACACTCATTTTGTGCCTATGGTTAAAAGAGCAGGCAAGGTTCTTTGGGTGAATCTGATATCTTTTATTAGACCAACTTAAATAGTTGGGAAAAACATGTTTTAGCAAGCTTTCAGGTTTAAAAACCCTTCATCAGGCTGAGGAAGCCTCTGCAGTTGGTGTGTGCTCTTCCTGGATAAAATGAATAGTAAAGAAGCCAGAGGCTGGGCTGGTGTGCATGCAAGACGGAGTCAGTGAAGATGTAAATCAAGGAGTCAGTGGGTGAGAGACAGCTGGGTTGGGGGGAAGAAGGGGAATGAATGTAGCAGGTAAATAGTGGAGAAGTACCTGGGGAGCCAGATGTCAGGCAGGTTATAATGTGTCATAAATCCAATGTCTATATTTAGTCCATGATTTTTTTTGTATCCTGGAGGTTGATGAAGCGAAGTGCATATGCTCGTCTCTGAGAAGGGTGATTGCTGGCTCTGTGCAGATATGTATGTTGGTCTGTGGGTTTCTTGTATAACGTGGTCTGTATTTTACCATTCTGGATACTGATCATTGTATCTATAAAGGAGATGTTGGTGCTGGAGCATTGAAGAGATAGTCGGATGGAGGGATGGTGATTGTTGAATTTCTGATGGAACTCAATCAGAGATTGCAGGTTTTCAGTCCAGATGATGAAGATGTCATCGATATATCTTAAATATAGCAAGGGTTTGATGGTGCAGTCCTTGAATTCTTCTTCCAGGCGGCTCATAAAAAGGTTGGCGTACTGTGGTGCCATTTTGGTGCCCATAGCTGTGCCCGTAGTCTGGAGGAAGTGTTGGTTATTAAAAATGAAATCGTTGTGTGTGAGGATGAAGTGTACAAAGTTAGTAATATCTTTGGGTCTGTACTCTTGGGTTGTCATCTTGCTCTTGTAGGTATGTAAGGCAGGCTTGGATACCGTCCTGGTGTGGGATTTTGGTATATAAGCTGGTAACATCCATGGTGGCTAGGAGGATGTTGCTGGGAAGGTGGTCTATGTTTTTAAGTTTCCATAGAAAGTCTGTAGTGTCTTGGACAACACTTGGGTGACAAGCAGTTTTAGGATTGATTCAACGAAACCTGATATTTCCTCAGTTAGGGTCCCATGGTTGGATATGATGGGTCTGCCAGGGTTCCCTGGTTTGTGGATTTTAGGGAGCATGTAAAAAGTCCCTGGGTTGGGTAGCAGGGGAAGGATCAAGGTCTGTAGTTTTTCTTGTAGTTCTGATGGAAGTGATTTGATGGTATTTTCGAGTTCATGGTGAAAAGGGGAGTAGGATCTTCTTGTAGTTCTTTGTAGTAGATGGTGTCAGAGTTGTCTGTATGGTTAAAAGACGCATTTTAGGGGAAATCTTCTTTCTCTATTCTGTTGGCATCATTTTAAAGGAGATATAACCTGGGACTCCATTTATTCTTTACCATTACACATGTAAGTGAGGGCATGCAGATGCCTAACATCCTTATTTGTGTCTGAAATTAAGATGCTGGTCTTCTGTTCCTGCCTTTCATGCCTGCAGATTTGTGTGGGAGCAAAGTTGTGAACACAGGAAAGGAGGCCAATTATTAAAAAAAAAATAAAAAATCTTCAGTCTTTTTATTTGCATTCAATCATTTGTATTCAGGTGTAAACACCAGCCCTTTTGTCTCCTAAGAATGTACGGCCAGTGACTGCGATAAGTTTTTTGGAGGAAAGTGTGAAAGTCGTTGGTATTCAGCCACAGATTAAAAATGTAGCCCCAGTATTGAGAGACGAGTGATTGCTGTTCGGTGCAGTGCTTGCAGGATTTGAGGAGGTGTATTCACTGCCTCGTTCCCTGTTGTTTCAGAGTTGTCTGGCTCTTACATGTTTAAATAAAACTTGATTTGTAGCATAATAATATTTTTCTTGGCTGCATTTTAATAAGTTTGTGGCTGTTGGTAGGGCCCAGTGGTAATACAGCATCTTCCGTTCGTCGCAGCGGATCTCTGCTGGAGATGCATATTGGAGCAGAGTGATTTTAATGCCGTTGTCATACACACTTGTAATTTTATTTTATTTTTTTATCATTCTCAATTTTGGGGGGTAGGGGCTTGTTTTGAAATATTTCTCCAGGTTGCTTTGGCTCTGTCTCAGGTTCCTTCAGAGTTAATGTGATTGCTCCCCAGCAAATAATTTCAGTTCAAATCAGTCCTAATTAAATACCGTGACACTATTATACATGAGTGTCTGAGAAGGTCAGCCGTAATGCTTCCCATGACCCTCTCCTGAGACAGTAATTATATTGGGCTGTGTTGATTGAGGGCAGAAGATAATACTGCTTCGTTACTGAACCTGGTCAAGTTAATCATAGCAATCTGAACAAACATGTAAACAGGGCTTATTCTGTGTATTCAGAAGGTGTTGCTGTTACTCTGAAGCCAATGTAGATCCGTTAGCAGACGTGGGCAGATGTATTGTATGCATGTTAGCTTTTGGTATAAATATACACTGTTTTCATTGTACTCAGTGGTAGGGACTAGAACTGCACTAGGCATTGATAAGGCGGTACGGAGGATACGACAACTGATACGCTTTGGTTTCTCGTGACTTGTAGAAACAGCATCTGTGCCTCCTAAGATTACCATCAAAGATACAGTAATATGAAGTAACAGGGACCACATAAACCAGGAAAGCAGCATATGTCACTCAAGCTGCCAGGTGAGTTCATCCAGGGGTTAATTGCCTACATTTTATTTGCTGCTGTAGGTTAGATTCTGATTTAAAAGCTGTTACTTGCACCAGGTGTGCTTTGGTCTGAGTAGCGGGTTGACTTTTTTTTGTATCTCTGATTCCCAATGGCCTGTTCCTTCTGAACCATGCTCATAAATTCTTTGGACCAAAAAGCCTTGCTCAGCAATAATGTTAGAAGGACTGACCTCTTCGGGGTGGCCAGGAATGAAGAAAAGGAGCTTTATTTAGCTTTCAATTTAGAGTGCTTTAATTTATGAAGACTTGTTAGCAGCCAGGCAAACTCAAAATACAGACCATTCTACTCAGTCTTTTACAGTAGTTTTACACATCCAGATGAACGTATTTTTAATTACTTGCTGTTGCTTATGGCAACCTCATTTCATCCCATCCTACTAACCAATGCAAAAGCAACAGGGATTGTATGGCGCTTGCTTTCCACAGTGCGAGTACTCCATGGAAAAATAATATCTGGAAATATCTGAGTTGCTGCTAGGAAAGATGGTTAATATTAATAACCAGTACATTTTTTTTTTTAACTGTCTTGGGTTTGTACATTGCTCTTACCTTCCTAAAATATAAACATTGTCTGAAGAATGAAGATATTCTGTTTAAATAGCAATAATCATTAAAAACAACAACAATGAAAAGTGTTCTGTGCAATATTTTAGCAGTGTTTTTGCTTACCTGTGAATTACCCAGAGGGAAACTATATGTTGACAGCATAAATAAAATTAAAAAGTTCTTTGTAAAGCTTAAGGGAAGTTATATTTCCAGTGGAGCTAAGCTATCACTGTATCTGATACAGGGAATAATACAGCCTTTTCTTCTCTAAGGGCCAGTTCATGTAGAAGAAAAGAACTTACCAGGTCATGGCCTGACACAGGTCCCAGGACAATCATTGGAAAGACCCCAGGAAGAAATGTTTGTTGCTGAAACTTCCAGTTTCAGTCTTCGCTGGCAACCCCTGTTGGGAGCTGTTACATTTTGAATCTAGACAGATAGCTGGAAGGCCACACTGGGAAAAGCTACAATTCTTAATAGGCTAAAAGGATTCACATCTGATTGTTCGTGCAGAATGGAGATATGATCAAATAAATTACTTTCACAAAACATCCAAACTTCCCAAGTGGCATTATGGGCCATGGATCACTGCACAATATAGGCTGGATTCAGCTGTCTGCAGGCTTTGTCCTTTCATGGCAGGGCTGAGTTTGGCCCAACCTGTGTTTAAATTCTGGTTGGCATTTTCTGTCAATAGCAAGTCAGCTAAGCGTATGTTATGAGATGGGTCTTGCTGATGCTTTCCAAATTGGCGTGGGCGTATTTTTACTTCATATATTTTTCTCTTTGATTAATATGACAACTGTTGTTTGCTCCCCTGAATTTTTATGTCTTGTGTGCTTTCAAGAGGGGCTTATTTAAAAGTGCAACCAGGATTGACCCATTCAGCTCACTAGCAAAATTAGTGCAGTCCAGTTACAGCCATAAATCTTTACTGTTTATCCTATATGGCCTTACGCAGCATGAGAACTGTGTTTGGTGTGTGCGTTTTCTATTTATGCAGCTAAAGAGCACAGTTCTCAGCTGGCGCCTACTGACAGGGCTCCACTAATGTATATATATTTTTTTCCCCTTCCAATTTCAGCAGCTGAGGATCTGGTTCATCCAGTGTAATCATAAGGGCCCATTTGGGCAAGTGCTCTTCTTGATCATTAGAACTGATCGATCGTTCCACACAAATTCATGAATTGATGTTTGGTACACCATAAATCAGACAAGTACAGAGACACAAAGCTGTTCAGCTAGTGAGGACAAAGCAAATTCTAGTTGGACATTTTTATGCCAAGGCTGAGCAGAGAAGTTTCTGTAAACTGGAACTGGCATATTCAAAAACTGTAACAGTCATTAATTGAAGCCAACTGGCACGCGGAAAGGTGTGAAGTTGTTTATCTTCTGAAAACATGAAAGAAATTCGGAGAAGTGACATTCTGTCTGGTCCTTACAGCTGAATGCTTCTCTTGCAAATAGAAGCAAAAATACCATACAGAGCAACGCCACTAAGAAATGACCTTGAAACTAATTCTTGATATATAGACCTGAATGATCACTGCAGAGCATCTGTGCAAGGGAACCTGTAAATAGGTATCCTGCTTGAAAGAGTCTGGAGTGACATTTCCTCTCCCAGAGAGGGAATACCCCTGGCAATGGTGGTTTCTTTGAGAACCACCATTGTTGTATGTGTGTTGTATGTCCAAGCAGATATAATAACAGGGGAGAAAGCAATTTCTTCCTAAACGTTGAGTAATTTGGGACAGGGGCCATTAAAAGTTCAGTACCTTCCCATGCTGAGGCTAACTTAACTTGTTCTGCTGCTGAGCCAACCCGTATTACACAGAAGGCCACCTTTGGTGAAAAGAGTGCTGTGGGGGAGCCTGCCAGGAGAGTCCTCTTGCTAATGGTCATTGATTTGGTGAGGCTTTAGCAGCAGCATGAAAAGTCATCCTGATGTTTTTGTTCTTGGCCACAGCCTTCTCTTAACTTCCTTATGACTAAATTGTGGCTGTGAAGAGGACAGGGAAAAATTGTGAAGTGGCAGATTTAATTTTCATTATCATAATTGGTATTTAAGGGGTTTAAATATAAAACATACGTGGTAGGGGTATGCAGGCAGCTGGTAAATCTGGAAGAGGGTATGCAATAAGAAAAAGTTGGGAACCTCTGATGTAGAGGAAGCTGTCCCAAGCTATCTTTCAACTTGGGTTCATCACCTAAGAGCAGTCTCAGCTGTGGCACATGGAAACTCCTCTGACTGTAAAGCTTTGATTATGGAAGACCAATAATATCAATTAGTGAATTGGTTCAGTAATGGTGGTTGTACACTGGACCCGCAGAGGCGGCGAGAGGACTGCAATATCCATTGGTTGCATTGTGTCCTATATATGTTCTTCTTCATCTTGCTCTTGTCAGGTGAGAAGGTTTGATGGCAGATATCCATTTCTTCTGTGTAGTAAGTCATGCCATAGTAAAGGAACATCTAAAAAGATTGGCTGTCTTTAGGGCTTGCCAGGAAGATCTGAAGCTTTTTACCTCGACTGTTGCTCAGATTTAGATAAAATCGACAGTTATGGATGATAAGGGTGGTTGGTGGCACTTCTGAAATGAAAATTTCGAAATGAGATTCGTAGTTTGTAGTCTCAGCAGCCGTCTCCATCTGCGGCGTTAAGACACGGGGTGAAATTTTCAATAACGCCTCTGATTTGTGAGCCCAAGTCTCATTGGAAACTGCTGGGACTTAGGCTTCAAAGGTACTTGGTTAATCTTGACAGTTTTGGCCCCTGCTGCTTACCCTGGATGTGGTCCCTACCGAACAGGGTAGTGACCTGCCCTGCACTATAGCTCCTCCTGCATCTCTGCACTGAATTGAGAGAGGACGTCCCAGCTTCTGGAGCTCAGGCCAGCACCGTCTGGCAAATAAAAAAAAAAAAAAAAATCAAATACTCACAATAGGACTTTTAAAAATCATCTGTTCTCTAGCTAAGCTTAAACTGTTTCAGTGGTTATATAGAAATACTTTCTGCATTTTCAGAATGAGTTTTTACATTTAGAAACAGTTCTTTTTCAAGAGCTGATATTGTATTTTCTCTGTGTTCTTGCAGCCTTCAAAATGTCAAGGCCCTTGGGAAATAACAAAGCTGAAGCATGATGCTTGGTATTAATTAAACAACTAAATAATTTCTCCTCTTTTTTGGACTTTTGAGACTTCCTTTTGCTTTCCCTTGTTTTACTTGCTCTCTGTCTTCTAGAGTTGGACAAAAATGTATTTTTCTGGCATCATAAATGCTTGTGACAAATTCTCTCTCTCTCTCTCACAAGCAGGTGTTTTCAACAAGAAGAAAACATACCTCTCCAAGGGGAGAAAGTAAGCAGCCCCAAAAATGCTCCCCCCCCGCCCTTTATTTTACTGTCCAAATAAACTCCAATAGTCTAAATACCAGCTTAGTGAAATAGATTATGAAAGCTTAGCCCCAAATGCCATGTTGCATTTTTAAAACGTTTCTATAGCAGCATCTTTATTTATGTGTTTAGTTTAAGGTGCAACCAAGTTTAGCGAAGAAATCAGTCTGGGGAATCGTATAGTGAGCTGCCAAGTCAGACCTGCTCTCGTTGCATCAGCTACTGAGCAATTATGGTCTATCACTACTTCTTGGCCTTTTGGCTTCAGATCAAATGTCTGACGCATCTTCTATCAGGGGACTCGCAAGAGGACCTGCTCCATGAGCTAATAGCTCTTTTCCATTTCTTCCTGCTGGTGCTATCATCCTGAATCACTTTTAATCTTGCCTCCACCCTGCTTGAGGCTGAGTCATGCAAGTAGGGCTGGCCTTGCTCTGGGAAAGAATTAATCCTGGAGCCCCAGGCCTGCACCCTGACCCTCACATTGGGATGTAGTAATACTCCTCCATGCAGACGCTTCTGCTGTGGGAACCGAGGGCAACAGCTCTTCCTGGCTGCTGTTCAAGGAGAAGCAAAGAGGAATTCCTCACTCTGGTTCCCTTTTGGGAACCCACAGAGCAGCCCGATCCTCTGTCTGGAGTGCCACGAAACCTAAATGAACATGCAGTCTAACAAGGGTGCTGAGCATATAGGCTAAACCCTACTTGGGGTTCCTAAGTTCAGTGACATCAGATAACAGCGAGGGGAGGGCTGTAGTTCAGACTTCAGTGGAATCCCCCAGGTTTGTGTTGAAGAAACTGAAAGCCCAAATTGTATTTGTACAGTAGTTCTTCCCTTAGACATGGGCACAGGGCTTCGAAGGCTAAGCTGATGTGCAAGTCCGAGAGGCTGCGAGGAAGGAGAAATTGCTATGGACTATGCTGAAAAAAAGAAAAAGGAACGAACTCCCAAAGGGAAATTCCTAGATGGTTCCCCAGCTTTGCACATTATATTTTAAAACCACCAAGTGAGACTGTCAAGCAAACAAAATGATTTTAATCTGCCTATTCACCAGTGTTTGGACAACTTCCCTGACCACCTTCCCCTGCTCGTGCTCGGTGACCTTGGCAGGGTTGTTTTCAGATGAATAAATTGTTTCTGAGGATTTGGGGCCCGTTTTCTCCAAGGTATTAGTCGCAAACTAATCTTGATAGTGTTGTGTTCTCAGCTATAATAGTGCAGACCACTTGGCTTCCACAGAGTATGGCCAATGTAAGGGCAAGAGCATTCGGCCTATCAGCAATTGCACTTCTGCATTAAGGACTGACTCCTGGTCCCAATTTTGTCAGTGGAAATTTTGCCATTGTTAGGGATACAGCCATCAGTGAAAAATATCTGCTGAGGTGAGATGCATGTTTCATCAAATATACACCAGTAGTAGGAAACAGGTTATTTATAATCCTTTTTAGTTTGGCTTAAAAGGAGGGAAGGCCCCTGAGCTTGGGCTACTTTTGGAAATTATTTAATCCCCTCCGAACAGGTGAAATGTCTGGGCCTTGTATGCATCCTCCAAATCCCACCCATGTGAGTTCTGAAATCGGATGGTCCATGCCAAATGCACCTGTGTTAAGGAGTCCAGAAAATCCTTCAGGGGGAAGGATGTATTTGAATGCAAGGCTAAACTCTGCTCTTGGATGCTCATGAATGGCTGCCCCATACATGTATCCAAAGACAAAATTTGACCTTGGCTGAGAAGTCAGACAACACAGCTAGTACTAACTGGGACACATTGTGTACAGCGAATCTAGAACAGCTGCTGTGCTCGAGAAACTCTTCTTTTTATCAGAGGAAAAGATAGTGTTATCACAAAAGGATCCCAGCCGTGGGCAAACCAAGTACAGTAAGCAAACCCCAAAAGTAATCAAAATCCCAGCGAAAGCCGGTCATTAAAACCCCGTTACATCCTAGGCAGTCCTAGATGATTGGCTGCACAGAGCACAGTGCTTGCACATTTATGCCGAAAGACAGCAAGGGGGAAAACACCTCCGGTACGATGGCGTGGGTCCGGTGTCAGGCAGCAACACTAAAGTCTTTAGATGTTTCTGCCCTCATTCTGCTTGATTTCGTTACATCCTTTTAGACTGTCAGGCCCCGTGTCATCCGCACATAGCAGGTGGAGTTAGAGGAAAGAAGGCAAGAGTTTAGCAGGGAAGGAAAAAAGGAGAAAATTGACTGTCAGAAAATGAAGCTGTTTTAACACAGTTCATTTCAGAAATCTATTAGTGACTTGACACACTTTGCTACATTAACTTTGGCCAGTAGCAGATGTATGTAAGGTCTTGAGAGCGGAACAATGCATTGGAGGTTTTTACTCATTTATTTGGGGGTTTTGACTCATTTATTTTGTTTTACAGGCAATGTGCAAGGGGAAGGGCCTGAGCACTTTGTCATTGTAGATTTTTTTGAACAAGATTTTTTTTTTTTACTAGTAACTCATGACTTTGGCTGCTTCCATATGGACCACCCTAAAGCAGTCCACCTTTTGGAAAGCAAGCCTTTGTAGGATGCCTCACGTTGGCCCCCTGTGTTTTTAAATCATGGCTGTCACTGGTCACAAGTCGTGTTAGCATCTGTTTCTTGCTGAGATCCCACTGAATTGAATGCCAAATCTCTAAAACTCTCCCTGTGAAGTTGGTAGATGATTCCCATTGGTTCCTGTCTAAATTATTCAGTCGGTTTTGCTGTGGACTGTGAAGCATCTGGCCCATTCTGCTGCAGCACTGAAGTGAAGGGCAGCAGAGGAGACTCGTACCAGGATTGTTATTATGGATGTACATTGTACTTCAGAGACAAGTAGACGGTCACGGCCATTTCAACCTCTTGGGGCTTACAAGCTAGGCAGGCTGTGAAGAGCTCTTGGCTCAAATGGGCCTGTGCAGAAAATATAGAGGAAGGGACAGCAAGCTTTTTGCAGCTTCCTTTTGTGGGATTTCTAGCAGATGATGCCCTTGGAAGCAAGGGTTTGTTCTCCTTCCACCTACAAGGAACGACAACATCCGGGTGAATGTAGGAGAACGCACCAGGGGCTTGCTCGGTGCCTCCGTGCTTCTGGCTTCCAACTGTGTCCCCTCGTTCATTGGGAAACAGAGCTCCATTGGAGTTGTGTGGCCAGAGATCTCTTTGCCTTCTCACTTGCTGCAGCCTCTAAATCCAGCTGTAGGTGTGGAGTCCGCAAGGCAGACGGGCTGGACATTTGCTAGTCCTTGGGGGTTCCAGATAATGTCATTTCAATTAGCAACTGCATTACTGCTAGAATAGGCTTCCTTGTCCTATTGGGGTTTACTGGGGAGCAGAAAGACACGAACAGCTGGAGAGGGGGGGGAGTTGAGTTTTTTTTGTTAGATTCAAGTAAAGTAAAATATATCAGTACATTTGCTCTAGATACATGCTGCCTGATCTTTCATCTCAGTGCTATCCAGAAAAATGGAGAGATGGGCCAGTTATCAAAGATGCTTAAAACCAGACTTTTTTTTTTTTATATGCACATTTTAGAAACATGAACACGCACATACAGCTCGGTGGCCTAGACGATATTTTAGGCCAAGAAAGGAGGATGCTTAAGTGATCTGAAAGTACAGTTGACATGCGTTAATATTAATTATTTGTTTTGCTCTGTTGTATGGAGGTAGAACCCAGGAACCCCAGCCAAGTCTCAGGGCCCTCCATCACGCTGGCGCTGTACAGACAAGTAACAGGCTGTCCCAGAGAGTTAATAATCTTAGTGTCAGACAGGACACAACAGATGGATGCGGCAGACAATTGGGCGGGATGGGGAGGGGGGAAATGAAGTTACAAGGAAACAGTTCAGTGAAAAAGCAGAATTCTCCTCTTGTCACTGGTCGAACCATTGCCAGATGGGAATGGTTTGTGGGCTTCATGACAGAGGTAAGTTTTATGGAGGGCTTTGAAATGGGGACTTTGTCTGTTTTGCTGGGGAATTTTTCCCATGCCTGGGGGCAGCAAGAAAGAAAACACCAAGGTCTTTATTAAAGGCCAAAGATTTGTTTCGTTTGAAACTCACCATGGCATCTCCTGGTCGAAGGCAGCGTGTGCAGACTTGGTTTTCAGTGATCCTTGTGATCCTCTCCCGTGCCTCTTGATGCACTTGTCTCTTCTGAGACCTTTGAGTGTGTGGCCCCATATTTGTGAAATGCTAGGGGGGTTTTCGTCCACAGCATCCTTATGGCACATCATCAATCAAAACATGCTGGAAGGAAATGGAAGTGCATTCTGCTTTCATGTTTGTTAAAGAAACCCACTTTAAATACCACTTAGTTAATGCATTTTTTTCCTTTTCAATAGTCTGTTACAAGTTAGCATGGCACCTTACACAAAGACCTGTTACAAGTAAAACTGCAGAATAAACTCACTGTGTAAGCAAAAAGTGCAAAGGGCTGCAGCCATTTAATGAATTAAACTGATAGCAGCATAATTTCCAGAAACTTAAAGCATATGAAGCCTATATTAGGAAGGGCTTTGAAATGAATTATAGATGAGGGAGGACCATGTTATTAAGAGAATATATTTTCCTCGCATTGGGGCTCTGCCCTTGATAGGTTTTCATTACGTGTGGCCAAACACCGAGCTGGAGGATGAGCTACAGTTCCATTGACTTGAGTGGAGTTATGTGCTCTCAGGCTTGCTGAATTTGGAAAGCTATCTGCAGACTCCCCTCTCAGCAGCACTCCTCTTTCTTTGTTAGCTTGTCTTTTCTGAGCTCAATAGGAAGGTGGGATAGGTCAATGAAGAGAAAATATGTAGCCAGTGCTTCAGCAGGTTCTGTTGTCTTTATAGGGGCACTAATTATTACTTTATGGCCATTTATGTCTCTTTTGGGGGGCGGGGAGAGGACCCTGGGGGTGTTATGTGCCTTATGGCAAATATTAACCTAAACACTGCTTTCAGATCCCAGCCTGAATAACACCAAGGTTTGGTGAACTCTACGGGGAGTGGGAGGTAAGAACTCTTTTCCCACTCCCTCCAGAGCTGCGAGCAGAGCAATGACTTGTATACTCCTTATACTTCTGTGGGATTCGGAGCACATCTGACAACTTCTGGAGCCCCAGGTACCCTGATGCTTTTGTTTGATCATCTCAGGTGTACAGCTGGAATAGAGCCCTTGTACCAGCTTGGGACTCCTTGCCCAGCCCCAGCACAGGAGAACTGCAGCGTTCTGCTATGGTTGGGCAATGAGGAGACGTGAGACTTTGGGCTGTGATGGATAGGAGTGTTTCCACTCATTTTTCTTGTTCTAATGGCAATAAAATAGGATTTATTTTTATTTTAGTTCACTCTAAATACCTCCAGACAGTCTTCTGGTGCCAAGCACAGGATCAGTGTGCTTAGGTCAGCTGCTATGGTAACAAGCACCATGTAAAACCTAGATAAGTGGGGGACCCAGCAAGGTAAACTGAGCAAGGATGAAATGGAGCAGCATGATTGCATTGTTCAAGAGGAGTGAAATGCAGGTAGCAAACAAATAGCAGTAGTAATGAAACGTGATAAGAGTTTTGAAATTCTATTATAATCCAAGCTCTTAGGAACAAATGCTTTTCAAAGCTTAGTTTTGTGTGCACTGTACCACTGTAAAATACATGCTTTGAATGTTACAGAATGGTTAATTTTTAATCTATATATGCCTATATAATAGTTTCATGCTGATAGGTCAGCTGAGTTATGGTATGCTCCTATAGTATTTAATGTTGTAAGGTGGTAATTGTACTGCTATTGTAGATGCAGTTGTAGAGCTTTTGGCATGAACATTTTAAACAATAATTAAATACTGCAAAAGCATATAGTTTAAAATTCTGCTCTTAGGGTTAAACATTAAAGGGCCAGATCCTCAGCAGATCCAGGTTGGCAACTCCATGGAGTTTTCCATGAAGCTGCCCTGGTTTACATCAGCTGTAGATGGGGCCTGAAATATTTTTGAGACCTCTTAGCAACAGGGATTTGTCCAAAAATATGACAACATGTTTCTTCACAGCACTAGCATAAGTGCCCTGCAAATGCTGGAGCACTCTGTCCAGCGTGCCAGATAAGTCAAAGGCTGAACAGCAAGTGACAGCCACATAACTGGTGAATGCCCTTGTCACTTGTCTTAACAGTAGCAGCTCTGCTGAGAAGTAGAAAAATGCAGGGAGGACTTTGGGCAGACTGAATGCAGGTCCATAAATGCTGTGTTGTTTCCAGCGTGCTCCTCTCCTCACCCGTGCCAGGCGCTGCAGCAAAAATTACATGAAGAACAAAAAAACTACAATGTGAAACACTAGAGAAGCAGCAGATTTGGCTGCCGGTGCAGGGGGAGTGGAGCAGCATGTAAAAGCTGCAGTAAGATCCAGGGCTCAGATCCTGCTTGCTGTGGTTCCCTCACCCCTGCTTCTGCTTCAAGAGCTTGGCCCACAAAAAGTCAAGAGGACTTAATGGCAATTACAGGCAGTTGCATTCTGTTAAGTGCCTGTTATCAATTCATGGCTACACATAATAGAAGAGCTTTCATACACATACAAGAGAACCCACTTCAAGGGTAAGGAGCAGATCCTTCTTCCCCTGAAATCAATAAAAACATCTCCCATTGACATCAGCGGGAAGAGGATTGGGCCCTAATTGTTGGAGGGAGCTGACCGGGTGAAAAGAAGGGTAAAATGCCTGCAGAACAAAGTGAGGAAGGATTAACCTTCCCTGGAACTTGGGAAAGCAGAGTCCTCTGAAACCAAGGTCATCTGGAAGCTTAGAAACTCCAGGTTTTGTTCGACTGCCAAATAAGGCCTCCTTGCTGACCGTATGCTGCAACACTTTTTTCCTTGAACATACAATGTGCTCCTGAGATAATGCTGGTTTCCTGTCCCTGGCAACATTGTATCCCCTCTTGCTGTGCTGGCCTTCCTCTCTTTGCTGTGTGACATTGCATTGTAGTTGGGGGGTGTTTAATGTAAAGTAAACCTTTCCCTGGATAAACACTTTTTTCAAAGAGAATCAGTCGCACAAGTTTCCTGAGCACAAATCAGCTGCTTAGATCCTGTTCGTTTCTAGATGCCGAGGTGGTGCTAGCAATACTGCCGAGCACTTTTGATCTTCGAAGAACTGTAAAGATTTCACGAATGGATCTTCCCAGCAGCGCTGCAACGTGAAAATCAGCACTGATAGGAAACCAGGGTGGAGAGGGCAGGTGACCTGCTCAGGGTGTCGCCGTCAGAGCCAGGTTAGAGATCATGAGTTCCTGGCTCTTTGTCCTCTGATCACAAGACCCTCCCTTTCTCTACCTCCAACAAGCCAAAATTGAAACCACTGGAGTCCAAATTCACTGAAGTCAGTAGAGTTTCACTAAGATGAAATTTGGTTAGTGTTGTCCACGTGCTGAGGTGCTGGACCATTTTGCACATGCAACCTTAACCATTTGAGGGAAGATAATAAAATATAGCAGAGAGTTTTGTGCATGTTGGCTCTGACTCTGCAATTCGCCTTGTGACCGGAAACCAGTTTTGCCAACCGTTCCCCAGCAGTTGCTTTGTTTTCTCTGTCTATTTTTGGTGGAATATGCCATGCCACATTTTTTAACCCAGCAGCGTGTCTCTGTCAGCTGTTGTAGAAATCTCTGTGCTCTGCTGCAATGCTGTGCAGTAACACAGCAGGCCAGGGGTGTCCTGTTCTTTTTTAGGTAATGATAATTTCAGGGCCTGATCCTGACAGCTCTAATTAGTGCGAGTAGTCCCATCTTACTCGAGTCCATTGGCAGTAACTGAGGTTTGACTGTGCTGAAGCCAGATTCTGTGCTCTCGTCTTCCTCTGGTGGGAGAAAATAAATGTGGCTGGATATTACATGATATTATCTATTATAATTCCATATGAGTAGTTGAGACATGTAAACATGATATTTTCTAGATGCACCAGAATTATAATTAACTTTAACAATTAGTAGAACATTAATTTCTAACTAGCACTTACTGATGCTAAATATACCCATTCCTAGCAGCACGACTTCCATTGCCGTGCGCGCCTCTGTCTTCTATCCAGGGTTTGCCTTGTCTGTTAGAGAAGAGCATCTCACCCGAGCATTTCAATGGATACCTTGCAAAAAGGAGAGGGAAACTTTAAATTGTTTGCCTTTTGGCTTGGTATTGACTGTCTCTGTGGAAGAGAATATTATGGGGTGTGGAAGAGCCATAAGAAATAGTTCAGTTGGAGTTTAGAAAACTTTTGGAGTGAATCCAGCTGTGCCCTAAGGAATAGTGCTGTGGGGCAATGCAGCAACTGTCAGATCCCCAACGCTGGGGTGGTGGTTGCGTGTCCTGCTGAGGTAGGTAACATTTATACAGTCAGTCATTTTGTGCATTAGCTGTTTTCTGTTCCCAGAAATCCATCTTCTCAATATTAAGGGGAGGAGATCTACCTGGAATACTACTAGGTGTAATACTAGCAAAATTCCCACAACATTAGAAACATGAGATTGGGGTCTAAAATATCACACAGATGCCACCTTACAACGAAAGTGCTTGCTGTGTTGTGAATCAGGTTCAAGTTGAGAACCTGCCGTGTTGATCTGGAGAAATGTTCGTTGTTTATGGGCTCTTCACGAAAGAAATGCATTATTGAAATAAGCAATAAATTAAGAGGAAGTGTATGTAAGGAGCAGGGTGAAAGGGCGACAGTGGCAGAATAATTGAGGCAACAGCGAGTGGGAAGAGCAATCAGCTGAGTGGTAGCTGCTGAGCCCATGAGACAAAACATGGGAAAAACCCAGCCAGCCCTTACTCCTTCCTTGTTGTTATTAGGGAATTTTTGTTTAACTATTTAGGTGCAGAATCCCCTTCTCAGTCCCGTGATGAGGAAGGCTGGCCAAAATGCAGCTGGTTCAAACACTGTCCCAGAACTTTTACAACTCAGTCCACCATCGCTCCTAAGCTGGACTTCCCTCACAAACGAGTCTTACCTTCAAAAACCACTGCATTCAGTGGCATTACTCTTGCTTTTACATGTTTCTGAAAGGGGAGTCAGGACCTCAGCAGTATATGCAGAGATGCAGCCCCTTAAGATGATAGGTCCTATGACACTAGTTTTGCTCAAGATCAAGCACAGTGTGATCTTCTTGGTCATCTTCACCAGTACGATCAGGGGTAGGAGCTCTTCAGTGTGGAGTGATGAAGGAAACTGCTTGTTGCAGGTATGACCCAGATGGGGAGTGGGGTTCAGGGCTCAGAAACCAGGGGCCTACAATACAGCAAGTCCAGAAGCCAAGCTGAGGGTGACAGTACCAGGTCTTATGGCCCTTTCATTAGGGCCTTGAGGCTCCCATTGGCTTCCCTGGGCCACTGATCCGCATTGGGAACCTCATGGGATGGCCCAGGCTGATCTGGGTTGGGTCCAGTACCCAGCCACCTGCTCCCAGGCCACTGCCCATGAGCCTTAAAGACCCCGGGTCAAGCCCCAGGGATCCTGACCCTGCCTTTACAATTCAGTTTCGTTAAAAAAACTACAAGTTCTAGTGGAGACATTTCTTTAAAACCAAATACTGGCCAGAGCGAAGAGGAACGTGGGTATACCAGTGGCGTAACTGCTGAACAATGAGACCATGGAGAGTGTCTGCAGGTGCACGTTAGCTGGAGACATGCCCAGATTTACAATCCTGTTTCAGCCTTTGTACATCTGCCAGCACTAAACCCTCCATTGTAAGTATGCGGTAGTGGGGGGCTAGACATGAGAGCCTTGCTATTTCCTCACCCAGGCATCTGTCCAGATCAAGAGGCAGGTTTAAATCTGCAGAGAGTTGTTTGTGTTCGTTAGCACTGATCCGTCACATGCTGCCCCTGACTGATTGGGAAGAATGGCTAATAAAGCCTCGGACTAAGCTTTTATGAGAGGTTGGAAGGACAGGAACATGCCCGATCGATCGCTTAGCCATGGCCAGCATTCGTTCAGCCCCTTGCCTGGGCTTTGAGAATACATTGTAGTGATTCATAAAAGCAACGCAGCACCAAGCTGAATATGCTGATTGTCTTCCTACGGGCCAGAGCCCCAGAACAGTTGGGCTCTTCCTGCATGTCTCACACAACCAGTGACTATTGGGTAGGCAGGACTAGAGCTTCCAAAATAAATTTGGGTAAGGATGTAAGAGAGGTATCAGCCTTGGAAGGAAGAAAGGGAGCTTAGCTATGATGTGTGGCAGTTGTACTAGTGCTTACTGGCTGGTAGGTGAGCTGTGTGGCCTAGAAGAGGGACATGTAATCGTATTAGTGAGATGTCTGAGTCTCTTAATACCTGACGGGGATTGGCCTGGTGGATAGAGCCATGCTGTTTATAACATCCAAACTGCTAAGTACATTCTTCAATAACTGCTGATAGGTAGCTAGGGCCACCACGCCGGTTATGTTAACCTGCTTCTGAAAATTTAAGCATATCAAATTCTCCCTAGCATTTGGGTGTTTCCCTTGCAGCATTCCTGGTTCTGACCCTCGCGGTGTTTTGTACCTGCCAAAGACGATGCATTGTGGTTGTGTAGGTAAGCTCTCTTAGTGCCTGAAAAATGTTTCCTTGTGTTGGAGTCTGATTTGATCTGCTTTCCGGCTTAGTGATTCGGACATGTTAGATCTCTAAAGCTAAGCAGGTTTGGGTTTGGGTTCCATGCATGTCTAGGAAACAAAAGAGCTGAAAGCGAAAAGGAAGAGATATATTAGAGGTTCATTTTGCGTTGCTCTTGTTCTTTCCTCTAAGCCAGTACTAAATTCATGCACGATAGCAAAGGAGCACTACTGCGGTAGGGGATGTCTTTGGGATAAGACAAAGATGGGGCATGGGAGAAAATCCTTGTGGCCTGTCCAAATTCTGCTTTGGATGAAACTTCCCCATGTTTTCAAATGAATACAACTTTCTTCAGAGGTGGTGGCATTGCAGTGGTGAGTGAAGTGGCCCTTTGCATTACTGGCCCTCATGTGGTTATGGGAGTTAACCAAGGTTTCTAAAACATATAAGATGTAAAGAATGGCACGAGATACAGCTGCACTCCAGCGTCACCCTGCCATAGTATGATAGTGTTGGAAGAGGCCCCAAGGGTCATCCAATCCAACCCCTGAATCAATGTTGGGTGCACTGTTCCTATGCAGAGAGATGCCTGTCTGGTATAACATATGCAGAACCAATTAAAGGAATTTTTTAAAAGTTAGCTTAGGAGCTTTAAACACCTCCATCTCTAGCACCCCTGTCTCTAGACATCAGTGTTATTCTTGATTTGTACAGTCAGAACCATCATTTCTGGCATGTTGTTACTGTCCAGCCCCATGAGAGGGTTTGCAGCAAGAGGCCTTGAAAGCTTTAATAACATGTGAGCACTCGTAGTTTAAAAAATATTAAAGTGTTGACCTTTTACATCTGTAAAATCAAAGACAGAGACTCTGGGAAAATGGCAACATGATATATAGTCATCTTGGGTTCTGAGAACATCACACAGCATTAAATGTGACTTCCATGATTGATTATGTTGCCATAAAATAGATTGCAAACTCTTCAGGGCAGGAATTCTCTTACCTTAAGTTTTCTCCAGTGCTTTGGACCACTTATCTTGGTTGGCACTCCTGAGAGATACTGCAGATGTGTTTTTGAGGGCCTGTATATGTAGATTTGGAGGGTTGAATTCACTCTGAGGCAGCTGGGATGTAGCTGAGAAGGATTCATCCCAGCTCAGAGTAGCTTTTATAACCAGCAGGAGCAATGTGCAAACGCTACGAAGGGAGATGAGAAGGTTTTCAGAGATGCTAGTTGGCTTGACTCTATCCCTTTTAGCCCATTTGGGAGATGGCTGCAGGCTTCTCTTTAGAGTGAAGGGGATGGGTGGCTTGTGCCACAGTCTCCTGTGTACACACGCTGCCTTGTATTGGGCTTCCTCTTCCAAGGCTGGGACCTCAAGTTCCTGTAGTTCAGGGGTGGGCAAAATATGGCCTGCAGGCCGAATACGGCCTGCCAGGCAATGCCACCCAGTTTGCAGGCACCTCTGTGAGCCTGGCACTTCCATGCAGGAGGTGCGGCTGTGGTTGCAAAGCAGCCAGCCCCCCAGCCTGGCCTGACCTGCCCTGCCCTGCCCCACCCCTGAGCTGGGGGGTGCTGGAGACCAGAAGCTGCTGCCTGGCACAGCCTGTCACCAGCCTCCCTGTCTACAAACTTGGAAATGCAGGTAAGGGTCCCAGGGCCAGGGACTCCCGCTGGGGGGAAGGGAATGGAAGCATGCAGAGCCATGCGCTATGGAGCCAGGCTGGCTGCCTCGCACGTTGCAGGAGCTGCGAGCTATGAGGCCAGGTGGAGCTGGACCTGCATATTACCACCACATGCAGCTTCAGGGACTGCAACACCCACAGTCTCCCACGT
>NW_005842168.1:663093-665824 GCF_000455745.1 Alligator sinensis | reverse complement strand
GCCCCCCCCCCCACCCCCCCCCCCTGCCACACCCCCCACTCCCCAACCACACATCCCCCACATACACCCTCTTACCCCCCTCAACACAATATACAAGAGTAAGACTGTATTTTAATCTATTATGCAATCATCTCTAGCTACACTATGCTAACACACACAAATCAGCATAAAAAAAATTAAATAAAATTAAAATAAGTTATAGCAGATGCTTTGTATGATTTGTTGGGGGTTTTTTTCCAGTTTCAAGATGGCAAACCACCCCTCCGCCCAAGGAGTTCTTCCAGGGCAAGGGGAGGGACTTGTGGTGGTAAAGGTCATGAGTTAGGGGCGGGGCTTCTGGTCCCAAGATGGCATCAAGGGGCGGGGCTACCCTTGCAGCCCTCGACAGCTCACCAAATCTCATTAAGTGGCCCTCCAGCCAAAATAATCGCCTGCCCCTGCTTTAGTGGAACACAGAGTGAACTGAGGCCTATGTTTCCTTGTATGTGTTCGTATTCAGGGGAGGACTAGAGAACAGGCTGATATTCTTTTTAATTTGGAATAGTTCTCTCCCATAATCCAAAAAGTTGGTCAGATGGCCAACTTCCTCTAATCCTAGTATCTGTGAACTTCTTGTATCCAGAGAGGAGGAGGAGGAGGAGGGAGGGAGGGTTGATGAGTTAGTATTATTTTTTTTTCCTTCCCGTTCTTTGTATAAAAGTTTCATTATTTAATAAAAGACAAATAATTTGGGTTCTAAAGTAGTACTGCAAAAGGAAAACATTGCAAATTAAAACATTACTGAGACAGGCATTCTTCTGTATGCAGAACAGACATTGCAGTGTGGCAAATACAATAAAATACAAATACAGTAAACCTCACAGTAAAAAATTACAACAAAAATAAGACAAATAATGGAGGAGCGTTACTGCTTTTATTTTATGCCTGTAAAAACTGTTGCAAGGATCCCATGTTAAGACTGAATTTATGTGAGTTAGAAAACCGTATATATTTTTGAAGATGGCAATATTTTTAAGTTGGTAATATTAGCATTTTATAGGCTGTAACTCTGCATACTTGTATGTTAAGTGACCTCTACTTAAATCATCCATTTTTATTCACTGTAGAAAAATCTTCCAATTTGTGACAATTATTTTAGAAGTCTTAAACTCTGTGGGGTTTATTTTTAGTTTTTGGGGCAATGGCAAATGTCTGGGGACAGACCTGCAGTCTTGCATAGAATTAACTGGGGAGTGGCTAAGTCTGCCCACAGACTTTTCATGACTGTGCCAGTTAGAAACTTTGCAGTACCTCTGATCTTGCACTGTAAACCTCCTTGTCTGCCATCACAATTGCTGGTTTTACAGTGTTCTTAAAGACACAACAGAAAGATATTTTTACATGAAACAGCTTTCATGAGGTTGCATCCAGCTGCCACGTACATCTGTTCACTGCACTTCTCCATCAGATACAACCCCGTAGACCAGATTCTGTACTCGGTTTACACCAGTGTAAATCCAGCTGCACACCACTAAAGCCAGTTAGAGCCACACCAGATCTGTGCAGGTGTAACACTGGGCAGAATCTTGTCCTGTGATTGATTGAATTTGATTGGGTTATTACAGAGGGTCACGTGTCATGAAAAAAAAGTTAACAGGAGTTATTAAGTCCAGTGCCTGAATATTAAGTGCTTCCAGACTCATCGATTAGTCTCCAGTTGGCCAAGACAGGTGCTCAGGGCTAAGACTTATCTTCTGCAGAGCGGATTGAGTTATGATGTAGCTGATACAAGAGACTAAGTAATCTGTTTATAAATCTAGCCTCCCCAGAGGACACTGGGCTTTATGCACGGCATCAAGCAGCATCTGGATGCGGGGAAAGATCAAATTCACTAGTTTCTCCCACCTCCACTATCCAGCCAGCCACTGCTCCACAGAAGGGAGTGCACTCCACCTCCTTAAGTTAGGTTTTAGTTTTATTCTTCCCTGTAGCCTCAGATCTATGTCCCGTGCTTGGCGTTCCTCTCTAGTCAACCTTCAAGAGCCTTATAAGAACTTAGGAGGATTCCCCGGCTCGGCACCTCGCTTGTAGCCAGGTCTCTGCACAGCCATGTTGCAGGGCGTAATTCTGTGTAGGATCTTTCACCTGCTTTCTACCCGGCAGGTAGGCTGTAGCCTCAGTGACCTTTTGCTTTTTACCGACTGAAAATCCTAGATTGTTTCCAAGCATTGTGTGCATGGGGCGAATCTTTAGTCTGGTGTTAGCAAACTTCAGCTTCAGTCTAGTGTATTTGTGGAAAAAAGAACTTCAAGAAGATTCAAGTGTAATCCAGTTGATCTGGATATCATAATGGTCATCAGGATTTTGAAAGTCCCTCTCTGCTCTCTTCTGTTTACAAGGACAATCATTTTACCTTCATTTTAAGCATTTAACTGTTGGTTCTTTATGGGCTCTTAGCAGTTTATAACTTGCCTGCTAATCCCAGTGTGTGGATTGTACTGTCTGACGGTCTCCAGCTGGTCCAGGAGCAAAGTGAAATGCTCATTAGGAGCTGCCTACAGATCCAAAGCAATGAGACACAATTAGAGCAGGAGCACAATGGAGTTTGCTGAGGGAAATGAAGCTACTTTTCTGTACTCAGGAACAGGAACATATTTGTGCAGTATTGAAGTATGAGTGTTTTGCTTGTCAACATATTGGCCAGTTTGTTTCCTGGAGGCTCCTGGCCTTACGAGACTCAGAGTGTTCAAAG
>NW_005842168.1:596773-663062 GCF_000455745.1 Alligator sinensis | reverse complement strand
TCTTTCCCTTGTTAGCCCATCAAGTTGAAGGATGCAAGCAGGGGGCTGCGTGCCTAAGTCCTCAATTACCCACTTCTGCTGTCCGTGTGAGACGCATCTGTCCATCGCATCTAAAATAACTGCTGTTTCTCTTGTAAATGAGTCCCAGGACTAATAAGCATATAGGCATTTTTTTTATGTTTGTCCTCAGCTGAAGAAAATAACAGTTATCTCCTCCTCCTTCCAGTGCCTGTGGTTTTTGGACTTGGGTGTAGACTGTAACCACCAAGTAATATTACATTAAGTCACATATCCCAAAGCGATACATTGGTCAGCATCTGACTTAGACGGGAACAGAACTGAAAATCTAAAGGTGAAGGGCTTCAAATCTTTCAAGATTTTTTGTCTTGTTGGTTTTTGTCTGCAGCAACCAGAACGGTGCATGAGGAATGAAGGGAACTAGAAACCAGTTGAAATCAAGGTTAGGTTCTTTGGGCTAGTCTACATACAAACCAGTCGTCTTTGTGCTCCCGCCCTCCTTTGGAAGAAAATAATTGAAGTAAGCTTGTATAGAAGGAAAATTCAGGCGTCACCCGCTGATTAACAGCATTGGGATTGGGATTGAATTTCCCAACTCCCGATACAGCAGGACAAAGGCATTAGTACAAAATTATTTCCAATGCTGCCAGAGCAATGCAGTTTTTTGTAGCCCTTGACTTCTACACACTTGCCGTGGGAGTTTTTGTTTCTTTATTTCCGTCTGCTGTTTCTGTGCAAATGTGCACTTGGAAATGAAGGGGCGATGAAATAAACTATGTCAGGTGGCATCTCCTCTGCCCCTCTGCCTTGTAGCTATTCCTTAGCAGGGGAGCGCAAAGATCCTTTATTGCTGTCTTTCTCTCTTTCCAGGGTGATGGTTTTAATAGGTTTGCAGTCTGCCTTTATTTCTTTTTATGCAAGACAGCTCATGTGCTTATATGTATCAGTTGCCGTTTGGTACTGAATGTAATTGTGTTCACACAACCCACTTGTAAATGGAGCTGGAGTAACTTGCAGGCACACCCCCAGCTCAGCGTAGGCCCTAATGGATTTGCTGTTTCTTTGACTTGAGCCTTTTCAATGGCAAACAGCCTCCTCCCCTTCTTTTCCTAGGACTCCTGTCCTTCACAAAACAGCTTCCTTGCCAGCCTGTGAGAGAAAGGGAAGGAGCCACTGCTTCTGCTGGCATCTGAGTGATGGTTAGGTGTAGGGCCTCTCTGTCCTTTAATTTAGCCTCGGCCATGAATTTCAAGGACTGATGATGCCATAGTGACTGTACTGCTAGAGGGACTGACCTACAGTATTTGAGATGAAACGGAGAAGTCTTCTGTTTGTCTGTGGCATCCAGTTCCCGTTACATAGGGTGAGAATTAAAAACCCCGGGGTGCTTAATAGAGGGATCGGTGATTCTCTTCCTATTAAACCAGATTATCGTTCTCAGAGAAAAATAAATTCAAATGTGTAAAACCATGTGCAAATTACTCCTGAGCTGGTAATCACTACAGCGCTTGACTAACCTGCTGACGACTGTCATTGGGCTCCTGTGGACATGCAAAGAGCTCCAAAAAAGATGATTTTGGTTTATTCCAGCATTCAATGTGATACCAAGCCTGTTGGTTTTTACTTGCTTATTTTTGGTGCTTCAAGGACTGCATGAAGATGATGGGTTATTATTCAGGGGCAGTCTCTTTTCCCCTAAACACACAGGGCCATAGAGACTTCCATTTAGGTTTTGTGGGTTTGAGGCTGTTGCACAAGTAGATGGGAAGCTGAACAGGATCTTAAACTCTAAATTCCCTCTAATTCAGGGAGGGGTTAAGGGAAACGTGGGACCAAGGATTCAGCAACAACTGCCAGACCCGAGTGGTGAGTACAGCTCTGTACAGCTGCTGCGGAGACTGTGGACAGAGCCATCGTCTGCCCTTCATTTTTAGTGAAATCACTGCAGTTCCACTAGATCTATATCTGGTCAACCTGCTCCTTTGTGGCGTAGGATTTCTGTGTGCTGACAATCACTGACAGGTGGAGAGACCTGGAGGTGATGATCAGATCCTGAATGCACCATGTTTCTTAGAAGCTGGACATTAGAGCTGAGAAGATGCTTCTTAGTTGCCATTCAGGCACCTTTCTCACAATGGTGGCTTCAAGTCCAGATGATTTAAGCAGACAGTGCAAGCGAACTTTGTGTAGGTCTTGTCCTAATACAGAGAGTTGTGCAGGTCTGTTTGTTGGTTTTGTTGCAATTAAAATGTGCTATCTAAATAACTGATAAAGCAATGAATGAGCACCTCCAGCCCACCATGGATGGCGAGGGAGAAGCTTCCTCCCCACATCGAAAGAAAGAGGTTGGCTGATGCCCCATGCACCTTCCAAAATCATATTTGCTTTTTGCGGTACTTGCTGCTGTGCACATGATTTGCATTGCTAGTGATGCAAGTGAGTTTGAACTAAGGGATGTCTCATGGCAATGAACATCCAGGGTTAATGATGGGTGTGAAGAATAGTTCCTTTGATAATTTTGGAATTGTTGGCTTCAAGTTACCTTTCTGGCTCTGGTTCATGTATTTTCATGGTGGCGCTCTCAGCATTTCTATTGTCCTGGTGAGGTAATATTGAGATCAGCTTCGCTGCTGCTCCAGCCCAGCACCAGGCCGCAAGAGAAGACATTTACACTTCTCTGAGCTGCAGAAGACAGAGGGGCACTGTAACCTCTGGTGCCGCATCAGGCTTAGAGTTTTAAACAGTTCTGTTTTGAGTTGGGCCCTTCCTCTTTTAAAGTTTTTGCTTTTCATTGAAGCCAAATGTAAATGAGATCAGGATGTTATGTAGTTTGATGCAAAAATCCTACATAGTACAAAAAGTTACTGGCCGTTGGCAGGACTCGCCTTTCCTGTTCCCCCCGGGGATTCTTCAGTCCCTTGGATCTGCATGCAGTAAAGGCACTTGGCATTTTAAAGTCTACCTGCTGGATAGCACACAATACAAACACTTCTCCAAGCAGGTCAGGCTCTGACAACCAGCAGATGAAGATTTTCTAGTGATGGCTTGAGAAACATCGGCTTTTTCATTTTCACCTCTTCCAGTATTTCACATGGTAATTTAGGGAGGGGGGACGCAGAGAGGGACACTTGTTCTTAGGAGGGGTTCTTTAAAAAAACAAGACCTAATACGTGACATTCCTATCAAAAAGAATAGTTCTTGCCCAGCCAGGTGAATCTGAAATCCTCTAGTTTTGATGGGGTATAAGAAAATCACTGCTGGCTCTGTAAAAGCAAACCTCATCTGACCAGATCTGGAAAACAGAAATACATCCCACTTGGCCATTGGAAGTAAGCCAGGGGGAAGAGGAGGTGTCAACTGCACTGCACGTCCCATCTCCATCATTACCTTCCTTCCCATCTGATGATACTAATACCTACCCTGGCATTTTCAGCTCCCTTTTTAAATTTTTTCCCATTTAGTAGCCTCTCTTTGCCACCTGTCCTTCTAGATGGAGGTATGTTGTTACCTTTCGTGGAGGTGGGGTCAAGCGGTTGGGCAGCATAGGACAGGTTTTGTAAGCACAGACATGTTGCAGGAGGAGTCCCAAGGTCCCACTCAAACCTGTGCTGCCTGCAGCGCCTCTTCCAGCCTGGCTGCGCTGCGCTGGCTCCCAGATCCTCCTGGTTCAGGAGCGGAGCGACCGTGGCTCCAGAGTAGAGTTCATGGCGTGGTGGGAGCTGCATTGTCTTCCTTGAAGTCCGCAGAGCGGTACGTACGGGCGTGTGGAGTAGCATCTGCTTAAAACTGGCTTTCAGTCTCTCTCAAATCAGGGACTGAGTTTAGTGTATATGGAGCATCAAAGGGTGTCTAAATGTGGCAGCCCCTTGGAGTGCTGTTTGTTTGACCAGCACACCTCAAAACCCGTGGCTGCTTGGCCACCTGTCTGTTTGGTGTGCAAGGCTGGTTTGTTGTGAGTGTGTAGACTGTAACACCCCTGCGTACATGCACATACTTGAGGCAGTGGCTCAGGTTACTGACTGAAACGCAGTCCTCAGAGTTTTAACCCACACTTTTCAGCTGGGAAATGGGAGGCCAAACACCAGAAGCAAGAGGTATCCAGTTGTTCTGTGTCATGTGATCAAGGTTTTTGTTTGTTTGTTTGTTTTCATCCACAGCGGATCCCAGCATCCATACGGTGGTATCTGGAATGGTCATAATGTCAGGCTGTCAAATGGGCCCTTAAATTAGCTGTCCCTTCAGTATTAACTCATGCATCTTTCCCAAATCAGCTGTTCACAGGTGTTGCAGGGTCTTTGAACCACGATTCTGGGTTTCTTTTACCACCTCTGCCACTGACTTGCTTTGTGACCTTGCCAAATCTCAAGGGCCGGATTTTCAAATGTGCTGAGCAAGCCTCCTAGCTTCTCACTGAAGGGAGCAGGGGCTGCAGACAAAGCTGGAGTTGTCCCAAATAGCCTGCTCCATATTGCAGGTGCTTGGTAATGTTTGTAAAGCAGTCTGAGATCCCCAGCAAAAGGTGTTGTGCCAGGGAAAAAGAGCAGTATTTTTTTATTGGACTCCAGCACAACATATTTCTTCCATGCCGAGGTTTTGAGTTTAATGGTGATTCCCTAATATCTTTTTCAGAAACCCCTGGAGTTGTATTCGCTGAAGCTCTTTGTCAACTTCCTGAACACTTCAGGCCCCTAACCTCACTGCTGCCGGGCTTGCTTCTCCAGTCCTTCCCTAGGGCATTGCATCATAAGCTGATGGAGAATAGGTTTAGGTTGGAGATCAGAAGGCAATAGTTTACAGTTAGGGTGGCCAAAATCTGGAACCAACTTCCCAGGGAAGTGGTCCTTGCCCCTACCTTGGGCAAATTCAAGAGGAGGTTGGAGGATCACCTGTCTGGGGTCTTGTGAACCCAGCATTTGTTCCTGCCTGTGGCAGGGGGTCAGGCTAGATGATCTGTTCAGGACCCTCCTGACCCTAGCTACTATGAAACTATCCCTCTGGGGAGTTTATCTAATACCCTTGACTTTGAGAGCTGTTCAAATTCCCGCGCCAAAAGGAGATGGGAAATCTATTTCCTATTGTTTTCATGGCAGTTGGCAGAAAGAAAATCTCTCAAAACATGTCATTCTGATCCAGCTTATTGTTGGGGCTTGATTCAAATGACAAAGCTGGCTCACTTTCCCGTGGGCAAAGCTTTTGCCCCAAGACCAGGACTTGTTTGCTGTTTATATCCAGGACACGGAGAAGCGGGGAGCGGAGGGGGACGACCGATGTTTCCTAGGGAGTGAGAACTCTGGACCCAGCAGTCATGAATTACAAGGCTGATTTTTTTTTTTTTTTCTGTATGTATGTCTCCCCTCCCCTCCTTGCTCTGTTTTGTTGCTGTCCTCAGCAACATTTTTCTTAGCTATAGTACCATTGACTCCCGTGATGTTTTAATAGTAGCTGCTGTTTACACAGTTGCCACTTAAATTGTTGTCATTTAAATTTGCATGCAGAGTTGGTAAGCATTGGAGTTTAGTGTGGCACCCCAAAAGTCATTTGTATTCCAATGGCTGGAGTTGTCTTGGTAACGCTTAGGTGACTGGAAACCATTTGCAGACGGGAAGTTGTATTTTAGCACTGCTCACTAATTCCAGTGCTGGTTATAACCGGCTGGACCGTGCTGGATCTCTGTGGCACCTTATCACTACTGCAGAGCCCGGGTCTTAATGTGGTCTCACTCGTTCTGCCTGGTAGCTCTAGACTGGGTGTTTAAACATGGACAACACTAATCCAGGCTATTTCAGAGGCTTTCGCTGTTGTTGAAATGTGATGCTACTCTAAATCTAACACCTTGATTTGAGACGAAGGAATCATGCAGCCAACACTTGACTTATTTTTCCTAAGTGAGCGACAAAGATTTTGGAGCTTTGAGAAATGGCTTTTGTTCTAGCATCCTAGGCCATTTCCACACTTAAAGGAGTAGAGGATGCTGTTCTGATGAGTCAATTACCTACAAATGGGGGAAAAAAATCACACCTGTGACTTCCTGTCACTATTTATTTCTTTACTCTTCTTTCACTGTCTGGAATTTCAGGCTTTGTAAGTAAAGTAATATGTAAAACTTATACAGCATTTTTACCAGGTAGGAGTCATAAAAAGCCCCCAGCCTATATTCTGTGACTTTTCTTATAGCCTCCCATATAAAAACAGCTGTGGCAGTGGACTTGACCTGAAGTAAGATAGCTGCAGGTGGTCTTCTGCTGAGAGTACTGGTCACGGTGTGCTGTAACAGGACTTGAATTACTGTAGGGCACTGGCATGTGCATATAATTGATCATGGTGCCCAGATGGTGGCGGCATGTGAAAAAAGAGGCTTTTGGGAGCCAGATCCTCTGCTGGCATGAATTAGACTAGCTTCATTGACTTCAGTGAAGCAATGCCAGTTTATGCCAGCTGATGATCTGGTTCAAAGAAAGCAAGACATCTTTTGTATCGTGGGAGGCTTCAGGCTGAAAGCCACAGACACCGTTTGCAGTAGCCTGTGGGAAATTGTTTGTAACGCTGCTGCTTGGTGATTGAAATGGAAGGAGAGTTGCATATAATCCATATTGTGTTACCCAGACATGGAAACCACCTTCAGCTTTGGAAGACAGATTCCGCAGCTCGAGGAGGCTCCTTTCTGGGAGCTGCGTCTAGTGTTGAAGATGATGTTTTAGATGAACATGGCCAGTGGCCACCTGATGGAGAGTGCAAGAAACAGTTCAAAGAAAAACAGCACCTGTGGCCACTGGCAGGTTTATCCATGCTAGTGTTGGGCTTGTGGTACTTCATTGTCTCATATGAACTTTCAGCAATAAATGGATGCAGTTCTGAGATCTTAATTTCATCTCTCTATTCCTTCCTCTCCTTTGAACTCCAGAAAATAAACTATTTAAATCCGAGGCACCTTTGGAAATAAGTTCAAAGGCTCAGGAGACTTTGCTTGTCAGTCGTCTCCTCTAATGTATGTTTTAAAACACTCTTTTCCTGCAAAGTCCAGGGAATTGATGATGAGCCTAAGTTCTTAATAATGGAGTAACATTTTTCTTTTTTTCTGAATACAAGGAAGGTCTATCTGGTTGCTGTTGTCCTCGGAGTAGTGCAGGAAGGCTCTCATTAAACATATGGAATTATACTTCCCGCTTTTGGCTTCTGAGCATCCAATGGTTGAATGACCTTTGGCTTTGAACCATGAATAAAGGACTGTTTTGTGCAATTCATCATTAGGATGGTCCATACACATACTTTTGTTACGCTACGATACGGAGGGGGTCGATTTTATTTTTTTTTTAAGCCAGGGTAATGGGGGGGAAATGTATTCATCAACATCTACCTACATAAAAGGAGGGGCGGGTTGTTTGCATTTGGAGGCAGCAGGCAAAGTGGTTTCTCTTTGTCTTGAGTTTTCTAGGCTACCCCTCACCACTGCTCCTCCACCTCCAGCAGGAGAATCGACGTTCCTTTGTTGCCTCCTGTTCATTTCCATGGTAGCAGATTATGTCGTCACATGAACAAGCTGATTATATAATGGTATTGCCAGGGCAAGCTGCGGGGAATGACACTAGAATTTCCCCCGGAGGGTGGAAGAATAAGAATGGAAATGGTGGTCGGGATTAGCTCTGTGTCACCGTGTGAATTCCATCAACTGCAACACCTGGTTTCAGCCCCACAGAAGCTGTAAATAATGTGTTGTAATTAACGGCTTGCTAGGCGTCATAGTGGAGATGGGATTGGATAAGGTACTGCAGAACTCAGCAATTTCAATAATTGGGATGAACCTGTGGTTTAGTTAAGGGGTTGTTGTCCCTTCCCTCTAATTAGATCAGTGCTAGAACTAAATCACCTCGCTGCACTCACCCAAATAGCCCCACTGAAATCAACCCTGCTACTCAGTTGAGGAAAGCAAGTACAATGTGTTAGAGAAAAATGCCACAGTAGACTTCAGGGGGTGTTGACTGTAGCTGTGTTGGTCTAATGACATAGGCAGACCAGGTTCTTTGGGTAAATGTGGTATGTTTTATTAGACCAACTAAATCATTAGAAAAATTGTTCTTTTGACTGTCACAATAATCCTCCTCTGTACAGGATAGAGAAGTGCTATGCAGTCATGTTTATCTCAAAGAATCATAGTTCTGGAAGTCCTTGTATACTGGTTTATGTGCAGGCTTTTTAGTTATGGTTTTATATTTTTCTTGCAGCCACTGAAGTTTACAGTGGATATGAATTCTTCAGTTCCTCCTGTTCTGGTTTGTGATGCTGCCTAACTGCATACGAGGGACATTTTGTCATGGGAGAAGTAGTTGCTCTGTATAAATTGGTAAACAACTTTGGGATAGAATATGCTACCTATACTTCATAGTTTCATAGTTTCAGGGTCGGAAGGGACCTAATAGATCTTCTAGCCCGCCCCCCCGCCAGGGCGGGAGAACAACCCAAAAACACAAACAAAACCACTCACCCTAAAAACAAAAACGGGACTCAAATGAGTCCAGCCAGGTAAGTATCCAGCCTCTTCTTAAAGATCCCCAGGGTAGGGGCCAGCACCACCTCCCTTGGAAGTTGGTTCCAGCTCCTAGCCGCCCTGACTGTGAAGTAGTTTTTTCGGATGTCCAATCTGTACCTCCTCTCCATCAACTTGTGCCCATTATTCCTTGTTATGCCAGCAGGGGCTAGGGGAAACAGCGTCTCCCCCAAACCCTTCTGGTTCCCCCTAGTGAGTTTATAGACGGTCACCAGGTCCCCCCTCAGCCTTCTCTTGTGGAGGCTGAATAGGTTCAAGTCCCGCAGTCTCTCACTGTAGGGTCTGCCCTGTTGTCCCCGGATCATGCGGGTGGCCCTCCTCTGGACCCTCTCCATGTTGTCCACATCCCTCCTGAAATGGGGCGCACAGAACTGGACACAATACTCCAGCTGCGGCCTGACCAGCGTCGCATAGAGGGGGAGGATCACCTCCCTGGCTCTACTCGAGATGCACCTGTGGATGCACGACAAGGTCCGGTTAGCCCTGCCAACCATGACCTCGCATTGTCGGCCCATGTTCATCTTGGAGTCAATAATGACACCAAGATCCCTTTCCGCCTCCGTGCTCTCAAGTAGGGAGCTCCCCATCTTATAAGTGTGCTGCTGGTTCCTACTACCCAAGTGCAGCACCCTGCACTTGTCCGTATTGAAACGCATCCTGTTCCTGTCTGCCCACCCCTGTAACCTATCCAGATCCTTCTGCAATCTCTCTCTCCCTGCTAGCGTGCTCACCTCCCCCCAAATTTTGGTGTCATCAGCGAATTTAAACAGGTTGCTCTCCACCCCAACATCAAGATCGCTGATGAAGACATTGAACAGCGCAGGGCCCAGGACCGAGCCCTGAGGGACTCCACTACCCACCTCCCCCCAAGTCGAATATGATCCATCCACCACCACCCTCTGAGTGCGACCCTTCAGCCAATCTGCAATCCATCTGACCGTGTAGGCATCTATGCCACAGTCGCCTAGTTTACTAATTAGGATGGGGTGAGAGACGGTGTCAAAGGCCTTGCTGAAGTCCAGAAAGACTACATCCACCGCGACACCTGCATCCATGGCCTTTGTGACCTGATCATAAAAGGCAATCAGGTTGGTCTGACATGATCTCCCCCTAATAAATCCATGCTGATTGCCCCTGAGCATCATCTCGGATGCCGGCCCATCACAAATGTGCTCCTTGATGATCTTCTCAAAGAGCTTCCCCAGGATTGAGGTAAGACTGACGGGCCTATAATTGCCCGGGTCCTCCCTTTTCCCTTTCTTGAAGATGGGGACCACATTTGAAAAATTATTAGTGCTGATGATAACTGCAATTGATATAAGCAATTGATATGATATTTGATCAGAAAAATAGGGCTAGAGGGGGCCTCGAGTGGTTGGACTACATGACCCCCTTCTCAAGGCAGGATCATTTCTCTGTTCAACCTCTGGCCCATGGGCCAGTTCCAGCCCATAGAGCTGTGTCATCTGGCTGATTCTGGACCTGCAGGGAGCTCAAATGTGGTGGCAGGGGAGAAGTAGCAGTGTTAATTGCCATTTCCCTTTTGCCAAGTGTCCAGGTCATTAGGGAGCCCTGTGGGCCAAATTACATGGCCCTGAATGCTATCTCCCCAGCCTGTAGTTGGACCAGTGTGCAGGGTTGAACCAGCGCATAGCCAATTCAGCCAGTGCACAGGATCTGATCCGTGGGCCAGCCTTGAGACATTCATACAGTCCACAGACTGGGAGCTTGAGCACTGCTGGTCTAAGCCAGCGAAGCTCAGCCTTTCAGCTGCGCAGGCAGGATGAGTGCCGTAAGACCAGTCTGTGGGCCAGGGGTTGAGCGCCCATGGTCTAAACCATCCCATTGGCTTTCACTTGAAAGATGACGAGGAAATTGTGACACTTGTGTAGGCGGTGACACTTTTCTGCACATTAAATTAGTCTAAATTAGCATGTGTAGATGCGCCATGAAATTCTGTACCAAAAAGCATTTGAAGGCAGCTGTGTTTAGGTGAGGAAGCTGCTCAAGTCATAGTAAATTTTTAGCCCAATCACTCTAACATAATACAAAAGCCTGAAAACCCAGTCACCCCATGATTCTTGGTGAATTATTAATAGACATTTGCTTGGCATCATTCCTTCATAACAGACTTGGATCAGGGGATGAACCTGCTGTTCAGTTTGTGACTACTGCTGGCTTCTGAGAGGGTTTTATTGTTTAAAAAAAAAAGGTTTTTGTGTGCTAGATGGAGCCAAATTTCCAGCGCTCAAGTTCAATGCAACTCCAAAGTCACATGGGTCTTAGCATTTAGATTGACCAGTGTCTCAGATATTAGCTCCATGTGGACCAAACTGGACAGAGCTGGAGACCAAGGTCAGATCCTCAGAGGTGTAGGACTGAACTCCCGCGGAAACCAATGGGAGTTAGGTTCCTAACTACTTTTGAGGATTTGGGCTTTAGTCATTCACGTCTTTCCTGTGTTCTTGACATATTGTTGCCTCGTGTATTCCGTTCAGTTTCCTGTGCCATGCTTGTTGTTGCCTTGTAAGAACGCCTCGTAGTACCGCATTAGGTGATGTAACTAGTTTTTGCCGGGTGTCGTTCTTTCCTTCTCTGACATAACAGCTATTGTTTTTCTTTCCTCCATTTTCTGTTTCTTCTTTGTCACTTTTTGCCATCTGAAGAGGGGAGCAAATGCAGGATGATGACTGCAGGCTCAGGGGAGCCGTCCAGCTTTCGATAAAATCCTAAGAAAATAATTACTCTAAAAAGAACCGCAACTTGGCTAAGACCGAACAAGAGAACCTGTAAATACTGGTTGAAGAACTTTGAAAAATCCTAAATGACTCCCAAATCCTTTCATAGTTATGGATACCTTATGCTCTGGAGAGGCCTGGAAGGTCCTGTCAGTGCTGATTGCTCCATTTTCTTTCATCATGGAAACTGAACCCAACTGCCTTATGCATAGATAATGCTTAAGGGACATGGGGGACATACCCCCCCCCTGAGATTGGCCAGGGAGAGGCGGGGGGCGATGGCCAGTGCCCCCCCTGAGATTACTGGTGCCTGCCCCCCCTCCCCGCAGTATCAGGAAGCACCAGTCACCCATGGCTTTATGAATTCAACTGTACAGTATTGCTTTTATTTTTGTAATGTATAGTTTATTGATTTAGAACAGAATGTTTCCATGTTAAGCAATGGGTTTGTGTATAAAAGTATCTTATAATGGAGTCACTTTCGACTAAAGAAAAATCCGTACAGCAGAACCTGGCTGCAGTAAGTACTTTATTTCCCCTGCTGTTCAACTGCAGAGTGATCAATGTACATTACCAGACACCTAATTCGCTAGTCAAGAGGCTATAGCAGCATTGCATTTCCCAGTTGACCACTTGCAGCACATTTGTTCACAAAACCAATAATACTTCGCCAATTATTTCAGGCCTGTTTCTCCACTGTTGTCCCCTCTGCTCGTCACATAAGAACAGCAAAGAGTATTTTCCACTCAAAGGATGAAGTCAATCTAAGTATATTTGTACTCATTGATTCTCATTCAGTGGGGAGCCTTCCCTTGTCTTCTTATCATGGGTTTGCCACGACTTGCAAGGTTCACATTCATTTCCTTCTTGGTTTTCAGTTTATCCTGTTTGATTGGCAAGATTCCTATTTTGGGTAGGATTTTTTCAGTAAGACATGAAAGCAGGAACGTAACGTGTGCTTCCTTTACTGCATTGACGCAGGGAAAATTTGCATGTGCAAATGCCAAGTCCACGTCAAAGTTACCATTAGCCCAGACAGTTGAGGTAACTGCTTGCAGATTGGATACTCTCTTTGTGTAAAATAGGCCTTAAAAGATATATATTTTAAATTCTTTTTGTGTTGGTTTCTCTCTTTTTGTTTTTGTTTTTTGTTGGGTTTTTTTGTAAAACCAAAGTTTTGATGCAGGGTATGAGATGCACGCTAAGATTTTTGTGTTGGGCTTTGCAAAAGCTTTGAGAATCTCTCAGTCAGTTCCTCGGCTTCTGCAAAGTAACAGAGCTCCACTGATTGATCTCCATGCTGGGAGTTGTCTTGATTTTTGGAAAGTCCAGCAGGGGTTTAGTTCAGAGACTTGGATTTAATTTTTTTGTGGGGGGGAAGAAGGGGAGGTCAGTGTTCCTGGACTTACTGTCTCCTCCCACCTAATTGCCAGGTTGAGAAAACTCAGGTTGGAAGTCAGCTGAAAGTGCCATGTTTTGTATCGACTTTGTCACTTGAGCTACATGAATGCTTCTAGTCTTTACATGAATGTTGCCCCATTTTTAATACTTTATTACAAATTCAAAACCTGGTGCTGATTAAGTAAACAACCACGAATCATAAAAAATCCCCCACAAACTGGGCAGAGTTTCAAGCAAACACAGAGAGGATTTTGACGAAGTCCCTAGCCTACTTTCATGGAGAGTTGTGCCATGCCCTCTGTACTATGAGACGCACATCAGGACACCTACCACCACCAGGGAAGGGAAGGGAAGGCTCCAGCAATGCCAACAATTGGAGATGGCTCGCAAGGCTTAGGAAAGCTAGAAGCCAGGTGAGAATAGGTCTGATGGCTTATCTCATAGACTTCACTTGGCTGAAAGGTTTGGAGGTAGGAGGAGCTTGAATAAAGCCATCAGGATTGAAACCTGAATAAACCAATTGCCAATTTGACTCTTTTCTAGGTGACCATTGTAAAATGATTTTGACAGCACAAACAGGTTCTGGTTTAGTGGGATAAGAAGGGTTTACTTTGTGACAAGTCGGGGAGACACTTCTAGCCATGTATCCCCTGTGATGGGTTTACTTACTGAGAAGTTATCCTGGCGTTGAATCCAGGTGATACACCTGTTGCATCCAATGTCACCACCTTGAATTGCAGTGTTGCGACATAGTGATTCGCCAGAATTACCCAGCTAACTTGTCTGATCCTTAGAGGCAAGGATTATTGTGGGTGATAGAGATATTAGCCACAAAAATCCTTGCTTCTTGCTTATTTCCTGGGACATTAGGGCTGCAACATCACCCCAGCACTACCATGGATCCTTAAAGCTCTCCTAGGTCCTTTTTCCATCCTCCTGACTAGGCTTATAGGACTTGGCACTGCTGTATCAAAACAGGAATGATGCCTAGAAAAGGCACACCAGCTAGCAGTCTTCAATAATGGCTGTTGAAATAGGGGACCTTATGTATTCCACTTTTTCTGTCATTTGTTTTCTCTGTGTGTGTGTTAAATCCTATAACAGCATTTCCACCTTCCTCTTCTCTAATTCCACCACACTTCAAAGCCTGAGTGCTATAGGAGAGATTCTGCCTTCACTTATAGCTATGCATGCAGTCCTACTGATTTCACAGATTCCCATCTGAGAAGATACACCCATGTTTGTAGGCAGGAGAAGAAATTATTTTAGGGACTGAAAGAAAATCTCCGGTTTTCTAACTTTGTAATTTCCTAACGCACATAGCCGTCAGTGTATTTGTACTGGGGAAATCCAATATCCTGTCTCAAGAGGTTATTCATTTTCTTGGTATATTCCATGTGATGGTCATTAATAGCCACTAGGCCTCTAGAGACTTTAGCCAAAAGAGATTTAGGGCAGCATGAACCATAGCTGGAGAGGGTCTGATGCTTGTGATCGTTCCACAGTACAGGATCCTTTGAAGTTTTTCATTTTTCCTGCATTATAGTCTTGTTTCTGTCAGGGAGCATTTTACAGCTTAGTCTGTGACTGTGCTGTCACCTGGGAGCACTTCTTGATTCCTCCTTGGGCTATGTAACTCTGACTTTCACATGGTTATAAAATTACATGAACAGCCAACATAAAGACCTCCTCATCCAATTTAGCATTTGCAGGCCACGAGGGCCAGAAATTACTCATTGACTTCAGCGGTGCTGCACTAAGGGTGAGCACAGTCCTTGGTGTTTAATCCCCAGAAACAGCAGAAGGGAATAATGTCAAGCAATTGCAGGGAATTCGCAAAAGCTTTGTCCCATGAGACACTTTGTAGATGGATGTCACCAAGGATCACGTGCCTTGGAGCAGCGTTTTATTCTCTTTAAAAAAACAAACCAGACAACATTGCAGTTGTCAGCAAAGGTCAGGACAACAGCAGGGGATTTGCAAGGGTGACTTTAGTCAGACAGATACTTGGAAACAGAATAATTGATCAGACGCATCCAGTAGTTCGGAGAGGCAATACTCTGGAACAGCGTGACATTGCAGAACGATGCCCCGCTTTTGGTGGACTCCAGAGATGTGAACGCACTCCTTGGTCCTGTCACCAATTTCCTAGGTGACTTTTGGTAATTCCCTTTGTCTCTGTGGGTTGGGGACTCTGTCTGTAAAGCAGAGCAAATAATGCTTCCTTTCTGCTTTAACCTTTGTCTGGCTTATTTACTTCGACTGCAAACTCTTTGGGGCAGGGTCCAGCTGTGCATGCACACACGCATGTGAGTGTGTGCGCCTGTGCACGTGTTGTGCCTCACTCGCATGCTGGGCCCCATTCCTACTTGGTACCCCTAGGTCCTGCAGTACTAATGATTTCCTGAAGTCCTGCACCTCATCCATGTATTGGTCAGCTGCTAGCCTGCCTTGTCGATTATGTCCAATGGGAGGAACTGCACCTTTCCCCGTTAGTTGATAGAGATGTTTAGATAGCAGTGACAGGCGCTTTCACACCTGCCAACTTGTCTCGTAGCAAATGAAGATGGTCGATAGCATGTGCCCGCTCTGGATGCCGGGCAAGGTTGCTGGCCACTTCACAGACAAAGCTGGGAATACTTTCAGTTATTGTTCTTAGGGGAGCTTGGTGATTTAAATATTTGAGGCACCCTTCAGCCCCTGGCTCTCTGCGCTCTGCAGGTCGGTGGCACCGCAAACAGTGGCCTAGTTTTCCCACTTGAAACAAATCCATATTTGTGTTATTTAAATGGGCCAATACTGCCGGGTTGAGGGGGGGGATCTTGGAGCAACCAGGAGGCTCCAAGGAAATGCTGGGACCAGTTTTTGCAGGAGGTGCCGTGGCGAGGGAAACATTGCGGAGCAGAGCTTCTGGAGTCCAGGACAACGGTTCCCAAACTCGGACAGATTGCACACCACCAATTTAAAACGATACAACCTTAATTACCACCAGCAGATTTTTGTCGTATAAAGTAATTGTAATAAATCTGTTAATGTGTACCACTGAAAGGTGGTCTGCGTACCACAGATTGGGAGCCACTGTTCTAGGAGATCTGCTCCTTACATCTGCAAGAGAGGGCAGAGTCTTCTTGCTGCATGTGGTGGAAGTGCCAGACACCAAGGCAGAGAGGACCGAATTACTGGCTGGGCTGGGCTATGTTAACATCTAGTGAGCTTTGCAGTGGGGCCATCTCTGTTGTATTAGATCATTTACCTATTTTAGAGCTGCAAGATTTGTTCAGTGGGGCCTTTTAGTGCACTTCTATATGCATAACCCATTTCAACCTTGGTGCCTCTGCTGAGATTACAAGCCAGGGGCCAAATACTGGCAATACTGATAGTGATGCAGACACATTTCACTAGTACTGAAACCACTGACTAATTCCACACGTACAGAAGAAGGCATTTGTTATTTTAAGTAAAGTCCTGCTACTTCCCTTCTAGATTAACTGCTCATCAAATGAGGAAATGCATTTGAAAGAATTTTAAACTTGTGGAGTTAAGTATATTTCCATTTAAAATGCACAAAGCCGGCCACCTTTGATACCAAGCCACCTCTTTTCTTCTTTTAGCTTAATGGATCAGGGAAGCTAGGTTAGCCGCAGCAGCTGCACGTTTATTTTTGGTGGATGTAATTAGGTCTTCAAGGAGTCCTGGACCCCTGCAATCATGCTCCTGCTAATCTGGCATTGTTTTTATGTGACTGGTTTGTGGGGAGCTTGCTTTTCAAATGTATTTTGTAAGGCATCGAGGACAGCGTGGTCCATGTCAGAATTCCAGCTGTGTGGGGTGCCCAGATTAATCTCGCCTCCTAAAAGCAACTGCCTGCTGAGCCTGCAGCAGCAAAACCTGGCCAAATTCAGAGCACTGTTAAATATTCCCTTTCATTACTTCATTGTGTCCTTGGCTGATTGAAAATTGAAAGAGCTCGGCAGTGGGCGTCCAGCAAGATTTCCTGACATTTTAGCTTTCTGCTCTTATCTGGTACCATTTTGTGGCCAGCAAAACAATGTGTTTGTGGGATTTTGTGCCTGATTTTTCTCAGGAAGAGTGGCCTGCAGAGTTCAACAGTGCCTCTTGCAGCCAACCTCATTGTTAATCCGGGCTGGGGCCTGCAGGGAGTGGAGCTCCCAGCATGCAGCATCCTCTGGTTGGGATCAAGGTGGAGCATTGTACGTGCCGGCCACAGCTCTGTAATAAAGCTAAAGTTGATTGCCACGTACTCTGTGTTATGGTGGCTCCCTTTAAAAATCAATACTGCATTATTCCACAGCAGGTCTTCAGCCTGCTCTGGTAGCAATACTGTAGACTGTAGGCTGGGATTTTTCAAAAGACCTTCAAGGAGTTTAGAATCCATTGGGCACCTAACCCAGCCACAGGATTGTGGATCATTTCTGTATAACCTGTCGTACTTTTTATAAAGGCTGACAGGCAAATTTTTGTGCTCCTTTTCCAAGTGGTCATTTGGAAACCTTGTATAGTTTTCAGTGGCCTTGAACTGGAACTAAGAAAGCAAATCTTTCATTGTCTTCCTGGGTTTTTTTTTTATTTGGGAGTATGGTTACTGAAAAGGGTATCTGTAATATTATGCTGCCTGTTAGTGTGTCTTTAATCAGGAGTCAGGTGATGTTATAAACTCCAGCCATCTGTTTGCTCTCAAGCAGCCTATAGTCCAGAGAGAACGGGATGTCTCCCAAAAGTTGCTTAACAGTCCCAACCCTCACCAGCCTTCCTGCCAGCCTGAAACCTCATTGGGCAAAAAATTCACTATTCGGCAGAGATTAATTTGGCTCAGCATAAGACTAATTTAGTTAAGTTTCTTAGTGGCTGCAGAGTAGCCTGGATTCAAATGGTGAGGTCTGCTTGGTGGATGGCTAGCTGCTGGCCTCGGTTGCAGCTTATGTTTCCATTGGCATCTATCTAGCCATAGCCTCAGAGGTGAAAGATGGTTGTTTTATGTGTGAAGCTGCCAAGTGTATGTGTGGTGCCTTTCCCTTTTCATCTGGAGCCTTGTCAGGTTCTGTTATAAACCAATGATCAAAGTTTTCATTGAAGTTTCCCAGCATGAAATGAAACCCTGCATTATGAATTACAATTTTCCTTTTGGCCCACACCTCATCTTCCCATACCAGCTCACACTGGGTTATATCACTTTACTGTTGCAAAAGGATTGCCTCTCACTTTCATAGCATTACCCTTATCTTTTATAAGAGCGTAACCGAAACCGGTATTCATAAAGGGTCAAATTCTGCTCTCATTACCATCAGGTTAAACCTGTGCAACTCAGTGGGATTGTGCAGCTGAGTGGATCTGATTCAGTGCTAGAGCTCTGCTGTTGATTTTGGAGGGAGCAGGACCAGGTTCTGTGGGAAAAAAACGAGAAAAATGCCTCTGTAATATGCAGCCGAGGTTCTTTGGGTAGATGTGATACCTTTTATTAAACCAGCTGTGATATACAAACACGCAGGTCTGAGCAAAAGAATCTAATCTAAAGCAAAAGCAATGGTTCTCAACCAGGGTGCTGCGGGACCCTTTTAAGGGTGACATACAACTGTTAGGTATGTAAACACCTACATAGGATCTGGACGTTAAACCGAGAGATTTCATATAGGAATCCATAGTGTCAGAAGCATTCTGCCATGGGGTACACTGATAAAGATTGTTTGGGCCGATACCAATGGCTGATTTATAGACCAGCCATAGTGGCCAATACTGATCTGATTGCCATTATGCATCCCAGAAGCATGGAGAGCAGTGTCTGGCTGGTAAATCTGTTAGGGGGAAGGGGCATGGGAGCGGGCAGATCGAGGCCCCCAATGTGAGGGAGGGAGTGGGGTTGGGCGGGGCACAGGATGGAACCCATGGCTCATCTGAGGGATGCAAGAGAGCATCTCTCACTGCTGTATGCAGCCCCAGGGAAGGCATGGGGGGCATGTGCCCCCCCCCCGCCCCCCCATCTGTGCACAGGGCCAGGGTGGGCTGTGCACTTGGGGTGGGGGTTCCTCTAGCTTCTTCCTAGTGGCTGGGCTTGGCCTGGTGGTGGTCCTAGGAGGGGGGTGCTCTGGCAAATTTTGGTGTGGTTGTAGCCCTTCTCCCAGCACCACTGCTGCCTGCCCTGCCTCGCCCCACCTAGCCTGAGTGCAGCCGCCTGGAAGAAGCTGGAGCAGCTCCTGCCCAGAGCACACAGCAGCTGTCTGCCCTCGCCCTGTGCACAGATCGGGGGGGGCACATGCCCCCTGGATGAGCTGCCGGCTCCATCCTGTGCCCTGTCCCACCCTGGCTGGGCAGCACCTGCCCCAGCCCCACTCTCTCCCTCACCGCAGGGGCCTCAATCTGCCCCACCACCCCTTTCCCCCAGCAGACTTACCAGCTGAATGTTGCTCTCCATGCTGCCAGACTGCACTCCTGGCCGCGTGCTTGCTGTGGCTCTGCGCAGAAATGATCCCAGCAGGGTGCAGGGCCCGGGGCAAAGCAGCCTGCATGGGGCTCTCTCCCCAGCCAAGAGCTCACTTATGCCAGGGAGTAAAAGCCCGGGCACACCGGATGTGGCCTGACGCATGGCGGCTAGAACTTCTGGCCAGAACAGGCAAAGACGCCCCAACCCTCCGGGGCGGGCAGGAGGACTCCACTTCAAAAGCGGCAGCCACAGCCTCTCCGCCTGGCTCTGCAGGCCCCCCCCAAAATTCAGGGCCCGGGGCGGTTGCTCTGATTCTTGTATCCTGTTTATGGTGGTAGTGTTGCCTGTCTGGGCATTGGGGCAGACCAGCCTCATGGTGTCCCCTCCGGGCACAGACAGGGTAGTTCCACTTAGGGGCAGTGGCAGGGTGGCACCCTTAAAAGCACCTAATGGTACCCTGGGGTGCCATAGCACCCCACTTGAGAATCTCTGCATTAGACAATCCAGTTGGTCTATACAGTGTGTGTGTGTGTGTGTGTGTGTGTGTCAAAGCGTATGTTTTAGTAATTCCCCACCACCACTTTTAAGTATCCCAAATAATGTTTTTACCCCCAGTTCCAACACAATGCCAGCACGTTTTCTCTGTTTTGAATATCATCCCATTGTTCCTAGCTATTTTTCCTTTTCACTCTGATTCTTCTCTGCCCTGGGAGTTTATATCCTTTGCAGGTTTGTAGACTAGGAGGCAGGTCCCTCTTAGATGTTTCTTAGCTAAGCTCTCTGTATGCATTGTTTCCTCATCTAACTACCAAGAATGGGGAAAATGGAAGGACACGAGGGGGCATCAGTGATGATAGCACCAGGAGGACTCATTTCACAAATGAGCAACATGATTTCTAATGAACAGGCAAGCACCCAGAGGCTTTTCACAATGGGACAAGGCCTGCATTCAGAACCTGAGTTAGGGCATCTAAATTACAGCAGGGAAAAACTTTTTGGCAACACGAGGAGCAGCCCCATGTTGGGACACTTAATATAATGCTTCCCTTGATCTTGGTGTTCTTCTGCTGCAGTTCGCTGCTCCTGAGTTTGTTGCTCAGACTTCCCATGAGGAAGAAGAAGAACACAAACTACTTTTAAACCAAGCCTCACATGGGAAAGGTGCCCAACCTGCTAATTATCCCCTTTGGGTTCTCAGTCTCTGTCGGCTTTACCAGTTTTATTTTCTATGCTGAGGTTTGTGACATTTCTGCCTCTCCAGCTGTGGACATAGGGGAAGACAAAACAGGTGCTAAAGGCAAGTCAAGCAAGAGTCAAAACAATTCCAGTCTCTCCTCTGTCATTCACTGTATCCGTTTGGGGTAGCGAGCATATGTTCCAGTGCAGGATTCAACGGCCTCCTCCCTCCAGCTATAAAATGGCATCGCAGTGTTGGGGTAGACTGGTGACCTGGCTTTTCGGTTACTATTATTTATTTATGTTCATCTTCAAGAGCCGTGCATGCAGACCTGCCTTACTCTGCTTACAGCAAGGAGAAGTGCTTTTACGGTAGTCTCTTGAGGACAATTACTTTTGCCTGGTTATTTCAGGAGGCCGGGCTGCTAAAACTATAAAAAGAGCCCACATCCTTTAGCGTTTTCCAAGAGGAAACGTGATTTGTATGTGACACCATCCATTTTCAGTACTAGGGCACGATGAAATGTTTGTACTGTGGTGTGGCTAGAAGATTTGTAACATCCAAAAGGACTAGAAATGGTTACCTGACTGTTTGTTTTGTTTTTTTTTAAAGAAGTAGTGAAAGCAGTTTTGATTTTAATTAAACATTCCTGGACTGAGTTGTGATCCCAGAGATCTCACGCTTGAGGGCCAGCAGCTGAATCTGACTGCAGATGCAAGTGAATGCCCGTCTTACATCAGGGATGAAAAGTGAATTTGATGATTTAACAGTCCTCCCCGTTGTTTGCAGTATGCATCACGTGACTTTGTTTTAATTAATACAGTGATTCAACTGATTGTGGACCATAGGTTCCACCACAGGAGAAATAAGATAAAGTAATCATTGGGGTTTTTTTAGATCATGTCAGCGTCCCGTTGAAAGATTAGACAGCTTGGATTCGAACAAAGGACAGAATGCATTGCTTTCATCCTGCTGATTTATCTGGCATTGGACTATTAGACCTCTGGGTGGGTCTAGCTGGCAGCTTTCTCTTTGGTTCTTCCATTGCTCGTGGGCTGTTGCATGCAGCTTCATTTTGCAGAAAGGAAGACTACACACAAGGAGCACATTAACACTTTCCAAAGGCCACCCTGTGACTGTCAATAATGTAGTTCTTCCCCCTTTTGTGAATCCTGGCAATATATTAATTGTACTGCTGAAGAACAGTGTCAAGGGAACAAAGCAATCAGTGGCACCATCTGCTGTGAGCAGGTTTGTGTTGTTGAAGGGACTGCATATCTCATCGCTCAGCTTTGTTGATGAACCCTTAAGCTTTCAGTCCTGTGTCCCAGAGACACCAGCCATCAGAATGCGAGTTCAGTGGGGGACAGGCTGTTTCATTCAAGGTGGAGAAATAGTCGTGTTGGTGTCTGTGCTGCCCCAGAAGAGGACAGAAGGGCTGGCGCTTTCTCACTAAGAACAGAACAGTGCAACATGATGGGAGCTGATATAGAAATAAAGACGAAAGAAAACAAAGAAATCCCAAACCCTACCATCTGCACCTGGCATCGTGCGAACCTGCACTCTGCTATCTGTTTCCTGAGTGAAAGTGGGAGTCTGGTTTCTTCTGCAGAGTCCACAACCCTCCCCTGAAAGCAAGTCCTATGGTTTGTACCTAGAGATTTCCAGACCTTGCTGGAGTGCTTGTGTGCATTGCTACTGTGGCATCCAGCCAGATTTACGCACACACATACACGCAATTTTATACAGACGCTGCCCTATCTTTGATGTGGAGAGGCAGCCTGCAGAGATGACAGACCCCAGCATATGCTGCTTTGTCTTGATTTGAGAAGTCTTCCATTGGGATGCTGGGATCAGTAGTCTGTTAGCTGAAACGGCTGTCCTGCAAGTGATCCAAGGCCATGCTCTGCAGAACTTTGTAGGTCTCATTGGCCCGTGGGTTTGTCATCTCAAGTGTAATATATCCAGTGCAGCTGACTAGGATCATAGAAATTTGGGCTGGAAGAGACCTCGGGAGCGTATTTAGTCCACCTCCCTGCTTAAGGCAGCATCATCCCTCTCTAAACCATCCCATACATGGCAAATGCAGTGGCCTCCCATTTCAGAAGCTACCAGGAATTTGGGGTGTGATAGGTTTTGATTATCTAGCCTGAGACACTGGAGGGACTGAATTGGATGTCAGGCTGGCTTGAGGCATCTCAAAATCATTAGTCTGGTTGGGTTTTTTTAACCTTCATTTGTACATTTTCTTTCTATAGTGGTGTCCAGCATCTTTGATTTTGAGAGACAAGGACATGTTGTCTGACTTAGACTGATGCTCATGGTAACAAAAGTCTGTCCCACCCCCAGCAGCCTTTTGGGATAGCAGGGTTAAGGCAGACCAGGTCTTGTATCCAGCCACATGCAAGGATTGATGTGGCCATCATCCATTCAGTCTGCCTTTTACTCCTTTGCCTCAGTGACCAGGCTCCCATTGATAGCTGGGTCAGCTGGAGGTAGCCTTTGGCATAGGGCAGTGGGCACCATCCTTTTTGGAAGTTGTCACAAATTAAACCTGTGCCTTTCCTGAGTATCACCACTCCCTTTTGTCTCCTTTCTGCTCCCTGTCCCATCTCTCCCATGCCACACAGAGGCTGCCAGTGCCACTTGTGCATACATGCTGCAGACTGGCCACCCCTGGCATAAGGCTTGAACTGATATCTCTGGGTACATAGCGAGATGTCTTGACTGCCTCTACCACCGCTATGGGCACCACTATACAAGGGGAATGAATATCCATTCCTCATAGGAAGTATGCCTAGAAAGAGGGCACATATGCTAAATGGTGCTCTGCAGCATTTCCTTCTTGGCAATGACTATGCACTTGGATGTCTGTTCAGAGAAGCAGTATGTTTTATGAATCGGAGATTAATATTGGGTCTTATCCATTGAAACTTCTCCAGAATCTCCTGTAGCCGGGTGCCCGGCTTTCTGCGTGCACAGCTGTCCCTCCCTTCTTCATAGCTTCCTCTCATATTGTCAGTTAACTCTTCTGTAACAAAGTTAGCATCAGATCTTGTCCGCATGTTGGGCTTTGATGCCCTCGGCCCCTGGCAGACATTCAGTTAAAGGCTTGTTAGGATCGATCTCAACAATTGCACCTCCTGCCATGCCACATGTGCATGGCAGGAGATGCATTTGTGGGATCGGGGACCAGATCCCACCAGATTGGTGGTGCAGGAGGAGCCTGGGGCTCCACCTGCACCAGCAAGTAGCAAGTCAGGGGCCTGGCGCTCCCGTGGCTGAGAGCATCAGTGAGCTGACCAGCCATCCCAGCCTCTGGAAGTGAACTGGGGTCTAGAAGAGCCATCTGTTCAATTTGAGGCTCAGTGGGAACCACCCACAAAGTTATTGCATGTATTTTGTGTAGTAATTTTAAGGATTATTTCCTGAGTTATTGCGCCATTAATTGCTTGAATTTGTGGCCAAGTTACTGCTTAAAATGCGATTACCTGATTAATCACGACTTAAAGTGTTAGTGTTTGCCAGGGGCGTTTCACCAAATCAGTATTGCTTTCACCGGCACTGAAAGTGTTTGCATTACTCTTTTTAGTGTGTGCATTACTCTTCAGTATAAATGATTGCATTACTGCAGGATGGGCTTGAGTAAACTTGTTGGGAAGAAACAGATTCCCTTTCCTTCCCTCTCCTTTTCCCATAAAAATTAACTACCAAAAAAAAATCGGGGACTGATTTAGTAATGGAGTTTTACTGATTGTAAAGCTGTCCAGTCTGAAAGTTGTTACTGCTGGGTGGCTGTTAGGGAACTTGCATAGGCAGAGTTTGGCTTTTTGAGTCCACTTCCCGGTATAAAAGTTGCAAAAGTCAGCTCCACAAATGACACAAACCAGCAACCTTGCTTGGCAGTCTCAAGGATTGAAAGGGTCATAGAAACTGGGTCTATCCAGAGGACTGGTTTCTTCAAGTCAGGGTTGAAGAATTGATACTGCTGGGTACTTTGTGCGGTATGAGCTCTGCAGATAAGGCTGGGGGAGGACTGGTTTCTTTAGGGAAACTGGTTTCTTCAGGTCAGGCTTGAAGAGCACTGGCTGATACTGCTGGCTGCTCTCTTGCTGTGCCAGCTCTGCAGATCGGGGAATTAATTGCCTGCATCCACCTGTCCCTGGATTCACTCGCAGGGTGAAGAGCTTGCTTCTGTCACTTAGATTTAGAAAGCTGCTAGGGCTTATTTTCAGTTTACTTTCTCCTGAAGCTCTGTGATATTTGAAGACATGTTTTGTGATTAGATACTAAAGTGATTGATACACCAGAAGTGCCATGAATAGGTCAAAGAGATAAAGATATAATTACTTGACTATAATATACTTCAGGGCAGGGACCCTGTCATCTCACCTGTCTGTAAATCATCCAGCATGCTGTCAGCTCCATATACATAGCAAGCAACGATAATAAAAAGCTAAGTAGTTGTCCTGATGTAGACAAACTGTCACCCACTTTTTACTCATTTTAGTTAACATGAAGGAAGACCTAGCCGGGTCCATTTCAAAGACATGTACAACTGAGGGGGTAGATGTTAGGGAGAGCAGATATAAAGCATCCTCTTTTGATACCAGCTGATCTATGGCTTTCAAAACCCGTGTTAGAATCTGAAAAATGTAACGATTCTTCTCCTGGTGCGGATGATAATGACGGCACTTCCCTTAGCAGGGATCAGTGCAGTGAATCACGCATGGTGCTCATCTGTGTTCTCCCTTGTTTTTATATTCCTTGCAGCAAAGAAAACTTGTGCTGAATCTGACTTCACCTGCAACAACGGCCACTGTATCCCGGACAGGTGGAAATGTGATGGCGAAGAGGAGTGCCCTGATGGGTCCGATGAATCTGAAGCAGCATGCAGTGAGTAATATGGGTGGCACAGGAAAGGGCATTATGAAAATGGCTTATGATGGTGCTGACTTCAGTCAGTCGTCTCTCACTGACATTTGCAGGGTGATCCTGATTATCAACATCCAATCATAGAATAATAGAAATTCAAGATGGAAAAGTTCTCCGAAGTCATTCAAGTCCTGTGGTTTCCAGCATCTGTGTCAGGTTTCCAGACTCAGACGTAATTTTGGGCTCCTATAAACGTGCTTCAGCAGACTCTGGTGTCATGTGTATTAACATCCCCACACCAAAAAATGGCAGCAGGGTGTTTTAAACTAAAGCTCTTTCAATGAGCTTTAGTTCAAAGCACCCTGCTGCCATTTTTCAGCACAGGGGAAGCTGATACATGTGATGCTTGGGCACTTTAATTAAAAGCATTTGCTAATTAAGGCAGCGCCCCGCGCCTCCCAGAATGTGTGTAAAAGTGCCCTTTGTTGTGTAACCTGGTATAAAAACAGCCCTTGTGTTATTGTATGTCACAGTTTGTACAGCTGGCTGGGCCATGGTTAACATTGGGACAAGTGATTAGCCCTGAATCTTCCTGATTAACAAGGGCAACCCTGTAGTACCATTTGTAGACCCTGGGGCACTCGTATATAGATATATATGGACAAGAAATCACTATTCTAGTTCCTTCCCAAAAGGGTGTAATGTTCACTGTATTCATTTCCTGCTAGCTTGCATTGCTGAGCACTTATGGCCTGCAATACAGACCACTGAAATGCTCTAATTAAAGCGCGTGCAGTGTCTAATGTGTGCAGTGTCCCGCGCTTCAAAATGGCACCCCCGCCACCATTTTGAAGCACAGGGACACTGAATGCATGAGACACGGAGGCTGCTGGAGCATGCTAATTAGCACAGTCCAGCAGACTCAATTAATCGAGTCTGCTCTGATGCACTGTAATTACACTGTGTCAGAGCAATGTCCCTGCACGTGTACAGACACCCCTAGGACTGAAATGCATCAGTGTACCATGGTACACTTCTGTCTTATCACTGAGGAACTGTGCAGTGTCATGGTAATGTGTCAGCGATGTTGTGGGGGGTTTTTGTCTCGGAGAAGGAACAAAGAGAAGTATAACAAAAGCAAGATGAGCTAAGTAAAAATAACCAAACCAGAAAGTAGATACGGCAGCAGCTTCCTGCTGTCTTACTACATTGGTGCCTTTATAAAAAAATAGTAAGTGGCAAGGACTGAATTTTCCTTGATCCAGTATGTTTGATCTCATTCCTCTCATGCTTTGAGGAGATTCATCTGCTTTTCATTGATCTGGAAGAGTGAAGAGTTATTAAACATTGACTGATGCTGAGCAGAAGGAGTACCTCCCCGGGATAAAGAACTGAAGCGCTTGGTAGCATGTGTGTGCACACACTTACATGCACACACTTGTGCATGCATATCTGTGTTGGGAGGACTAAAGGAAACAGATATAAATCACAAATTAAATTTCAAGTCATGTCCTACATGAGTATATTCCCAAGGGTCAGCAGTGGTGTTGGGGAGAGTGTTTTATCTGACTTCACAGTGAAGCACGTGGATGTGTACAGTTTGCCATGCTTACATTATTTTATTTTATTTTATTTTTAAGCCTATTAGCCTGTTCTCCATTGCAGACTAATTAAGAAAGATAAATGTACTTCCCTCTTGCAGGGAGTGACTGGAATCCTTTCTGCAGCCATACAGAGTGCTGAAATAATTACCGTAGCAGCATTAACATATTTATGTACTGTATGTTTGGGTCTCTCTCTCTTCCCTCCAATCCCCTTCTTAGTCAAAAGCCCTCTGAGAAATGCTACTTCCACTATCTGATTGTCATTGGATGGGGGTTGAATAGCTAAGCAGCTCCACTCCCAGCAGTCTCTGTCTGCAAATCTCCTGTCGGCGATGGCAGAATGGGCTATGTACAGAGCATGCCGCTCAGCATACTGTCCATGAGGATTTCTTTTGACCTCCATCTCTTCCTCCAGCCATTCGCCCCTGCTGGTGATCTGCTTGCTCTAAGGAGATCAGCCTGCAAGCTAAGTACAGGATAGGAGGCCAGACTTGTGCAGTTACCTGAGCACCAGCGTATTTAGCCATTTTATTCATGCGACTGCTGTCCCAAGAGATCAAAGTCTGCATTGTTTTCCAGTCAGGTGGTGAATGGGGAGCTGTGCCCTTGAAATGCCTTTCGTTGGTGATAATGGGAGTATGAAGGGGCGTGGGTTGTGTCATCTCAGACAAAAAGGAAACACCCTTTTGGGGGAGGGAAGAACAGTCCCCAAAGCAGAGAGGAATTAGAAAATCTGGGAAGGGAATTGGGATGCCACATCAAACGGGCACGGCAGAGCGGGGCCTGGGGAAGCTGCTCCTCTTTGTTTAGACAAGCTGACGTGTCCTAGTCCCACAGGGGAAAGATGTCTACTGGTTCCACTGATGATGCCCGGCAGGGACGCTCTCCTTCACACAAACTGGAGCGTAACCCTCTCTGTTACAGCATGGCTGAGACTGCCGAGGGCTTTGTGGCTGTCGCTAGGTGCATCCTTGGCTGCTCAGAAATTCATGGTTCCCAGGTCCCAGCCACTTGAACTAAAGAAGTATCTTTGTGATGTGGTAGCCGAACAGGGTCCATAACACGTGGTGAGATGGTTCTGATTCTCATCAGCAAGGGGCAGCATTACATGAATGAACTGGCCAGCGCACTATGGTTTTATGGCGGCCATGGGGAGCGCACACTGCAGTTGGAGCTGCTTTCCACTCTCTCCTGCCTTTCAGTTGTTAATAACCAGCACAGACAAATCCTCCTTCTGATGATATTACCCAGGCTTCACTGCAATCTAAGGATACTGGGCTTGTAATACAAGTTTCAGTTGAAACGGTTCTCGTTTTGTACGGTAGATGCAAGGATCCCAAGGCCAAAGACCACGGAGGGACTCTATGACCGGGAGCCACCCTGCTGTCCACTGTATTCTCATGTTTCCACTTGAAACCTGGAGTTTAGAGACCTGAAAAACACTGGGTGCCAGAATGGGGAAGCTGTGCTTGCCTCAGGATTCCCCAGAGCTAAGGTTCATTCTGGTGAAAATGAAGTTAGTTCTGAGCACTCAAAGTTCAGTTGTATGTGTACTTTAGTAGAAGGTTTTTTTTTTTTTATTTCCTGAACATTTACACTTCACTTTTATGTGACTTCAGCATGTGTTGAGATCTGTACAGCAACTTACAGATCCAAGTCCATCGTCTAGAAGCATATGCTGATTATATGTTAAGAGCATAACTGGGCAGCTGGCTCCAGTGTTTTGTAGAGGTTTCTACCATCACTGTGGGGACAGAAATGTGGTTATGCATCCTGTGGGTTATTAAAGAGAAAACTCTGCTACCCTCTGCTTTCAGTATTCTGCCCCTTCTCTTAAAAGAGAGAGAGAGCAAGCGAGAGAGAGAGAGTGTGTGTGTGTGTGTGTGTGTGTGTGTGTGTGTGTGTGTGTGTGTGTGTGTGTGTGTGTGTGTGTGTGTGTGTGTAAAATGTAGTCCCTAGGAGTTCAGAAGGCCTTTTCCCCAGATGCACCTCCCTTCATCAGTGCTTTCTTCTCTGATCGAAGCATGGCTGGAGTTTCTTCTCCCAGGGCTTGAGGTTGAACGGTAAGGAAGATGCCCTAGTGCCAGGGGCATAATCTCATTTTTGTTTCCAGGAATGCAGGACAGCTCTCAGAAGTCTCATTCTCTTCTGCTTTCCTTCAGTATAGAGCAGCTTGGGAACTGAAATGTCTCACCTCCAGCAAGATCAAACTGCTCTTTGAAACCAGCTGCTTTTAGATCGACTATGTAATTACCAGCTCCTTGACCAGATCCCAGCCTCATTCCTAGATTAATGAAACAAGAGGGCATGTCCCTTAGTGCCTAGGAGCCAGTGAGGACAAAGTCCAGATATCCTGAATACTGAATTTTAGAAGCTCTTCCAGCTGAGAATACTCCCCAAATTATGCTGTTCCTCTCAGCATCTGCATCTAACCAATTGCTGATGAATACTCTGGACACAGCTGGAGCTTCCTGATTGGTTGTCAGTGACATCACACCCATGCCTGGAACACGGAAATACAAAAGAGCTCATTCTCCTTTTTTTTGTATATTAAATCCCTTTTCCAGAAGCCATGAAATGCTTTGCTCTGGGCTTTTCTACACTTCTTAGTGTGCTGAAGTCCTGCAGCCTTGTTTCTCAGTGCATCCCCCACATGGTGGCATGACCATCACCAAGTTTTCAGGACAGCTGTCTCGCCTTGTATAAGACTGGCTGGCTGCACATCTGGCCTAAGGTCTGCTACAGCTTGCTTATGCCTCCTCCTTCCTCCCTGATGCAGTTTTTCAAACCAGACTCACTTTTGAGCCTGGCCCCTTTCCAGAGTTTTAAAACTTCTTAACTATAATTCAGATAGGGAGATCCTCATGTAGCCTCGTGCCCATGTGTCCTGCAACAGGGTGACCATGTCTCACATTGATGTATACTGTTGCGTGTGAGCAAGTGTGTAGAACAACAACAATTAGATACCCAAAGGCTGCTTCAGTGACACCCTTCATTGCTAGTGTTGTCAGGCCACATTTCTGCTAGATGTTTCCACTTTCAGAGGTTTAAAACTCAGCCCATTTTCTTTTAGAAACCCCTGGCTGTAACTTTTTGCCTAAGGTAGTAAGCAGGTGTTTTTTGCCCAAAACTGAAAACAGGATGGTTTATTTAGCTTTTTACGAGTGAAACGAGCACTCAAGGACAAGGTACAGAGGACTGACAGTATCAATACCTCGTACCCTCTGCAAACTCAAATAACTAAGATGGGACACATCCACCAGATTTGAATGGGTAAGTCCCTATGCTTAAGGCTCCAGAAGAGTATGAAAACACCCGACAGCATCCATACAGGAACCTCCTTTCTAGCCTTAGGTCAGTGGTTCTCAACCTTTTTGCCATAGTGCGCCACACTTGCAGCTCTCAATGTGTTATGTGGGTCGCACCTACACAATTTACTTCCTGTGCATCCATTTAAAAATGTTTAGTTTTTTAAAACATAGGGCCACATGCACGTCCTGGGTTGAGAACCATTGCCTTAGATGTTGATAGTCAGGTTAGCCCTGAATATGGAGGCAGGAAGGAACCCATCACAAGTACCTTTGGTACAACTCCCACCAATCCCGGTTAGCTTGGGCTATTCATTTATTTTTTACTGGGGTTCTTTTGCAGTGTTCATTCTTGACCGATCTATCAGGGTCTGATCCAACACGCTTGTTCATGTGAGGAATTTTTACTTGAGAAAACCCCAATTGAATTGTAGTAAGTCAGAGTTTGCAGGGTCACACCCCCATTGGCTTTTTAATGAGTGTTAGAGATGCTTAGTTTGTAACCCAGACCAATTTCTGTTCTTGGAAATTAGAAACAGTGCAATTAAACCCTGAGCTTTGCTATTATTTGTTGTTATGCACCAGCAAGCAGTTCCTTTTTATCAGTTTTCAGACAGATCCCTGATTCAAACATGCATCTCCTGCTACATTCAAAGGCATTATTCATACAGTGTGCAAGTATCCCTATTAACTCAAGATCCTACCATCTGTTAGTTTCAGCACCATTATTTGGTGGCTTAATTTATTTGGTCTACTTTGGCTTTTTTTCCCCCTTTCTTTTACAGAATCCCAAAAGCTTGCTTGTCGCTTCTGCAATTGGTTTAAGTCCAACTGTAGACTTTAATGGTTTACTTCTGTGGTTTTAAATGGGAGCAGAGTGATCCCATGTTAATTCTGAAATTGCCAATGAGCTAAGAGGGAGAATACACAGACAGGGTCAAAAAGTTGTACATGTCAAATGAGGCTTTCAGAAAAAATGAATTCATATTAATGGGTTAGAGTTTTTATTCACAACCTTGGTTGACAGTCAGCATGTCGGAGACATGGGTAAGATGGACCAGGAACAAAGAAGTAGCTGATAGGTAAGACTGAGTTGTTGCTGCTGCTGGGAAGGGAAGTTTAACCAACAGCCTGGGCTGCCTTTGTGGTATTGAGAGAGAGATGTTCATTGTGGCCCTTGTCTCTGGGATGCTACCTACCACAGCCCCTATCCTTGTGACTCTCTGGTAAGACACTATTTTCAAATAAATCCTTGATTTTTTTTTTTTTTTTTTTTTTTGATTTAGCCTTCAGCCTCCTGGTTCAGGGGCGGTCATTACCTTGCACCGGCAGCAACCAAAAGGAAATAAATAAAGTGTTTTATTATTATGTTCTTTTAAGGTAAATACCATAGAACAACCGACAGGAAGTGCATAGCGGGGAACACGGGAATCTCCTGTTTCATATAAGCCATTGTTGTGTTTCCTCGTCTGCAGCCAGGGACTTCTCTGAACTCACAGACAGTACCATGGATCAGTTGGTAGATGGTCCTCTGAAAAGATGATGATGGTGGTGGTGGTACAGTTGGCTGTAGTATTCTTGGAGCCCTGCAAATGACATTGGTAAAGACAATGGCAAAGAGTAGCTGGAAGCCTATTAGAGCTTAGTTAGTTCCTCATCAGCATCTATTTTGCAGGGTAGAGAGAGCTACTTATTTCAGAGGAGAGTGAAATCTGTGAGAAACGTTTAACTGTTCACTGCACGGCTACTCGACAGATCAGCAAAGGCAGAGAATGCCACAGCCAGCTGCCGCTCGCGAGAGACCTCAGCAGGTGGAAAATACTTCCTCCCATTAGGGCTTGGCCAGAACCCCACAGTTATTTTCACTACTCTTACAAAAAGCATCATGGGAGCTTTCAATAACAAGGTGAGCTCTTTTTTTTTTCCATTTAAAAAAGCCACCTCCAGCAACCTGGCATCCCCTGACACTGTTGACATACTGTTTCTTCCCAGTACCACACTGGGGTCACTGGTAACGCAATGGTCATCCTTCTGAGTCATGAGCACCAGCTCAAGCAGCTTCTTGGGTTTTCCCCCAGAGTTCAAGTTAAACTCTTTTTAGCTCAGGAGAGAACAATTAACCAGACAATGTTACTGGTTGCACGAACAGGCCATGTAGAGAAGTTGGGGAATCTCCATCCCTGGAAATTTTCAAGAGCAGGTTGGACAGACACTTCACTGGTATGGTTTAGTCAGGGGCAGTCCTGCTTCAAGCAGAGGGCTGGACTGGATGGCCTTGTGAGGTCCCTTCCAGGCCTAATTTCCTATGATCCTAAGAAATAATACAGAACGTATTTCCCTTCGGTATGAACCATTATCGTTGCGTTTTGGACAGCATAAGATGCTTACTTACATTGCAGGCTGGCTCGATTTGCCATGAGCAATGGACTCAAAAAAGGGCAATCAGTTTAGTTAGGAGCTTTGCATTGAGAGTGTTTTTTACAAGAGAATTATCTGAATTTCTAGGAAGCCAATAATAAGCAGCTTGCTCTTATCCAGCTTCTTGAAGCAGGGGGAGGTGGGATGTAATTTTTTCTGAGCTAACAGACTTCTAGCAAAGTTACAGCTTTTGATACCTGATACTGTTTCAACCTCATTGCTGAACCATTTTGCTTTTGTGCAGCATTTGAACAGGAGCGTTTTAAATCTCCCTCTGAAGTATTTTGCTTATTTAACCAGTGACTCTTTTTTAAAGGCTCTAGAGAAAAATAAAAATCGCTAACAAATGGTAATAGTGCTGATGGGAACACAAATTAAAGGGGTAGAAAAAGCAAGAGAAAATCTAAGCTGGCAAACTCTAGCCTCAGGACATTGTATGTATAATGAGATCAAGGAATGCAGGCAGCATAAATTTACCACTGACTTTCTTATCAGACACGTGACGCTTTCTTAGTGAATAGCAGAAATTATTATACAGATGAGTGCAGTGAAGAGTTATGGGGGAGAGAAGGAAGGAGGGGAAAGCTGATACCATATTCCATATAATGGAGTGATGATTTAAGTAGGGCAGGTTTAATGAGCAGCATTCATGGAAATGGATTTTTAAATGGAAATATGACTTGAAATCAGACTCTGAATTTGGATCTCAAATACCAGCAGTTCATGCTTCTGCTTCTGTTTCTAAATGCATATCTCAAGCTGTTCAGGGAAATGTATCTAAAGCTGACAGTTTTATTTTTAACTGATACTATTTGGGGACCTGAAGCACCTCCATGCACTATTGGTGCTCTAATATATAAAAATAAAATAATTATTTCTGTCTTGTGGGTTTCTATTATGTTTCACCAAACAAAAGACTGTAATTGCCAATACTTCTCAACCCTTTTCACATTCCCTCTTTTGGAAGATATTCCCCCCCAACTCCAGTGTGCCCATTCACCCCAAAAGAAATTGCTTCTGTGTTATTCCTCTTTGATCCAGGTCTCCCACATGACTGACTTTGTTTGATGACATTACTGTGGGTTTGTGGAAAGCTAATTAATAGGCTGTTCCTTGCCCTTGGAAATTTCAGTTCCAGAGGATAATGATGGGATGTCTCATTCAGGACCTTGCACACACACTGGGCCACTGAACTTTGAGTAGCATTAAAAAAAAGAAGAAAAAATAGGCCAAATCAGCCATGGACAATTAGATATCAAGTTCTAGGTCCTGAGCCTGTAACACAGTTTTACTGGGCTGTTTACAACAGAGGCAATTATAACAGAGACAATCTATGTATGGCTATTAGGATTTGTGTGCACTTATAGGGAGGGGCTTATATTAATAGAGGTCCATTCTTTGTTACTCATATTTATACTGATTGCTGATTATATCATGAGAGGCGTGAGCAATTACAGATTGGAGCAGTGAACATATGATGCACAGGTGCCCATTTTTATAGCGGGTAAATCAAACTCCTTGCTTTTAACTGCACCAACAGCGGTTCCTTGCATAAAATACAATAACTTAGATAATAGTCGTGTTAGTGTTCTCCAGAAGAACAATGGGCCGGATGGAGCTATGTTGATTTTTACCAGCTGAAGATAACCCAAAGTCTCCATCACATCTGTAAAACAGACAGAGTAGAAGATATACATTATAGAAGTGGGATAGATTAGAGAACAGGAAAAAAATCCAGTTGCAGTATTCTTACTATAGGTGTTGTGACTGGAGGGACAGAAAGAGCACATTTTCAGATACCTGGATTGAGGCTGCAGTGGTGATACTTATATCTTGTCAATTGGTTCAGATCTAATACGGAAATCACTGAGAGACTAAAAATGGAGCCTTCTCGTCCAATTGTTGCTGTGCTTTAATTCTGTACTCAGTATAGTGTCCACATTGTTCACAAACTTTTGTCAACATTTTACCAGCTTCAAAGCATAATTGGCAAAGAATCCAACTGCAATTCTTTGACATGCTAGCTGGTTTGAAGATTTGACTAAGAGATTATCCCAAGCTGCTACAAACACCTTTGTTTGCACGCTGGGAGCTCCTAGAATCAGAGGAGTTTGAGACGAGAAAGGCCAGTTAGGTCTTTTGCTCCAACTGCATCTTAATGCAAGATTATTCTCTGGTGTGTATTTACTATTGTGCTCATCAACCTTATTTTACATGTCCTGATCAATGCCAGCTCTTCTCTTGCGAGTCCATGCCACATTGAGAGATCACTCTCATAGAAGTTTTCCTGCCATTCAACCTAAGTACTCTCTTTCATATTTCCATACCATTACTCCTAGCATTAGCTCAAGAAGCATCCTTTACTGTAGCTCCTCAAATATTTCTAGGTGCATCTTATTTCCCTCTGATCATCAGAGCTCAGTTGCACTGTTTCCCCTTGAGTCCTTCAGGGGAGTTTTTTACGCACAAAATTAGGCTGGCCTCATCAGACTGCCCACCTTGGCGTCTGGGTTGGGGCCACTAGCTATTACGTCCCTTCTTCCATGCTGTGTGACTTCCACATTTCACTCACCTGCAGGTGGAATTACATATGTCATTTAACTCTGCAGGGTAGATAACGATTAGAGGGCTGTTGCAGTAAAAGCCTTTAAATAATATTTATTTAAAACAAACATACATTCTTAAAGAAAAATATTAAAAATTCACATCATACCAGCAATGTTTTCCAGTGTTTTAGGCCCAATTATGGAGAGCTATAGGAGGCTCCTTTTTTCTGATTTAATTCCTAATTCACATATTATTACCCTGCAACAAAGCGGCTTTTTAACGTTACATCCCATTCGTTGACATTTGTGACACTCCTATGCTTCAGATCTACTCTGAGGCTTTGTTAGTCAACTGTTATAAAGATGCTGGCATTTAAATGATATTCCTTCTGGCCTAATACGTTCATACAGTTCATAAACATGAATGGCAGTAAAAGGTTTTGAAGCTATCATTTTATAGCTGTAATTAATCTTATATCTATTCCAGTTGGGGAGGGGAAGAGGGTTGAGTATTCCAGAGTCTTGTATGGCCAATTATTTTACAGCCTATAAAACTTAAACGTTAAAATCTGAAGAGGCTTTGGAAGATATTCAGACAGGTTTCCACCTCTGATTTGTTTCTATCCTTAGTTTACTTCATATTTGCTTTCTGAAATTAATATTACTAGATATATGTTAGTGGAGTGGACATACCCCAGCAGGATTAGCAGTAGGGTCATTCTTAAACCAACAAGCTGGCATCTTTATTTTACAGTTTTCAAGGAAATCCTGAGAAGTTTTGTAGGCTCAAAATTTAGCAGTTTGTTATAACAAAAGGTGGTTGCGGTAGGGGGTAATTAAGACAACATTTCCCAAAGCTGAGATGAATGGGGGACGTTTCTGAAAAGCAAAATTAAATTTGGATATTGCTGGGCTGCATTGGAGGCCTGAACAGAACAGAGTTAGCTGCTGCACAGCAGTCAGAAGTGGAACAGGTCACTCTCATCTTGTCCCGGTTGAGTGAAATGATTATAAAAAAGAAACCGCATAAATGGTGAGGATGACAACAGCATTTTGTACCTTTTAATGAGGGAGCTGGAGAACCAGAAGTATCCTGGCTGTGGAGATCTGTGCTGTCATAGCTAGACTGCTGTGACCCCTTTGCTGGCTTGTTTAAAGCTTCCCCGGGCATTTTTGCAGTGTAGACCTCCTCTGAGAGCAGTTTGGATCTTTCTTTTGTGCATTCTCTGGGATGCAACAACCTTTTTCCATATCTGCAAAGCATATTAACCAGTGTCTTAAAACAGCCATGGCCAGGGCTCCTCTCTGGGGATAGTGTATTCAGTATCCAGACTCAAGTGACAGGTCTCAGGTTAGCCCACCCCTTCTCAGTCTTGTGATTTGTATTATCCTAAAAAGATTCAGTTCCTTTCTTTTAAGTTAGACCTTACATGTGCAAAAATCCATATCCAGGTATTCCTACCAGCTGTCCCCTTTTAGGAAGTAAAGTCAACACTTTTATGTATTTCTGTTCCCCTAGGCATTTCCCTCTGGTGTTTATAAGTGTTTAATATTATATAAAAAAGGCTTCATTTACATGGATAAAGACCATGAGCTGTATCTTTTGGCACGCAGATACTGGTTGATAAAGCTGGGCATAGCCTGCACAGCATCTTATACCAGCTGTAGCTTGTTAAAGTCAGTGAGCTCACCCATAGGCATATTAAATTGCAAAAAGCAAGTCTGGAGTTCACTGTCAGTGAAGCTGATTCTGGGGTGAAGTTTCTGCAGTGGAAGGAAGCGTGCATTGTTCATTGTTCTGGGTGTGCACATTGGTGTTCTTGGGCAGCATCCCAAACGCATTGGATTTGGATTCACATCTTGGCTGCAGGGCTTAAGAGTTGCCTATTCCATCTTGGAAGAAAGTTGGTAAAAGATAGACTTTCATTTTTTGATAGGAAACTCAGTAACAGTAATAACAGCAGGGTCTTGTCAGCATCTGTCTTTCCATTCTCACATGTAAATGCATCAGTCATTCTGATTCTTACACATGTTTAATTCTTGCTTTTATTTCTAATGCCTCTTTTTGCACAAAGTTCCAGATAGCCTCTGAATTCCTCTCCCCTCACTGCTGCATGGCTGGAGAGCCCTTGCTTTGAAGCTTGGTTTACGACATTGAGGTTGACACTTCTAACAAAACAGCTTCCCTTTGCACGGCCCCAAGCTAGCAATGTGGGGGCTATCCATGAAAGCACACAACGATTTAATTTAGACTGTGGTGTACTTCAGCGTGCAGATTGTTATTCTGCATCCAGATTCAGAGGGAAAATAGTTTAAAACAAATTGTTACGGAAAAGCAAGGAACATCCTGTAGTACTGACAGCTACCAAATGCCAGTTACTTCCCTGTTGTTGCAAGAGCTGGACATTGCCAGGCCTTCCCTGCTTGCACTCATGCCATGTTATTGTGGGTAGGCTTGGTACTGTGCCTTGCAATTGTGTGTGAGGTCTTGAAGTGGTGATCTGGGGAATTTCCATGGCTCTAAGGAACTGGACTCGATGCCAAGGGCCATCCCCCTCCCAACCCCCTGAGACATGCTCCAAGGGACTGACTGGATTCCCGTCCAGCCCTGTGTTCCTAAATGATGTAGATCTGTTATAATGTGCTTAGGTGAACATCCCTTGGAAAACAGCATTTCAGAATTTAAGCAGAAAATTGCTGAAAGGGTATTTTAAGAGAACATCTCCACCCATTAACAACTATATGCCCTAAATTCCAGCTGTTTAGTGGAGACCTACACAATTTGTCTTCATAAATGTGATCACTTGGTTTGGCAGCTATCATCATGTTTGCTTATCTGTGCACCTTTTGTGGCCCCCATTTCCCATTGATTAGAAGTGCTTCTCGGGCTTTGTACTCCTTACGGACGGTTATAGTCAGGATGGTGTTCGACTTTCTTACTGTCTGTAAAATGTTTTAACTCTGGCGTTTTGTGTTTTTGGGGGTTTTTTGTTCCTATTTTGATTAGAACTGTAGTCATCTCAGAAAATGAAAGCGAGAGAATGAGCCTAGACAAAGAGAAAATGAAAGAGCAGCTGCTGATACAGAGGTGCATACAAGCCAGAGGGTATGTGCTGGACTCCTGCTGTCTTGCGGGATTTCTGGTGAATTTGTATTCACCCGTCGGTTTTAAGTAACTAGGGGATGTCCAACTTCCAAGCAGCTGTGCCCTCCTGATTGTACCAGGGAAAGACACAGTCTCCCTTGGGCTGCACACCACATGGATGCCCCCTCACTGCTGCACCACCCGCCCGTGATCCCCACCCCCCCACACCCAGTGGACTGCATTCCCACCCCACTGTGACACCATGTGCCTGTGACCATCCCCCTCCCGACCCCCTGAGTCTCGCACTGCACTGTGTACCCACACTCGCCTTCCACTCCTTGCACTACCACGCTGGGAGGGGGGACCCAGAGCCTCCAGCTGTTTTTGGAGAACCTCAGGTTTCTGACCTAGGGAGCAGCAGCTGGGCAGGAGCTTGGGGCCTGCAATTTAACCCTTTGTGGGCTGCCTGTGACCCATGAGCCGCCAGTTGGACAGTCCTGCGGTAAAGGTGTAAATGGCAGCATGAATCCTCAAAGTCTGCTTCTTACCCCACGGGATAAAGAATTAATTTGTCTTGCACCAAAGAAGAGCTGAGCTATCAACGTGTGCTCACAGTATGGGCACCTACACACCTGCCCAATGCCTGCTCTGCCATGTGCTAATTAGCATGTGTTGGAGCAGCCTCAGTGTCTCATGCATTCAGCATCCGCACGCTTCAAAATGGGGGCGGGGGAGGTAGTTTAACTAAAACTTGTTTTTATTCTCTCGAGAGCCACTCTAATTAAAGCACCCCCTCCGCCCCACTGCTCCGGAGCATGTGTAAAGACGCCCTATGTGCAGATCCAGTTTCTGACCTCATTCACACTAATGAACATTAGAGTAGTGGTACTGAAATCACTGGGCCAGGCTTTCCCCTGCATTGCGTTACTGGTGCTACTAGTTCCCTGAGTGGCTTGGAGTTCATGTGATGGCTCCAGAGCTGTCCACCGTTGGCTAAGTAGAGATGATGGAGCAGCACTGCCATGATCACTGCCTGGCATGTTGCTCCTTTTGCACTCACTGACATCACAGTAATGACTATTTATAGTGTAGCAGGGCTGCGGTCAGAACTGGGACCTCATTGTCCTGGGTGCTGTACGACATACTTAAGAGCAGCTTTCTGGCTTTTGTAACATATACCAAGGGATTACATTTGGCAACCAGGTAATTTTAAACCATTTTTGGTTTCTGTACACCCAGAAGGGGAGAAGCAATGTAAAATAATCTAAGGGCATATAGCCTGGAGGAGCAGAATGTTGCAAAGAACAGATTGGTTTAAATGAAACAATCAGAAAAAGTACTGTCCCTGAATAACTGCTAATGTGGTAGATTCAGTCAGCAAATGGAGTGTGTTGGTTAATTGCTGTAATATAGCAGTTCTCAACCTTTTTAAATTCCAGGCTCCAAAACTTTTCAGAGTGTAATGGCATCCTATTAAACTAATATAGTGTGAATATTTAAACATAATTCTAGCATTAATTAGGATGCTATTAATATTGATACCATGGGCTGGAAGGGACATGTATCAGTATGTCCCTTCCAGCCACTCCTCACATTATGTGTGTGGTTTAGCACCTTGTTCCTGGGCACCAGCAGGGACAAGGTGCTAAGCTGCACACACAACATGTGAGGAGGACCACTAGGTGGGTAAGAGGGAGAGGGGGTGGGCGGAAGGACACAGGAGGCCCAGGCCGGGGGAGGGAGCTGGCCAAGGGGTGTCATGTGCAGCTGCTGCCACTGCTGCCATGTCTGGGTGGAACTGTACCCTACGCTACCTGCAGAGCCAGATTGGGAAGTGGCTGTGGCAGGAGCACATGCTCTTGCTGCTGCAGCCCTTCATGGTCCAACCTTGCGCATTGGCTCCTGGAAACAGATGCATGGGGGGGCAGGTGGAACTGTCCCAGGTGCCTCTGTTTTCAGGAGACATGTCGGAGTCGAGCTGAGAAGAGCCTGCAGGAGAAAGGTGCACCTCTGTTTTCAGGAGGCACCTTGGGAGAACTGCAGCAGAATCAGCCTGCTTGCTGACACAGTGCAGTGCAGGCAGGCATGCCTTTCTCCTGCAGCCACTTCTCAGTTCGACTTCAATGTCTCCTGGAGCAGAGGGGTGTGGGACAGTTTCACCCCATGGCGGGCGCAGTGGTTAGAGGCACCTAGTTGAGAACCACTGACTTAGTAAGCATTTTACACGAGCCCTATGCCTGAGTTTCCATGTGTGTCGCGTAACCACGGCTGAGAATTTGGGCTGTTGCATTCACTAGGATTACAGTTCTTCAATGCCTATATCACTGAGACCAACGCCTGGCCTGGAGTCACTCTCTGTGCACAGACATATGCCGTTGATAGCCTGATCCGGTGGGAACTTCCAAGTAGCGTTCCCTTCCCAGACCCAGTCGCCTTGTCCCAGGGTTTAACAATGCATTTGATATGCAGACTTTCCTGAGCGAGGCTGAGCAGTCATTCTGTTTATTGATTGTCTTTTCGCAGTAAACGCAATATGTGATGTTTCAACTTTCGAGTACTTGATTGGTGTCGCTGTTGAAACAGAACACTAATCAAACACATTACTGCAGCTGAAATGATTCACGGATGGTAGGGAATGATGAATAGGAGCTACTGAAAAAAGGCATTTGAGGTCCTGTACATATAACAAGTTGCTGTGAACCATGATGTACCTCGGGAGTGGCCAGCCTGTAGCATGGGTGCCACAAGTGGCACGGGCACCCTTTTGTGCGTGACATGTGGCGGACTGGCAAGGGGATGGGCAGCGCAGTGATGACAGATAGGGCAGCGAGCAAAAAGCAGGGTATCAGATCAGGCAGGGAGCTCAGGGCAAGAAGCAGAAAGCAGAGGAGCAAGTCAAGCAGGGAAAAGGGATTGGAGTGGTCAATAGAGAGGTGTGGGGCTAATTTGTGGCATGCTTGCCAAAAAGTTGCCTCCCATTGAGGTAGCTCATAGATTCATACATGCTAGGGTTGGAAGGGACCTCAACAGATCATCAAGTCCGACCCCCTGCCTAGGCAGCAAAGAGTGCTGGGGTCAGATGACCCCACCAGGTGCCTATCCTTACAGAAAAGGCGAATTACTAGTAATAATGGGCTTTTTGCTGATTAGCAAAAAAAAAAAAATGAAGCTATGAGGAAAATAAATAATGTGAGCTTTGGATACGGTTATTTGAACTTCTAGATATTTCAAGATTTAAAATTTTTTTTACAAATGGCTTACCTTCGCTCCCCCCCCCCTATAAATAGCAACAATGGGTATTTTGTATCAATGCCCCCTTCCTAGGTTCCACAATGTGTTCATTTAAAAGAAATAATAATGCTGTGGAAGATTACAATGAGTACAATCTAGCTTTTTTTTTTCTTTGCATAATTAAAATCCCATTTTGTTTGCATAATTATATAACTACTTATCTGATAGAATTGCTCCCAATCCATTATATTCAAACCAGACAGCACAGTAAGTAAACTGTGTTAAAGGGATTAAAGGAATATTGTCAACCTTAAAAAAAATTACATTTTAAAATACTTTTTTCATTAAGCTTCCCTACCCCTATTCCTTCCAATTTGCATTTCCATCCGATAACCACAGTGTTTTGCAAACCCTGCTGACCTCCATATTATTTCTTGCACTCAAAAGGGGGCTAGATGCTTCTCTGCGGTCTTATAATAGAGTTCATTATCCAGGTACCTGCAGTTGCATTGATTGACTCGGGCACCTCTGGGGGTCCTGTGTGAAACCAGGGGGTTTTTGCCTACCCTGTGCAGCTGCAGCCGTCCTCTGGCAGAGGGCTGAGGGAGGAGGAGGTTATCATGCTTACAGTAATATGGTCACATGACTCCTCTAAGGCCAGGGATTGATTCCATCCTTCCATTGTATTCTTTAATTGAATGAACATGTTTATTGTAGCTGCTTTGGCAAACTTGAATATTCAGGATCAATTAGAATGAGGCAAAGGAGAACTTGGCACAAAATGTAGCGAGGGACGTGCCATGCATGGGGTGGAACAAGTGGAAGCAGAAAGGCATGGGGAGGGGTGCAGAGTGGGGGTGAAGGCATGAAAGGGAAGCAGGACCTGGCTTCAGTGGTGAGCACAGCTATTCCCATTTTAAGAATGAGGTATCAGTAGAAGATTGGTGTGTTTCCAGTTTACTAGAGTGGCCCACGGTTGCACAAGAAACCACCAGCAGGTACAAGGCTGGGTTACTTTGGGCGCGCTGCGGAATTCTTGAGTGTCTCGGTTTCCCCATCTGTAAAATGGGGATAATGGTACATCTGCAGGACTGCCAACAGTGGTATCAGTGAGCAGTATTCATGGTGCCAACCTATGCTAAGTAGCTTAACTAAGTCTTGTCAGTTCTGTTTATTCAGGCCCCTAAATACCTACCGAGGTAGTCATGTCGTTTCCAAATGTGGCTGGATGTGACCAAGGAGTGAAAGATCCCCTGCCTTGCACTCAGTCCCCTTGCTATCCAAAATCCTGCCAGAAAAGTTTCTGATTGGCTGAGATAATGTCCAGGCCATTCCCAAGCCATTCATTAATTTCTCTGAATGTCCTCTTAATTAAATTTTACTATCCCCATTTTGCCAGCAGAGTGAAGGAGGCAGAAGGATAAAAGCCAGTGTTTTCAGAAGAGCCCAAGTGAAGATGCCCAACATGGGGGATGTGGTTTTTAAAAGGGACTGGTGATTTGCGTTGCATCGGTTCCTGGGCACCTTGGTTGAGATGTCCTGCTTTCCTTCTATCCAGGCAGGTAGTCAAATATTGAAGCTTCCCCTCAACAGCTACTTGGAAAGGTCATCTGTCCCGTGCACATGCTGGATGGGTGTCTGCCCATGTGTGTGCTTAGCTGGCATGTGTACACGCATCACTTCTGTTGCGTGTGCAGTGATGGGTGTGCATTTTCAAAATCTGGGGCCTCAGTGACTTGTTGAAAATTGCTAAGGGAGGGTATGAATGTCAAGCTAGAATCAGGACGCAGGAGTGCCTGACTCCCAGCGCTTCACTCTGCTTCCAGGCGGTGTCTTCCCATAAGCGTTAGTAACTAACAGTTTCTTGTTCTTTGGGAATTGCTGCTGTTTTGATGCTCGTAACAGACTTGGATGGCCTGACTTTTCAGGCTAAGGGCCCAAGGTTACTAATAATGACACTGGAAGTATGGGTTGCTCAGATCCTTTGCAGACTGGTCTATTAGAGGTGTAATGCCTGCATTGTATTGTCCAGTAGCTGGTAATGCTCTGTGGCTTAGCAGAGGTCCGAATTTTCCCTATTCCTTATTTTATAACTTGGTTCTGACATTTTTAAGAAAAAAGTTTTTAGCACTTTAAGTGTCAGGAATACCAGAAAAACAGAATGTTTCTTGTTTTATCATATCCTCCCTTTTAATTACTATGGTACCCTAGCTTAGCCAGTACATCTTATTAATTTTAACAAGATCTGTATTTTAAAAAGTAAGCTTATGTTGAATTCTCTCAATGACCTCCGAATGCCAGGAGCCCTTATACTCTCTGGGCAGTGTTTTCAGTCTGAAAGCTCAGCCAGTTCTGGGTGGTTTAAGGAAGGAAGTCATTGCATTGTGCTTGCACAGGTGAGTCTCTGTGCAGGCACGTGGACAATTCTGTAGTGTAATTTATGCAGAGTATGAAGAGATTTATGGTACAGCATTTTTGATACAGTATATACCTTTACTTTGTTCATGAGGTATGAACTCGCACTGGTTTAATAGAGCATTGTGACGACACTGCTTCCTGCAGCTGGTATATGTATATCAGTCTGATGCAGCTCTGATATTAGACACGTAGACTTGAGTCCCTTCCCATTTGCTCGTGCTGTAAGGATGAGCACGTCCTCTGAAGAATGAACCTATGCTGGTGGTTTATGTCCAGAAGGGGAGAACCAATGCAGAATCATCAAGGGACTATATATGTAGAGGTAATAGGATGTGAAGAAAAGGCTGGTTTAAACCAGGGCTTACATCTCAGTGGCTAGGAGCCACTCACCCCATCAGCTGCACTAGTAGGGACTGCATATCCCACAGGTCACACCAATGGGAACATGGGCCCTTAGTCCACATGGATGACACTCAGCTCCACCATGCTTCCACAGCCCACCTTCCAGCCTGTTCCCCATTCCCCCCCATCCCTGCCTTGCTGCAATGACCCTGCATGGATGACCTCCCCCCGGCTACCACCACCCCCAGGACTGGAGAAGAGGCTATGCCTGGGACTCCAATAGGAGGAATGGCAGCTGAACAGGGCCCAGGGGCTGCAACCTACCCCCCTGGGGGGTTGCATGCAGCCCACAGGCACCAGTTGGATGGTCCTGGTTTAAACTAAAAATACTCTCCCAGAATAATAGCTAATAATTCAGCCAGAGAATAAAGTGTTTGTTAGTTGAACTAATAAGTATTTTACATGACTTGCTTTCTATTATTCCACCAAATACATGTAACCAGAGGTCAGCATACGCTGCTCTGAAGCCACTGCAATGTACACCCAAGTCCCATACAGGGAGAAGCACTTGTGAGAGGGGAGTGTGGGCTTCAGTTCCCCAAGTGAGCGTTCAACAATGAAACCGAGTCAGGAACTTTGTGGTCTGAGGGCAACAGTGGCCGTTCTCTGGCAAAACCACAATTCTGCATGGTCTCCCCACTGAATCAATGTTTCTTACTTAGCTTCCATGTTAACGGCTTGGAAGGAGGTTCTTTTCCATGGGAGCGTAAAGCTGAAAAACTGGCATGTAGCCTGTCCCCCAGAATACCAAGTGTATTCCTGCCTGCTTATCAAATATTAGGAGAACTAGGGCTGCAGCTTACATGTAAGATGTATTCTTTCCCACTCTGAGCTGGAGGAGGAATTGTGGTAGTTCCCACCAGCAGACATGCTCACGGACTTGCTCTGCACTGTAATTACTTACCTTCTCACCCAGGACCTGGAGATCCTCAGACTTTTAATTAGAGGCTTGCGAGCTCATCTCAAAAAGTGAGTGCCAGATGTAAGAGAGACCAGGTATGCAAGAGCCCTCAATTGCAGGAAGGGGCATGGCTTGTAAGACCAGGCAGAATTGGATGCCAGCTGCCTTGCTATGTGATGTATACATTTTCTTTGAAGAAGCTGCATTTTTCATAATCACACAGCTAATTGCTTCGTGTACTGGCACTAGAAGCTAAGTAACCACTAGCCCCAGAAAATACTCCACTTTGAACAAAAGGAGGAGCAGGCTATAGAAATGCAACCTAGCCTGTCCAACAGTACACACAGCCAGCTTGCACTGGACTTTCCACATGTTCCTAGAATAAGTGGATCAAGTTCATCTGCAGTCTAAATGCTGGGATAAACTCTAGGTTGGTATTATCATTTAAATAGACTTAGAATGGTGCCCCCATTGGAATAAGAACTTTGATTAAAATAAGCGGCTTTGAGACAGTATTACATTCCCAGCAGATGCAAGCGCCCTTTCACCAACTGCCCACGTCAGTCCCAGTGCTCGCTATCTCCAGCCATCAGAAATAGGTCTTCATTTTGTATGCGTCATATGCTTAACTCCCCTGCACATGCACGTTTCCTACAACACTTTGTGCCTCTCACAGATGCAGATGCTTTCTCTTCCTCCAGCTGTTTAGGGAACACTTAAAAGAGAATTTCTTTAAAATTTCAGCTGCTTCCGAAGCTGTGCAGACTTGGCTCAACCTGTACCACTGACTTCAGGCAGAAACTTAAAAAGGGATCCATCAGAATTCCTGATCAAATGCTTCAGGCCCCCCTTCCCCACCCCAGCCCAGATTGTAAAGACAATGCAGAGCAAAACAAGTGCCAGGCACGGTCTGTAGAAGACTCACAAGTTTATGACTTTTCTTTGCAACGAGATAATTCGAGGACAAGGGATGAGGATGGCCAGGGTTCCCCTCCTTCCACTAGCCCTGGTACTTTTGGCACAGTCAGTGGCGTACAATCAAAGGGAAACATGGACGCGTTCTCAGATATTCTCAGCAGTCCCCCAAGGGTAGATGATAAGAGGGTGGTTCGTCACTCCTCCTGCCCTTGGCTGCCTGTAGTGTATCATATACAGTCAAACATGTTGATGGGGAAAAAAAGCATAGTTCTGACTCTTACTATCACTGGCACACGATGTTCTACTCCATTTTCTTCCAGTACACTTTTTGAACCTGAATCCTCCGATGGATAATGGTGATTTGAGTACTGAATTAAAAATCGTGGTAGCTCATGTGGAGGTTATGATGATCTAAATCCAGTTGCTATAAGCAAACAGAATGTAAGTACAAAAACCTATATACTGAATGTTTTTACAAAGAGCAGCATCCCATTAGCTGAAAATCATTACAAATCAATGAAGTAGGAGGAAATACTTTTAATATAAAATGTGAGTGGTGCTTGCAAATCATTTGAGTGCTCTATGCAAATCAGTAGCTAAAAAGGATGTTGAATGGCAATAGTTGAAGCAGAAGAAAATAGGCAGCTCAAAATAACTCTTACGCAGTATCTAAAGAAACTCTTTAGTGTATCAGAAGAATTGCCCAGGGAGCTCTCTGAACCCTCAGGTTGATTTTTATAACAAATTTACTGGTAAAACTCTGAGAAGTTTCAGAGAACTTGGGAGACAAGCGAATACTGCCAATATGTGAGAAGAGTCAATGAGACAAACCAGGGAAGTGGATATTGCCAGCTTTTTGTGTCAGGAACTGTCTTTTGTTCTGTATTTGTATGGTGCCCAGCACAACGAGAACAGGACTTGCAGATAGTACAGTGAGACAAGTAGCAATGATAATACATGGTGATTAACCTGACATCGGGTCCAGATAGTCATAGGAGGGCTAATCTCTAGAACATGTTCAATGAAGCATTGCCAATGAATATGGTTTTATGGAAAATATATTTTTTTTCCAAGCAAACTTTTACTTTCCTTTGTTCAGATCACAAGTTTGATTGGTAGAAGGTAGTTGTCAACAAAATACAGTTAGGCTTTTGTGAGAGAAGTGATTTAATTGTAGATAACTTGCTAGAAAAATACAGCTAGTTTTAATCTGATGTTGTGTACTGCAAACCGAGAGATAAGAAAAAGTAACTAAAAATGGTGGATTTGCATGTCATGAGGCGGTTTCCAGTGAGGTCCCGTGGAGAGCTGTTCTTATCTTGTATTTTCTTCCTGACCACATGATAAAGTGGCTGTTGGTAAAATTGCAGATTGGTGATCAGTGATGAGGACCTGTCAATCAGACTGGCATCTGCGTGCTTGGTAAGGCATGCTCATGTAGGTGATGTGTGCTTCCACACATTGCAAAGAGCAACAAAGCCCATAAGTTGTTCGTACAAGACGGGGCCTGCATCCTGGGAAATAAAAGTCTGAAAAGGACTCGATGGGCAGGTCAGTAACCCAGGGACCGGGAACTTCTTGTATGATGCTGTGGCTAGAGGATGATTGTAGCCTTCGGATGTGTAAGCAGGAGAACAGTCAACAGGAGCAGGCAGCTGGGTACATCCTCAACGGGCCCTTTGCTGGAGTGCTGTGTTCCTTTCTGGTGCCCACAGTCCAGGAGGGAGGTCAAAAAAAAAAGAAAGGGCTCAGAAGGGAGCTGCAAGAATTGACTGCAAGCTTGGAAACCCTGTTTTATAGTGAGAGCGTATTTAGTTTACAGAAGACAAGGTTAAGAGGTGACTTGATCATGGTCTGCAAATGTCTACTAAGGGAAGAGATTTCTCCTAGGACATAGTTTCTCAACTTGTGGTACACCCCTGGGTGTATGCAAGTCACAGGCAGGGTGTACGTGGGTACCTCAACTCTCGCCCTCTTTTCCTTTCAAAACTATGGCAAAAAATTTAAATTCCTCAGTTATAATTTGGTGTGCCGCACTTTGCGCAGCACTGGGTTCAGCCCTCCTAGCTTTGGCCAACATCACCTCTAACCCAGGTACATACTCAAGTTGTGCACCCCTGGTGTGAAAGGTGCCAACCCTGCCCACACCAGATCAGACATCTGTCATATCACGGCCTTATATACACAGCCCTTCTTCCAACATATGGCACACATTAGTCTGTAAATATAAAATCCCCTGGAAAATTGAGTGTTGGGGTACTTATTACAATTTTCAGAAGTTAGGGGGTACTTGCTACTTAAAAGGTTGAGAAACACTGTCCTAGGAGATAGCTCTGTAATTTGGCATAAGAAGGCTTATTATGATCCAGTGACCGTAATGTGAAGCCAGACAGATTCAGGGTAAATTAACCATTGTAGTGATTTGTGGTGGATTCTTTATCACTGGACATTTTCAAATCTGGACCCAATATCTTTATAGAGTGCGCACTCTGGTTCAGGCAACAGGCATGGCTGGAGGCAGAGGGCATTTTACCATGTGCTCTGGGAGTGCGGAGGGGGTGTCGTGTTTTAATTAAGGCAACTCCAAGAGCCCCTCTAATTAAAGCACCCCAGTATCTCGTGCATCAGTGTCCCTGCACTTCAAAATGGTGGCAGGGGTGCTTGTCAAACAGGCTTTAGTCCAAGTGCCTCTGCCACCATTTTAAAGCGTGGGGACACTGATGCGCAAGACGTGGGAGGCTGCTGGAGCACAGTAATTGCCATGCTCCAGCAGACTCAACTGACTGAGTTTGCCACAACGTGGTGTAATTACAGCACGTTGGAGCAGCCTCTGTGCTTGTGTACAGACACCCAGAGATTTGGGGGTGAGGTTTTTTGACCTATATGAACACCAGGGGCCAGATTCGATTCTCATATAACCACCCCTTTTGCTCATAGCTCCACTAGTTCAGTGGGGCTGCACCCAGTTTGCACCAGCCAGGAATATGGGTCAATATATCCCAGACACCAGTATGTCAGACTCTGCCAGTTGGGAGTCGCTTCATCTGGGACCTATACTGAGCCACATGTCAGCTAAGCAGGTTCAGGTGGCTGCTGGTAGCCAGGACATAGTTAGTAGGGTTATTCCTTTCTCAGCTTTTCAAAAGGCGCAACCTAAACTAAAAGAGGAAAAAAGCCAAGCTCCCTTTTAAGAGGGAGCTCTGCTAATCTTTCTTCCCAGCTTTAACTGAGCTGCTGCCACAGATTCCCCTTCACTTAACCCCATAGACGGAGAAAGAAAATGTGATTTTTCTGGGTCTGCAGGAAGTGCAGTTTATAGTGCTGCTGTGATACAGAAGGAGCAAGACAATAAGTAGTTAACTGCATTTCACACCCCATACGCTCACCCTGCAAATCACTTGGAAAGGGATTCCCAGAGCAGAAGTGGAGCTCTTCCTTGAAGGGAAAACAAGCACCCATTCTTGGAGGGGGGAGGTCTGAAGCTCCTGCTTCCTCCCCGTGGGTATTTTACTCCCTGGGATCTCCTAAGCAAACCAGGGGGTGGCAAGAATCCTCCTCTCCGCTATGCAGTTCCCAATCATTGTCTTTCTTCAAACAAATGGCAGGGGCTGGAGAACAAGCGGCCCTTGTTCTGCTTTGCCTACCCGTGCCCACTCTCACCCCTGTCCACTCTCACCTCTGGTTGCTGAGAGGAGCTGCCATCACCAAGCCTTCGGAGCATGAACATGTCCAGGAATCCAGGTTGTAGCTATATTGGTCTAGGGGCAAAAGAAATTGGGACTCACGGTGGAGGTGGTATCTTTTATTAGACCAACTAGATTTTTGCGAAAAAAAAAACCTGTAATTTTTTTTGCAAAGATCTAGTTGGTGTAATAAAAGATATCACCTCCACCATGAGTCCCAATTCCTTTGAGCATGTCCATGCCCTTCTGATGGCCCCACATGGCCTCTGTAGTACCCACAAAGCCCAAAGAGCTCTCTGAGAGGAGGAAGGGACTGCAGCCGTTGGCAGACGGCATGAGAGTGGCAGCAGAAGCCGGCTTTTAGCGATGTGGTCTTTGCAAGCATTTTAGACAGCATTTTAGCTGGAGGAAAGTGCTGCCCAGTGGTTTGAGTTGATAGGGTTTGCTGTCACCCTCTCCTGGAAGGAGGCAGCCTTGCTGTGTGGACCCCGGCTCCCTGGGACAGTCGCAGGAAAAGGAGTTCTTGGCTAAAGGCAAGCTGTGCTGTTTGAACAAGCTCCCTTTCCTTTTCTCATGATCAAAGCGGGTTTCATGAAAGGTACAGCTTGGGCTCTTAAAGCATCTAGTTAGAATTTTATATTTAGAAGGAGCTAATGATGTATTATTAATTATAAGGAAGCCGGAAAGCAGCAAAGCTGTTTAATCCCTGTACTTGGTGAATAGCAGAGCTGTTGTACCGATGGAAGGTTACGCGATTAACAGCATAATCAGTCATTAAGGGTGCATCTGATACTAACTGTCTTATCTTTAGATAGCGCTGGCTAGAGGATAATTTACCAGTTGGCTGTTAAAGTGGTGAGAGCTGGAGACGGCAACTGCCATGAGGAAATTTATACAGCACAGTTTATGTATTTATCACGTTCTAATTTATGTGCATCATTTTGAGTCTCCATTTATGGGCCAAAATCTCCTCCAGACCTCTTCCATGCGTGTTAGTGGAGCTTTGCAGGACTAATTAGGAACAGAAATTGGCCCTATATCTTAGCAGTTCCTAGATTGTGTGTTTTATAATGTGGCTCCAAGTAGTAACCAGATCAGTTATTATGAGTGTCATTAGAAACTTCTTCTGTGAGGCTTTCTTTTTCTTTCCACAAACCTCATTTATCAAATTAGCTGACTGACAATGTTCCATGTGATTCTGGCTTTGATCTTTTCCAGCTTCCTGAAAACCACATTTTCTATGTACTTAGCCTACATTAAGGGCTACCTCATAGTAGCAATCCTGTCTTAATTGATTAATTTAAAGTATGTCCAAATTTTCCAGTACAACTTCATCCAATCTTTAGTTCAGGACCTACCTCGAGTAACTGATTTTTTTTTTCTTTCTTAATTCTTCAGATGGGCCCGTAGGACAGGTTGGACTGTGTTAAAAGTCTAAAATCAGTTAAGGGGCTAAACACCATCCAACAAAAGCAAAACAGGCTAAAGGGAATGTGCCAGACACTAATTAATCCTCCCTTTTGCATTCTCCTTTGGATCTGACATAGTGTAGCTGAAACAATGTTGAAGCATGAGTATAATCCAGAAGTCTAGCAAATCAAACATGGGGATAGGGGTTGGAAAGCTGGTGGTGACCACTAGCTCTTTCACTCCTATGTAGAAGGGACTCATTGGGAATCTTTCTAATGGCTTTAATGGGATTTGCTTTCCAAAGAAAGCATGTTCTGTCTCCATCTTCTGGCCATGCTCTATGACATTGTATGTAAAAAGAGTGTGTCCTAAAAGTGTTCTTACTATAAGGATAAGAGATCTCTGGCTGGGGCACCTGAGGGTAGAGTTTGTAGTAGAGATTGAATTGATTAAAGGAAGAAATCAAGGGCTTTACTTCTCTAACTGTGCAGTTCCAAGATCTCTGTGGTCCCCCTTCTGGAGTCCAAGACAGTGTGAGGCTCAGATGCTGTCACCTGTTTAAAATAAAATTTTTAGACCCCTGGACAAGTCTAATTTAGTTACACAATTGGGATCTGACAAACTGGTCAGATCCCAATCACGCATCAGCTGGCATGTGGGGACCCAGGCCTTGGGGACTAATTCCTGACACAGTGCTGTGTGTGGCACCTTTTGCCTTGCTGACACATCGTGAGCCCAATGGCGAGTTGTTGAAAGCCGTGCAGTGCAGCCCTACATGAGGTGAATTGCACAATTTTAGGTGCTAGCAAGCAGGGAGCTAATGAGCTCCCTATGCGCCAGCAAATTGGAAGCTGGGTGGTGTAGCCCCATGTGGCTTTGAACTTTCTGGTTCATGGGGAGACCATCAGCTGCTTAGCTCCTTGCAGGCCGGCACCGAAGGCCATGGTGCAGCCAGATTCCATACATGCAACATGTACAAATGAAAGTGTGATGCAGACCAGCTACAGTGATGTTCTGCAATAAATGTGAAATATCTTTGTGGCTTTTTTTGCCATTTTATCATGCCATAAATGTGCTGAGTGTATGGTGTATATTACAATTTAAGGTGCAATTAATTAATAATATCTGCCAGGGCACTTAGGGTACATGCTTTATAAAGAGACAGCTCAGTATTGTTCAACACATAGCTTTCTGCAAATCCTGATGGCTTCCCCAACATTAGCTAAAGTGATAATCCACACAACACATGTGAGAAGTTGGTTTCATCCCAGTTTTACAGGTGAGAAACCAAAACAGCGTTTAAAGCAGAGAGAGAATCCGTGTCAGAGCTGAGATGAAAACATGGAGCTCCTGTCCCTGTGTTCAGTGCACTTGTCTGTGTCAGCTGATAATTTGCCTAGTTGCCAAGAGTCATAAAAGACAAGGCTCATGATGAACAAGAAAATAGCCAGCCAAAAATAGCAGCTAAATCCTTTTGAATCTTTTCCTTGCTTGATTCAGCTTTTCAGAGTCCCAGTATAATTGCTCGAGTTGAATGAAAAGAAGATTCTGAAGGTCCCAGTTGTGTGCATCGATAAATCAAAACCAATCAAATGTTTTTCTTACAATATAGAAACCTAACGTGTCTCTTGGCCGAAAGCATATGGGCAAATTCTATCATGGTGTCTATCATCTTCTGAGTTACAGACCTCTGAAACACCAAGGGAACTATGAGCGTGGAAGGAATGTGATTGATTTACTATGCAACATAATCTATAGCAGTTTGCCTCTAAAACCTCTAGTAAAGGAGGTTGCTACAAATAAAGCGACAATTTTTTTTTTTTTTAGACCATAAGCTTGTGAATAAAGAGAGGGCTTGTACTACATTACCATCGATCTGGAGAGCTTGATGTACAATAAGGCACAGAAGCTCAGAGGTATTTGATGGCCTGCCTGTTTGTAAAGAATTGCTCATTCTGAAGTTTCTGCTAAAAGTGCCTGTTACGGGTATAGGAGGCAGGAGCAATCAGGGGATGGGGGGCTGAGGATATAGCTCAGCTAGCAGGAGCTTGAGTGTGAGCTGGCACTGTATGATGTGTGCACACAACCAATATCACAGTATCCGAGCTGTCAGCATACATGGAGGTGACCTAGGATATAAGCAGTTTTTTACATCAGACCAAAGATCCCAGTTGGGCTACCTGACTTCCTCCACTTCCCTGCCTTTGCCACCTCGACCTTTGTGCCTACTCTATTTACTTGAATAGAAGATGAGGTTTTCTTCTGCAAGCAGCATGGGGGAGAAAAAAACCTTGTCTTGGATTTGAGTACCTGCCCCAAAGCCAGAGAAGAGCTGCTGCAGATGAGAAATAGGTGGGCAGGTACAGGAACAGGTGTGGAGGTAGGCATGGACATAGAGGGGCAGGCATAAGCATGGGGGGGTGGTCAAGGGACGGAGGTGGTAGGCAGGGAGGGCAAGTATTGGGTCTGGGCCCTTGCCCCCCACTACTGCTTACCCCATCACAGCAGCGTGGGGTGGGGGAACAAAATTAAGACAACCTTCTACTATATTCTATACATTGAAAATTATAAAACACTTATAATTTTCCATGTATAGACTGTAATTATTGTGGGTCATCTTGAATTCAAGTTGTCTTGGATTCAGGTAAGTACAGCGGTTTCTCCCCCAGTTTTCCTGTTACAGGTTGAAAGGTTCCTGACTGTCCTGCGGCCCTAACTCTCCTGACTGGGCCTGTTTATGCTCTAACACTTGCCTGGGCCCAAATTGTCCCAAATGCCTTGCTCCCCTCTGACCTTGGCGGAGCCCATGCCTCACCCTGGTTATGAAGACTGGAGTTGTGCAGACCTGAGATGTCATGAGAGGCAGCCCAGAACATCATCAAAGGAGAGAGTTTCAGTGAATTCATGGAAAGAAGAGCTGAGCCACACGATGGACTCTGGGCTTCAGCTCAGCATTTGGGCTAAGAATAGAACCGGTTTGTGTTCATCTGACCTTGTTTGCCCACTGCTCATTTGAAAGTGAAAGGGGAATCTGAATGGAGAAGCATTCTCCTGTATAGCGGGCAGGAAGAGGGCAGATTGATGGCAGGGCCATCCTGTTCCCTGCCAGCAGCTGGGTGGCAGCTTTGTGCAGTCCACAGTGCTAAATCACTGACTACCACAGTGCCTCTGAAACGTGTGTGTGTGTGTTTAGAGGAACTGAAACATTCATGTGACGCCTACTGATCATTTTAACCAAAGCCTTTGTTATATGAGCTTTGCTGACCTCTTTCTAGTGAAATGGACCATGGACTATAATACATCGCCTGCACAAGCACACACTCCATCATTTTCCAATTAGAAATGTGTTCAGAAATATGACTGTTTTTTATTAACATCCTGATTTATTTGCTTATTGACCACAATTAACTGTCAGTTTTATTAAATGGCTATGCTCTCCCCCTGGGATCCACAGCTTGCATGCCTGGTTTTGGTACCTGCAAAGCAGGTTACCTTTTTCAGCTCTCTCATTCCCTAGTTTGCTCTACCTTTCTTTGCGTGTGGCAGTTGGTATCTACATCCCCCCCCACTCTGCTTCTGTCAGGCTCTGGGTTCAGCATGTCTTCACCATCAAGGCTCACAAGAAGTTTGAAATAATGCAAAAGGCAAAAATTCCTTAGGGTGACATCTTCTATTGGACCAACTGCATGGTTGGGGTGGAGTTAGACAAGCTTTTGAATGCAAGGAATTTGAGTGGCTCATATCTAGCACATCCAGCTTTCTATTCATCAGTGCTGCAAGGTTTTGTTTTTCCCAAGCTAATAGAAATCTGAGTGGTAAAAACTAGATATGAGGGCTGTTTTATCTCATGGAATAAGAGGAAGAGCATCTAGCAAGGCAAGACTGAGAAGACAGCAGCATTTCCCTGGGAAGATAAGTCCTGACTGTGAAGCATCAAGGGTTCCTGTTAAAAGGATGTGGATAGTTAAGGTTTTTAAGACCTGTGTGTGACACCCAGGAGAAGTGTGCTTCTCTTGCACCTTTCGCCCAAGGATTGCCAAGCTCTTTGCATTCATTAATGATATTAACTCTTAACTCCTCCATAACACAGACACTCCCCAGTAGAATAGGAGAGTGGAGCATGGTGACTATTGGATCTGAGGCACATTATGACTTTGTCAGAGCTGGGAATGGAGCCCACTGACCTCGTTCCTCTTTCGCTGATTTAAGCACTAGACTTTACCTATCTTTGACCTGACTCCAGGGCTAAGGCCAGCTGGGACAGGCCTCCACAATTTGGGACTATCCCAGCCAAACTGGGTACAGTCACCTAGGTGGGGATACATAGATTCATAGATGTTAGGGCTGGAAGGGACCTCAGTAGATCATCGAGTCCAACTCCTTGCCCCAGGCACGAAAGAGTGCTAGGGTCAGACGACCCCAGCTGGGTGCTTGTCCAGTCTCCTCTTGAAGACCCCCAAGGTAGGAAGAGCACCACCTCCCTTGGAAGCCCATTCCAGATTCTGGCAACCCTTACTATGAAGAAGTTGTTTCTAATGTCCAGCCTAAACTTGCTCTCCGTCAATTTGTGGCCATTGTTCCTGGTTACTCCAGGGGGTGCCCTAGTAAATAGAGCATCTCCCATTCCCTGCTGCCCTCCTCTGATGAATTCATAGGCAACCACAAGATCCCCTCAGCCTTCTCTTGTGAAGACTGAAGAGATCCAGGTCCCTCAGTCTCTCCTCGTAGGGCCTTGCCTGCAAGCCTCTGACCATATGAGTTGCCTCCTCTGAACCCTCTCAAGGTTCTCCGCATCCCTCTTGAAGTGCGGCACCCAAAACTGGATGCAGTACTGCAACTGCGGCCTGACCAGTGCTGCACAGAGGGGAAGCATCACCTCCCCGGACCTGTTCGTCATGCATCTGCTAATACATGATAAAGTGCGGGTAGCCTTGTTGCTCACTTCATCACATTGACGACTGTGATCAGCTGCGACTCTGAGATCCCTTTCTGCTGCTGTGCTGCTGAGCAGGTCGTCCCCCAGCCTGTAAGTGTGTGGGTGGTTCTTTTTGCCCAGGTGCAGCACTTTGCACTTGGCTTTATTGAACTGCATCCTATTTCGTTTGGCCCATTTTTCCAACCTATCCAGACCCACCTGTCCGGTCCCTGCTCTCTGGTGTATTAACTTTGCCCCATAATTTGGTATCATCTGCGAAATTGGACAGGGTGCTCTCCATGCCCTCGTCCAAGTCACTGATGAAGACATTGAATAGCACCGGTCCAAGGACCGAGCCTTGCGGGACTCCACTGCCCACATCTTTCCAGGTCGATATCGACCCGTCTACCACCATGCTCTGGGCGCGACCCCTAAGCCAATTTGCCACCCACCTGCCTGTAATCATCTACATCACAGCCTGTCATTTCATTTAGGAGAACACAGAATGAGATACCGTATCAAAGGCCTCCTTAAAGTCTAGGTAGATGACATCTACCTTGATTCCTGCATCTAAACATTTTGTGACCTGGTCATAAAAAAAAAAAAAAAATGTTAGGCAAGATCTACTGCAATCAATACCTGCTGATTTCCTTTCAGCATTATTTCCCCTGCTGGGCTCCCACAAATGTGATCCTTAATGATTTTTTCCAGTGTTTTCTCAAGGATAGAAGTGAGACTACCTGGCATATAGCTTCCCGGTTCCTCCCTCCTCCCCTTCTTGAAAATAGGGGCCTCACTGGCTCTTTTCCAGTCCTCTGGGCCCTGACCAGAGCACCGTGAGTGCTCGAACAGCCATGCCAGCAGCTCTGCTATGACATTAGACAATTCCTTCAGCACCCTTGGATGGAGCTCAGCCAGGCCCGCTGACTTGAACACATCCAGCCCCTCCAAATGCTATCTGCAGTAACAGTTGGTGGGTTGGTGTCCCTCCTGTGTCTATCTACAGTCCAATTGGGAGATTTGTCTTGGACTGTGTCTAGGAATACAGATGCAAAGAACTCACTGAAGAGCTCAGCTTTGTCCCCCCTCTCTGTCACCAATTGCCGTAGTCCGCTGCTACCCTGCACCTTCCTCCCTATATGCCTGAAGAAGGGCCTAAACCAGGAAGGGGTCTGGGACAAACGTTGCATAAACTGGCTTGAGCCAAGTCTCTTAAACCAGTTTCAGCCATTTTGAAAATGGTTTATGTGCACTGAACTTAAGTTCTGTTACAGATTTAAACCAGTTTCTGATCACTTAAACTGGTTTATGCGCAACTTCTGTCCCTAGCCTAGGTCTCCAAAATAGCACCACCGCTTGTGAAGTCTGTGCTGGTGTACATCTCACCAAAGGTAACAGCAGAAATTGCTTCTGTTCTGGTTTACTAAGGAGCAAGAAGCTCTTCATAGGAATAGGTTTGAGATATCCATTTACATGGTCAAAAGGAAGTGTTTTAGCCCTCCTAGATTTAAAATGGTGATTAGTCATATAGCTAATAATAATAATAAATACATAGTATTTGTATATGTATTTGTGCAGACTATGTTATACAAGAAACCTACAGACCAACATAAATATCTGCTCAGAACCAGCGATCACCCTAAACACACCAAAAAAGCTGTGATATACAGCCAAGCCCTCAGATACCACTGCATTTGCACTGAAGAGAACACCCGGGATCGCCACCTCGCCAATCTTAAAAAGGCTTTCACCCAACAAGGACACTCGTCCAGAGAGATAGATCGCACATTTGAAAGAGCCACCTGGATACCACGTGAAGAACTGCTGCAGTACAGAAGAAAACCCCCCACAAATCGCACACCGCTGGTTATGACATATCACCCCTCCCTTGAACCTGTACTGAACATCCTCAAAAAATTGCATCCCATACTAGGCAGAGACCCTCACCCCCACTATTACTACACCCCACAGCGGAGCCATCAGCATCCCTGGATCTCACAGCTGCACCTCCAGAAATGTAATATACCTCATTCAATGTACCAAATGCCCTGATGGAAAATATGTAGGAGAGACCAGACAACAACTGCGCGCCAGAATGAACACACACCGGAAATCCATCAAAGACAGAAATACCCAATTACCGGTGGGGGCACATTTCTCACAGGAGGGCCACTCTCTCTCCAATCTCTCAGTCCTGATCCTCAAGGGAAACTTACACAACACTTCCCAGAGATGAGCGTATGAGCTCCATTTCATCAACCTCCTGGATACTAGAGATCATGGACTAAACATAGACATTGGATTTTTGATGCATTATAATCTGCCTGGCAACTGACTCCCCAGCCCAGCCCAGCCCAGCCCCTGGCTTCTTTACTTTTCATTCCATCCAGGAAGAGCACACACCAACTGCTGAAGCTTCCTTAGTCTGATGAAGGGTTTTTGAACCCAAAAGCTTGCTTAATAACTATTCTCCAACTATTTGGGTTGGTCTAATAAAAGATATCAAATTCACCCAAGGAACCTTGTCTGCCTATTATTTGTATGGTCATTTGAATATTAAAATCACTGTGCAAACTGTACCATCTATAATCTGTAGCTGTGCAAACTAAGATATTGGTAAGGGGGATAGCGTGGCATAAATCACAAGTGTCAATGGCACGTAAGTTGTCATAGGGTATTTCCACACATCAGCTGTTCTGCAGCAGCTGCCCTGGATGCACTTGTCCTCGGATGAATGTAAGTTGCTTACCCCACTTCCCCGAGGGGTAGGTTATCTCACGTTTGTCATGGGGCGAGAATATGCACGTGGGTAGTCACCGCAGAGCAGCTGGTACACTGGGGAGCCTGCATCTTGCTTTGTCTCATGTCATAGCCAAGATATATTTTGTTTGATGTTAAGTTTTATTCTGAAACTTCAGTCATCAACCATCCATCTCCCTATCAGAAGTCTGAAATCCCCTACTGCTCTTTTATGCCAGGTCCCCACAGAGCTGAGATGGTTGGGCCAGGTTGGGCTAATCTTGTATTCAGCCAACCCTCAAATCCAGTCCGTGGGTGAAAACCTGATCTGATTGAAGTCAGTGGTAAAAGTCCCATTGGCTCAGAATTTCATCCTCTGAACAGTAATATCTCTGTTATCAGCCAGAGAAGATAACTGGACTTGTGAAGGACTGGAGGTGGCACGTAAGAGAGATGCTGGCAGATGGGCCCAAAGTTCAATGTCTTATCTGCCTGCCAGTGATCAGGCCTGACACTAGCCCATAGCTGCGTGGCTGCTGCATTAATTTCTTCCCCAGACCAATCTTAGCAAATATGCCTTCTAACCACATGGCTGTGGTCTCATAAAAGGCAGAAAGTTGTTTCTGGAGGAATCTTAGGTGCTCCTAAGCTGCTCATAATTCCCAGAATTGCTTCTTAGGCTAATGCAGTCATGTTACTGAGATAAGGTAGGAATATTCCTGGAGTGCGTCTCAGACTGGCCTTGCGTGCTTTACGTGCAGTCCTGCTTGGTGATTCTCCATGCATTTCAAGCACTTTATTCAGCCCACAGACAATATATCATGCAAACGAGCATAATAAGCTCCACTTCCCTCTGTCCGTCTATCCATCTGTTTACAACCTAATGGAGGGGCTGTTGCACTATGTGTAATGGGTGTGAAAGGAGTTGTGCCCTCAACACTCTCTGAGCCTATTGCAAAGGAATAAGTGTGGGGATCCACAAATTTTTGGTGGGGATGGAGATAGGGGACTCTTTCTTTCTCTCTCTCTTTTTTCAACAGACAGAATAACAGGGTAGGTGGCGAATGGCTAACCACAAAGGGTCAGTGCTAGCTTAGCCCTGCCACATCTCAAAGGAATTTATGGGATCATTAGCCCATGTCTGTGTGCAACAGCGATAATGATTGGAAGCCATTAGTCACTCTGGATATATCTTTTATTATAAAAGGATGTGTGCCCTTGCTTCGTACATGGTTATTTATTTGTTTGTTTGTTTGATGGTGCGAGTTATATGCTACTCTTCCCAGCAGCGGCTCAGGGCAGCTTTTACAACTTAAAAAGGGCAAGCAGAATAAATGAAACAAAATACAGCAGAGACCCATTAAACAACAGCCCAGCTTGGTTTGGTTTCTAAGTGCTTCGCCAAATAGGAAGGACTTTCAGCAGTTCTGAAAGATGTCCAGGGTCGGGCTCTGAGAAAGGTGTACCTCCCAAAGGAGGGACTTCCAGAGCTCAGGAGCAATGGCCGGGAGCCCCCTCTCACATTTTTGCCAAACAGACTCGATGGGACACAATAAAATTGGTCTTATGGAAGCCCCATAACCCCGAAATGACTAACAGACTCACTTTTGGGAGAGGATCCTGGTTTGAACCTAAGGATCTTTCTATATGTTACCTACCAATCATTATGGTACCTAGAAGTTAGTCTCCCATCTGCTCACTCACATTTTGCAGCTTGGAAATTCCCTGCCTTTGTACTGAGATCATTAAAAACCCACATCCAATCACTCCCTTCCAGGAGGGCTGGAGAGTGACCAGAAATTGCAGGTTTTCAGCAGAGGTCGGCCCCTTAGCAATCCAAGGTGCGTTAAAGTGTATAACGGATGTCACAGTGGGAGCCATCGTTACATTTCACTTGGAAGCTCCTGTGCTGAGCCTACAGCATTGCATCCCTCCAGAAACCAAAGCATCGTGTGCCATGGGCCACAGGCAGGGAACAGGAGAAACCAAGATGCCAACACGGCCCCAAACCCTTGCAGTTTGAAGAAATGAGTTGGCTGAGAGCTGCCAGGGTGATTCTAGCAGGTGAGGCCTAGGTCCTGCGCTGCGGAGAAGGGTGAGGATCTCCCACGGTCTTCCTGGCCCAGCCTGGGGGAAAATTCCTTCCTGCCCAGCATTGTGTGACCATGGGTACAGCTCTGGCCAGCAATACCTGATGCTTCAGAGGGAGGGAAACAGAATACATCAGACTACTTGTGCCTTGAGGAAAATAATTCTTTCCTGAGACTTCAGGTGTCCAACTGAAACATTATAGACTAATGAATATCGTCATGAGTCTTTTCAACCCATTGCAGACATTGCCTTGCCTCTTGACCTGGTGTTCAAATACAGTGCATATAATAAATGTTTAAAGCTCTTGGCCAGACCCTGAGGAACCATGCCCCATCAGTAAATTGCTTGTAAAGTCCATTATTTGTTATGAAATGAACCCCTTCTGTACAAGCTAGACTAGAATAATTCTGCAGTCAGGTTTTCTCTGATTTAATCCTGGGATTTTGAGATTAGTTTGCTCTGATCTCAGAGTTGATAACTATAAATGTGATCGTCTGCATGAGATCAAGGCATGTGCTGTCTTTTCTAGTCAGGTTGAGCCCTTTGTGGAGTAAGCATATGTCCATCCTCTTGTCTCTCTGTGGGGCTTGGAGTGAGGTGGGAACCCTGAACTCTTAACCCTTAGTTATGTACACCAAGGAGTGCCCTGGGAAAGGGCCATGCTACTCCCTGCAATGAAATTAAATCCCCCTAAATCCTTTTTCATTCCCCTGGGAACTTCTGAAAAGAAGTCACTACCAAATGAATCATGCTGGTGGGGGGGATATTTTATCGGGTGTATCCACTAACATCCCATTAATGATGTTGCAGTTTCTTGACCTTTATAGATGTATTTTCTTATGGTCTTTCTTAATTAGCCTTTGGGTCACTTAGAGAAATTTATGTTTAAAGTCACAAAAGTAATGGGCTTGAGTTAATTATCTTTAGGTGTACAAATAATGCCTCTCTTCCGGGGGAGAGGGTCTCAGTTAGTTTATCTTCACACGTGTCCCAAAAAGCATGGTGTTAGATATTACGGTTGTGCAAAACAGCACCGTTCTGCTTCAATTTCCGTTTCGACGGGGTGGTGTCTCATTTCACGTTTTGTTTTGTTTTGTTTTGTTTTGTTTTGTTTTGAAAGCTCTGTTCCGTTTCGTTTCATCGAAACTGTTTCGCTGTTTTGACGTTTCGGCCATAGGCTATAATGGGGAAGCATGAAAGTGCCTATAACTTTGTCATTTCTAGCCTGATTTGGATGAAATGTGCATGGATGGTAGCCCCTTCTGAGGCCATGAAGCCTGCCATGTTTCAAGGAGATAGGTGCAGAAGTTTCTGGGAAACTGCACCTCAAGGTGCTGAGAAGCAAAACTGTTGCTTGCTGGCAGCGGCAGCCTCCTGTCATCCAGCAGGCAGATCGGGGGCCCGCACCCCTGGGAGGAGTCCAACACAGCCCCCGCAGCCCTCCCGGGGGTGCGGGCAGGCCCCTGATCTGCCTGCCGGATGACAGGAGTCTGCTGCTGCTGGCTGGGGCCAGTGGCAGCACCAATCTTCCCGGGTGCGGGCTGCGCCCAGCGCTGGTTCCAGGTGGTAGGAGCAGCCTCCTGTCATCTGGCAGGCAAATTGGGGGCGGGGGGGGACGGGAGTCTGCTGCTGCTGGCTGGGGCCAGTGGCAGCACCAATCTTCCCGGGTGCGGGCTGCGCCCAGCGCTGGTTCCAGGTGGTAGGAGCAGCCTCCTGTCATCTGGCAGGCAAATTGGGGGCCCGCACCCCAAGGAGGGCTGCAGAAGCTGTGCCAGAATCGTCCCAGGGGGTGTGGCCCCGGGATCTGCGCGGGATGACAGGAAGCTGCTGCTGCCGGCTGGGACTGGCACTGAAGCCAAGCCTGGCTTCAAAACTCAAACCTTTTCGAAACTTTTGAAACATTTCAAGTGCCCTTGTTTCATTTTGAAGCTGTTTCGATGGCTTTTGGTTAGTTTTGATTGTGCTGTTCAAGCTCAAAACGCATCCAAACAGCTTTGAAACAAAACACCCGGTGAAATTTCGCACAGCCCTATTAGATATGTGCTTGTGTATGCACTGCAGAAAGTACAGATGGGAAGCTGTAGTGCAAACACCGAGTGCACTGACCACACTGATGAGTGGGAAGATGACTCGCTAAGGATATTCATGTCCACGTTCTCTCCTGAGGCTGTCAACTGAAGGTCCAGTGCTGGTTGTTTGATAGTTTCTTTTCAGGGCTTCAACAACCGCAGTCTCATTTTATGTGAAGCCACCAGTCACGACTCCCCATGTTAGCCTGGACTGGATCTGTACCAGGAACTTAGAAGGAAAGGCTCTTTTATTTTATCCACAATCCTGAGTGCATGCCCCTTAGAGATACAGTGTCTTAGCCAAATTCTGCTACCAGAGGTACACTTCCAGTGTGTGCAGTGGGAGATGCAACATATAATGTGTGTGACTAGGACATACACCCCCTCGTGTATCTCGGTATGGTAAGAGGAGGAATTTGCTATGGAAGCTGAGCTTGTGTTGCTGTATAAATGCAGTAGTCTGTCTTTTTGAAACTCTCAAGAATGCGATTTTGGGGCTTTTTGTCATAGTCATATACGAATCTCAAATAAAGTGCGACTTTATGGGAATTCCTTTGTAGTCGTTGGCACACCCTCTATATTGTATCAAAAGAAATCACTAGGCCAAATTCGCTGCCAGCATCACTATACTGCGGCCAGTAAATTCAGTTCCTTGTGGCTAATGGTAACAGATTAAAATAAGTAATAATAAGCATTTGCTGCTAATTGTAGGAGATGTGTTGTTGCTTTTTGCCTTTTTTATTCCAGGGGGGAAGAGTGGTAAATTGGACTAACGCGTACTGCTTAAATAGCACGAGGATGTCAAAGAATTTGACGGAGGAGAACAACCGGAGCTAAGACATGTGTGGCTTGTCAAAAGCCACACCGCAAAGCAAGCAAGTGAATGGGCTTGCCTCCAGCTCTCCTGGGAAATCATAAATCTTCAGGAATCAGGAACATATTCCTGACCTGTTTCACTTAGCAATATTAATGTTTTTGCTGACTGCAAGCTTCTGACACGGTTTTGCAGTCTTGCTTATCTTAAGTAGAAGCACAGAGGGAATGATCCTGTCCTTGCTGAATTCAAAGGGGGCATCCCTTGTTCAGAAGATGGGGGGGGGGGGGGCTGTCTTGGCCTTAATACGCCAGTGGTCTGGGAATTACTGAGTTAAAAAGGAAAAAGCAAAGACAGTGCCTGGTTCACTAAAGAAGCACATACTGTTGATGGGGATTCTGTTACTTGGGGCTTTTAAGGTGCATAACAAAAACCTGTATTGGAAAATGTGGAGGAGAAATTTATTGGGCACAGCAGAAGTCGTAATTATGAAACCCAGCCCGCACGGCATTCTCTCCTCTGCTAATTGGACTTAGCTGGAAAAAATAAGACAAATAAAGTCTTGGGGATTCTTAAAACTGAGACACGGGAAAACCTGCCTCATCATTAAGATGATGCATTTCCACAAAGCGCGCTTTTCTCACAGGCGGCAGTCTGCCGATGAAAAGTCTGGTGGGTTTCCCACCAGCAGAAGTTGCTTAATTACATTTTGTGCATGCTCGGAGAATACCTGTATGGTGAGAACCTGACAAGTGGCCTCCTAAACGTAAATCAATTCTGTTTTCTTGGGCTTTCTTGAATTTACATGATGTCCGGAGCCTGAAAAGCTCAGCAGTAGCACAAGAGGAAGCAAACAGTGGGGTGCCAGTTAGGCTCTATGGTTCTGTGAAAGACTTTGTAGCCTTGTGTAAAGAAAAAAGAGGAATGTGCCACTGGCTATAGAGAGTAAATGGAACCTTCTTGTCTCCTTTGCTCTTGTCTCCTTTTAAATAAAGCATTGTTGTCCATCCTTGGCATTTGCAGTTCATTGTGATAAATTGGTCTTGATGTGTCTGACATTTTAACCAAGTTGTTTAATGGCCTATTTCTGAAAAGGCAGAGCTTCCCTGTAGCTTGCATCAGCACAAACTATATCCAGCCTTAAGAGCAGCCGTTGTCACGTACTGCATTGACCCTTTCCCCCTCCGGGATGGAGACCAAAGAAGCTAAACATTTTGGTCACATAAGTCCAAACGTCCTCAATGTTGTAAACCAGATGCAAGGACAACCCTGCACACCTAATCCGCATGTGGTTTGTGGCTGCTGCTAGAAGACCATTTTGTGGCTAGTGTTGTTATTTTGTAATAATTGCCCTGGTGCATCTAAGCAGGGGCGAGTAAAATTACTGGTGGGTTTTTCTCCAGCAGTCTTGTTTTGTACATGCACACATTCCCCTCCCGTCTGTCTCAACTGGCGATGAGTGCTCAGTGTCTCTGCTAAGATCACTTGGTCACAGCAACCCCCGGAGTCTGGCTTAGCACAGAGAGTTGATGAACTGTGAAAACTCCCATTCCTGCATCCCGCCCCCCCCGCCCCCCCGCCCCCAAGCCCACACTGTGATTTACTTTTTTCTTAATGTCTCTAATTACTCTGTCAATGAGATGATTAACCTCACTCTGTTGCTTGCCATAAAGAGCACTTTCCTGTCCCTACCTTCCCCGTTCCTTCTGTTCCCCTGAGCTATTTGTTCAGCCGCTGTGGACAGACAACTAGAGTAGTGCCCACAATTAAACTGTGGCTGGTACCTAACCTTCCTGCGGGTCTGTGATCATACTGCATTGCAATAACAGTTGCGATTACATGCGTTCTTCCTCCAAACCGAAGGAGCCAGAAAATACTTTCCGCTCCTTTTGGCCCCGTTTTCTGCCCTGCTTAGCGGTTGAAGTTGTTTGCATTGTCGTTGCTTTTGTGATTGCAAGTTCCAAGATTGAAGTTCAGCTGCCACAGTGATGATGACATTCGTTGTGCTTTCGCACTTAGCGGGGAAGGCTGTGAGCAGGTTGTCATCTTCTTTCCCAAGTTCGCTGGAACATCCCGAGGAAGTGGTGCTCCTACCCTCCGTAGATCGACCCAGGCCTTGGTACTCTTTACAGCTGAATACTGTGCTCCTGTCTGGTGCCAAAACCCTCACACCTGTCACGGTGACACACAGGTGAACACTGCCATGCAAGTAGTAAGTGCTGCTCTAAAATCCAAGTTGCTTCTGTGGCTGCTGGTGTTACCAAATATTGTTCCCTCCATGGTGAGAAGGGATTCGGCCATACTTTGAAAGTACGAAAAGATCGTGGCTGACCCTGGACTCCCGTTGTATGAAGATATTGCCCACCCACCAAGATGCAGGCTTAAGTCAAGGAAATCTTTCTGGTTGCATGTGTTCCAACTTTCATCGAACGATCTGGAGGCTGAGAGCCTTGGGCACAAAATCTGGTGTACAGCAACAGTGTGCAACAAAAATTTGGTCATGGATCCGACCAGAGATCTTCTGGGTTTCTGTCTGCGATGTAAATATTG
>NW_005842168.1:584914-596763 GCF_000455745.1 Alligator sinensis | reverse complement strand
TTCATACAGGACGTGGAAGGTGTGCCTATTTATTGAACAAACGGGACATCAAGGACTCACCCAACTGCATATGCAGTGAGGTGCAGTCCGTGAGCCACATTGCAAACTCCTGTCCTGAACTTGCATATCATGGAGGGATTGAAACAATCCACTTAGCCACCCCGGATGTCATCAACTGGCTATCAAACCTCAACATACAACTTTAATTAAGCTGCACCTTCTCTGCCATTGCTTGCCTTGGCCATACAAAAGAAAGAAGTAGTTGAAGAAGTGAGGAGACTTGGCTTCCTTCCTCCAACGCATAATCCCCTTCCGTTGCCACTGGCTGCACAGGCAGTGCTAGGAAACATTTTCAGGATGCACACTACCCTGGGAGATGAAACAGCCTTGGTTCTTCCATCACCATCTCCTCTTCTTCCCACTGTGCAAGTGTAGCACCAAACTCATTTCCTAATCTCCTTTAAGAAGTGCTGTGAGACTTCTGGACACAAGGTGCACAGAAATTTGGGAGTATAATAAAACTACAAAAAAGATTCTCTTAATCACATTTTATTTTACTATTTACATTTTCCTAAGGGCATTTATGCTAGCAAAAGGTGAATGAGAAGTGGTAGCCCAAGCTACCGTAGCACTGCACCTGGTGTGTAATCTGGATGAAAACAGGTAGCGTGTTATAGGAGAGCAGTTCAGTCTTGTGCCCATGCAGTGAGTGGTCTTGCTTGAGACCTGCTGGCAGTGGGATTAGAGGGGATGTGGTTTTGGTAAGAAAGCCATCTGAGTGCTAGGAGCCAAACCGAGACCATGGACTCCTTGCACTTGTCACCCAACCCAGCTTCAGGGCTCGGCTCAGTGTGCAGGTTGAAACACGGCACTGCAGACCGTGCAAAGGCAGAGGAGATGGTGCAGTACGTGCGCTGAGAAGCTCCTGGAGGTGTTGAATGCCTGGCTGCTTTCTGGAGGTCATGCCATGACAGCTCCACAAAGTGCCCGGCACTGGCCCGCATCTCTAGCACACTCAGAGTGGTACTGTTTCTATCAGACTCTTGGCACGTTGCTGGTGTCACTTTGGTCACCTCAGACCCAATCTAGACGATGTTACAGCGTGTAGAATATTGAGTCTAAGGAGAGCTTATTTGCACAGATCTGCTCCTGGTGCGTGTGAGCCCCATGGGAGAGACTGAACTCTTTTTGAGTAGTGGTATCTATTGTGGATGTGCCCCCAAGCTACCATAGCCAGGGGCATATGTTTTACTGGGCTCTCTGGAGCATAAACAGGGCAATGGCTGCAACTGCAATTCAGTTCCCCCTTACTGCCTTGGGACTGAGACGAGCAGAAGTGTCTGCATTTCTCACATAGCTTTCCAGGCACTGAGATGCCTGCTCTTCGAGCTTTAGCTTTGTAGTTTTAGGTGCTTAGAATTAGAAAAAATTTCTTTACTTATTGGCCAAAAAAAGCAGTCACCGACCTGTCAGGATGGACTCAAGTCTTCCAGAGCCACCCATCATGTGACTACTAAGAGCTGGCCTTTTGATGCCTGTTCTGGCTGGGACTGGAGCATATTTCAGAGAACTGGTCAGCATGCCTTTCGTTCTCTGAGGACCCTCAAGAACGGTGGCAGAACAGGTGGTTCTGGGTGGAGAATCCATGTAGCCCATGGCCTGTGTCTGTAAGTAGCCTGGGAAAGGTCATCTTGCCTTGGCACTGACCAGCTATGGTTGCACCGTCTCCACAATGGCTTCCAAGAGGCCTCATTTCGCAGCCTCAGTACTGCCAGAGGTGTGGGGGGAAAGAACGCAAGCTGATGGTTTGGAGGCAGATCATCCTCCTGATCTAAGCAATGGCCATAAACTTGTGGAAGAAGGTTTCAGACTGGATGTAAGGAAAAACTTCTTCACGGTTTGTGCGACCAGACGGTAATATGCAGGGGCAGTGCGGGCACCTACCCTGGAGATCTTCAAAAGGAGACTGGACACACACCTTGCTGGGGTTATTTGACCCCGGCAGTCTTTCCTTTCTGGAGCAGGGGGGCTGGACCCGATGATCTCACAAGGTCCCTTCCAGCTTCTATGAATCTGTAAGAGTCTGAAATTTTGTCCTTTGATCCATTCTGCTAAACTCTCAGCTCTAAGACCCTTCTGGACCTCCCAGCTCCATAAAGCAAGCCAGCAGCACCAAAAGTGCTCCTTGCTCAGGACTGGATATCCCAGGATTAGAAGCCATTTTGTCACTGAAGCCATTTACAGAAGTGACCAAACTTTATGTTCACCTGGCACTAGGGTCCAAGTGACATTATCTCAAGGGATGCACCAGATCTGACCTGTTGTAGACCAGCAAGATCCACGTTTCCCAAACAACACCTCTGCTCTTTCTCATTATCCACACTGGAGTACTCTCTTCACCATCCCATTCTCCCCCATGAGTGGCACATGAGGGATTATCTAGGGAACATCCCTGATTTTTGTTTATTAAAAAGAATTTTTCAGTTTTCCAATTTTCATTCAAATCGCTACGTTTCTGACCAGAGGGTGATTCCAGCTGTAGTGCAGGCGCGTGTATATGGCTTGGCCTACATAAGCCATGACACGTGCAGCCTTCTCATCTGCCGTCTTGCACCTCTTCTGCCCCTGCGATATCTGAACTTCTCTACTGGTAGAATCAAAGGCAAGAGCCACCACCTCCCATCAGCACACCACTCCCATGTTGAGGTACCCAAGTTTCCATGACTTACTGCAGTTTGTTTCTCCTTTTTTTTCCTGGAGGCTTATAACCCCTGTCACTTGCCGGTTATTTAGGAGTAAAGGAAAGCATTATCTTTGTGCTCAGACTCCTGTTTTAAAGGTGATAAGAGTGTTCAAAACCAAAGTGATGACTCCCCCACTCCACCAGGCTCTGGGCCCGCATTTAGTTGCTTGGCTCCAAGGTGCTCTGTTAATGAGTGCCCCCAGTGGCCTTTCATTTTCCTGTTGGAGCGTCCTTGTGTCAACCACTCACACAAGACAGAAGGGTGTAGCTCTGACTACTTCTGTCGGGCGTTCTAAGTGTGAACGCAGTGTCATGAGTAGCGATGCAGAATGAAGGTCATCTTAGTCGTTCGCATAAGCTGGTCGGTGTAGAGTCGAGGAGGAATACCCTGCCATGTAAAGCATTGCACAGCTGGCTAGTGACGAGGTGCTCTCTCGATCAGTGGAGCTACAGGGGTTTGTGACACCTTTGCAAATCAGGGTATTGGTATGTTATGGTGTTTGGGGAAGGCTCAGGTGAGGGTGGATGTCTTCTTCCAAAGTATCAGGGATGATCCACTGGCATGTGGAGGATGCTGATCCTGTCTAGTGCATATTTTGTTCCTAATAGAACTTACCATGCCGTTGGGGAGCTTTGTTCATGTTTATTAATCTTCTCAACTTTGACTGATTAGTTTTATTTGATTAACAAACCCATCAGATATTGTAAGGACTAAGCCCAGGGGTTTTATGAGCACTGCATAATCTTGGGAAAAATACAGTAGACATGTGCAATGAGCAACTTGCATCCAGCTTCTGAAACCAAGTTGCCTTGCAATGTTGTTGTGTAACCCTGGGGCATCTATTACAAATTGTCTGGAGCAAGCGCTGGTGCTTCATGACGTGTTGGTCGTAGAAGCCAAGGTTTGTACAGGCATTCAAGGGACTGAAACAGGGGAGAAGAAAGACCCACCATAGTCTTCTAGGATTTAATGAGTCGTCTTTGCGGGCAGTTTGGTTGATCGTTCTGGATTTATTTGAGGGTGTTCTGAGGCCGAGCTTTGCAGGTGAATGGGTATGAAGTCGGTTTACAGGTATGTAAACTGTCCATACTCTTCCAACCAGCACATAGAAAGCTGTTTTGCTAGTTGTGCAAGTGTCTACACAGACAGGCCAAGTGTGATGCTGCAAGGAGAGAGGAGCAGGGATTAGGTGGAAGATGCTGGACATGCCCTGGTCTCCCTCCCGCTCTGTATCCACTGTCCTCCACTGTGTGGGACAGGACACTGGGCAAGATGGACCTATGGCCTGACCCAGGAAGTGGCAGTTTTCATGTTCTTTTATTTTACTTTGGGCTCTTTTCTTTGCAACTAAACCCAACCCACTCCCAGATACAGGCAAGATCATCACCAGTCGTACTAATGGAAAACTCCACCACAGTTTGAGGAGCTGGAATGTTTATTGGCTCAATTGAGGTAATTGGATGAACGGTCCAGAGCAGCGGAGCATATTGTTTAAGCTATAAAATGCTATGGGGCCAATTGGTACTATCTGCATTTTTTTTCAGTTTGATCAGAAAGATTTTGGATTAGAGAACAGTTTATTTCAGAATCCTAAATGCTAATTCCTTGAAAAGGTGCTGGTCTCTCGCAGTTGAAGGTTTATGGCTTTGATCATGGCCACATCTAATTTAGAGTCAACTGTAGTTACAGCTGTGCAACTTGGGAGTCTTTTTATGTATTTATTTATTTCAATCGTCTCGGTGTCCTGGGTATTGGGAACATAATCTGACTTGCTTCAAGAAATTCAGAAATTGAAATACAGGGCTGGAAAAAAAAATAATTGCAAGTAGAGCCATGCAATTAAATTTTGACATATTTTTAGGTATGCGTTTCAAAATATTATTTGACCGGTATTACCTGTTAGCTTGCTGAATGCCGGTATGCTAGCAGGGAAAGGTCACTGTGACAAAATGAGTAATAAAGCAGCAATAGAAATCAGTACTGAATTTCCACTGCTCAGTGGTTATTTTATGTTATATTTGTGTTTAGTTTTTGCTGGTATAAATGTGTCCCAAATTCTCCATTGAAATTTCTTTTCTTATTGATATCAGTGAGAGTTCGGCTTGCATAAAACGTTCAGAATATGGCCCTCTAATCTCACTTAAGCCACTTGTATTTTCAAGGTGTCTTTAATGTCTAAAAATATTTTAATTTCTTTTTTTTTTCCCCCCCTTCCTGTTGTATTTTAGCCAAGCAAGTGTGTCCGGCTGAAAAAATTAGCTGTGGGGACTTGAGCAACAAATGTATCCCATCGTCCTGGCGATGTGATGGGGAGAAGGACTGTGAGAGCGGAGTTGATGAGGCTGGCTGCAATACTGGTGAGTTAAAAATAATGCCTAGCATATAGGCAGCATCTTTGCTCCAGAAGTCTCCTAATGTGATTTACCGATGGTATGTGAAGGGATGACCTTTCCCACTAACAAGAGCCCAGTGTCACTCTCCCTGTCTAATGCTATGGCAGGAAAAGAGATTAAAAGAAAAAACCCATCTTTACCAGTTGCAGCTGCCTGGGAATTCGAAGTAAATTGTGTAAACAACGTGAGTACTCATTTGCCATTCTCGTACTTGAGATGGAGTGGATCAAAAGAACCATTCCAGAAGTCTTTGCGGGGAAAAAAGATTTTTAAAGTCGAGTGGGGTTGGATAGAAGAGCATTTACACTGTCATCTGTTTTGGAATAGGGACTGTGGTTCAGTGCTTCCCTTATGAGGTGCTTAGCCCACATCAGGGAGTGCTACAGGAATACTTAATGATAATTAGGAATCCAAGGTGAGCCTGCCAACGGGCCAGAGTGCTCCACGAGCCTGACCGAGCTTGAAAACAACTGCAACCCACAGGGTGCCAGGTCTTAGCTGGTGGAAATCAGAATAGTGGATTGGCTTCAGTGGAGCCTGTGCTAAATTACATCAGCTGAAGGACTGGCTTAAAAGAGTCACTGGCTACCCCGAACTGAAAGGGGAAAGCTTTTTGGTGCTTCAAGTGAAACATTTCCCTTCATTTTGGCTTTACGAGCAGCAGCGTTTTTTCTGTAGCTCAACTGTCTTTGGTGGGTTTAAGAAAAAGAAACATGGGAAGCGGGAAATGGAATAAAAATGCACCTGGGGCAGTCCTTGTCTCTTCAGCCATTCGTTACCATTAGGGGACTGCAGGATTCGGTTGCTGCTGATTGCTGCGCAGACCTCTGACTGTGCTAACCGATTGACCGAGATCCATTACAGGACTCGTAGGCAGTTACTTGCACCGAGCTGTATTTTGTTTTGGTTTTTTCCTACTTGCAGTTCATGGTTCTTTAAGTATTTCCAATGTCAAGTGCAGTGAGATCAATAAATAATCTCCCTTAAAAAGCTATGGGAACATTTAGACATACGAGGGCAAATTCTGATCTCGGTTACAGTGGCACGGCCACATTGGCTCGATGTGCTTCAGAGCACAATTGGCCTTAGCAGGTAGAAGAATATCATCCTTCTCTTCACGATGATTTATCTTACAGTGCTAAAGAGATGGTTCCTGATGCCCCTGCTGGAGTTACTTTTCATGCTGTACACACAGCTTAGTGCAGGGTTTGTACTGTACGAGGAAACAAGCACGCTGTTCGTGCAGTATTTTAGAGGAGTGCCTTAATAAATTAAACATACAGAGAAAAAACATTAAATAATGCTGCTAGTTCCATACCTTTCCATTTTTGCAGATTCAAAAGAAAAACAGTGGCATGCTTGCATATAAAACTGGGTATGGTTCAGCAATTTGATTCTTAATTGAAGTGTCTTTAGTAATTTAAGAGCCTAAGTTCCACTTTAAAAAAATATAGGCGCGTAGGAATATAAGGCCCTTCTGGGTCATCAAATCCAGTTCCCTACTGTTGCACGCCCTACGTCATATAAAACCTTTCATAAACTCACCATGCTCCATTTGAAAAGTCCTTTAGCTAGGTTTGTGCCCTGCTAGTCCCAGTGGAAGACTAGCCCCAAACCTCCCTGTTCTAGTGGTTAGGAGCCTCACTCTTATTTCAAGCTTGAATTTTATTCATGGCCAGCTTGTTCTTGTGCCAACATTGTCTCCTCTCACCCCCGGTGCTTACCTCCTGGTGTAAGGTCAGCAGGCATATCCTCCCTCGGCCTTTGTTTTGCTCTTCTAGCTTCCTCTTATAAGAAAGACTTTCCATTCCCCAAAGCGTCTAGTGGCGTCTCTGCACCTGTTCATCTTGATTTCAGCTTTCTTGAGCATGAAGGGCCAGACTTGCATATAGAGACTTCACACTGACTTCAGTGAGGCTCCTAAGCTCCTAAGGCACTTTTGAAGATTGGATTTAGAGTTATGCTACTTAAGCATTTCTGAAAATTGTGCATGTTATCTATATGGGCTCGATCTTATCCCCATAAAAATAAACTATCTGCCTTTTTGCAATTTGATCAGAAAGATTTTGGATTAGGGAACAGTTTATTTCCAAATCATAAATTCTAATTCCTTGAAAATGTCTTGAGTTTTATGGCCACCTGTTTTATGGTCAATATGCGCAACCCTTTAGTGGTGAGGAAGGGTAGCTTCATCAAGCCTGTGATTTATAATACATATTTTATTTTAAAGTCCTTGCTTTTAATTTCATGTTCTCCATGCTCACAGGTAGCCCCCATAAATGTATGTAAATGGGCTCTCTCACATTATTTCAGAGGATTTAGAAAGGGCGAGTTTCCCTTCTGGATGTTTCAATCTATGTATCCTCAGTTGTCGTTATCTTGTGTAGTGCACATGCAGGTTCTTAAAATGGAAATGGATCCGAGGACACATTATTTTCTTTGGATGGCTCTGATGACGACATAGCCTGTGTGAGATGAATTAGTGGCTTTTGTCTAGTTCTTTGTGGACAGGTGTCCATGCATCTGAACCATGTGGGTGCATGACGGCTGTCCTAGCAGGGAGGTCAAGGACTGAATCTGAGCGTGAGACGACCTGCTTTCTCACTGCACGGCTGGGCTGAGGCATCGTGGTAGGAAGGCTTCACCTTCCACTTGCATACCTTTTTGGGTGGATTAAGACAATGAAAAGCTCTTACTCTCAAGGCCCATCAGTCCCGAACTTTTCACAAGCGTTAAATTCACTTTAAGACAAGCAAGGCAAGGGATCAGTGTTGAGGTGCTGTCGGGAAGGCATTTGAGATGGGCAGAGTTGTCAAATTAAGGAGTTTTTCTCGTAGGCGAGGACAAACCTTGTCTTAGCTGTTTAAATTCGGAGGACTTGAAGAAGATTGGTAGCAATCCTCTCTTTTTATCCAAATCTGATAAACCCAGCTAAGCTTATCTACTGATACACTGTTAACATTCCCATTTCTTCTCTATTGCAAATCTTTCTTTATCCTTTTTCTCTTATCACGGCAGCACACGGCGTCCTGATTCAAGAAAAGAAAATGTCTGTTTCTAAGTTCAAACGTCCTTTTTTTTTCTGTGCTCGCTTTTTTGTTCTTGTTTAAATGAAGCTTCATCCACAACTGTCAACCGCAGCCCCCCACAGCAGAGCGCCCTGTCACACCAAAGCCTGCACCTCTCGCAGAGCTGGCAAACACGTCTAAATATAACGTCGCTCTCTGTAGAAATGTTTGGAAGGGGAGTTTATTTGTGCTGAGAGCGGTTTCCTTATTATTGAGAGCTTGCATGTGCCGTAAACAAGCAGAAGATGGCTGCACCCAAGCAAATGAAACATCCAGCAGGAAATCTCTTAGCTGTTTCTAAATCTATATTAATCACCTCCTTGTTCTGAGCTAATGTGACACGCTGAGCACTTTTTAATTGCGGCCATTTCTATTTCTCGATGGGAGTAACTGGCCTTTAGTACTGCAGTCTTTCTAAAGATCGTACACCGAGTGTGAAAGTCATGAATGTCACTTCTTCTGTGCATGCTTTTATGACCGCATTATTGTGTAACACTAGTAGCATTACACTGGCACCTACCGGCCTGAGGTGAGAACAGGGCCCTATTAAGCTAGTGGCTGCACGGACACAGACTGGAAGGATCCTTCCTGCTTCCAGGAGCTCCCTGGTACTACGGTGTGTCGAACAAGCATTAGGAAGGACCTGGGGAAGAGCCACAGAATCACAGGATGGGAAGGAAAGACCAAGGAAAGGGGTGAGAAGTCGCACTTCCCCTCCTGCCCATGTCCATGTTGCACGGTTCAGTTGAGGGAGAGCAGACTGATTTCAGAAACTCAGTGGACAAGACTATGGGAACAAATCCCAGGCTTTGGTCCTTGGAGCTTCCATGTTTTCTAGCAAAACTATTAGATCTCCTTTCTGTGGCCAGCTCATGGACAGCATTGGGATCACATCTGGTTGGAGAACAAACAGGTGCATCCCTGTCCATAGTCATTAGTGGAAGACAGTTGGCAATGAGTTATGCCTTTACCGCGCTGCTTAGAGCAGTGCAGGGTGGCCTAACCCTCGTGCCTTTGTCCTTAGGCAAAATGCCCATTAAAATGTGTATTGCCTGAGAGAGGATTTCTGTATTAGGCCCAATGCTGAGTCCTGGGCTCAGCTATATAAGCTTCTTGGCAGCTCTGTTCTCCACAGTGCCTCCACTGGGAGGCTGACTGCACAGCTGGACTTTGCTGTTGCATGTAATCATACTTAGTACATTTTGTGTATGAAAATAGGGCTAAAAGAAAATCCATAGCCTGAGCCGTGCCCCCCAAGATCCAGCCACAGGGCTTAGCAGGTCATCTTAGCTGTCGTCGGTGGGGGATCAGAAGTAGGTGTTGATAGGACATGGGGATTTCTTTCAGGCAGACACTACTGTCAGAGTCACCTGAGCGATCCACCTGAACACCTTGTCGCTCTCTGTTAGCGGGTACTACCCAACTTCCTTACAGATGGCCCTGAGCACAAATAGGCTGGGATGCAAATATTGGCACAGAATATGACCGAGTGCAATATTCCCAGCCAAGAACACATCAAAAGACCCTGTTTCCAGAGCTCGCCACCTTTGCCCATTCCAACTGGTGAATGGGCGCAGACCCCGTCAGCAGATCGATAGATGCCCTTGAGCGTGGGCGGAGCAACAAGCTATAGCTGGCATGTGGTAAGAGTCCCGGAGTCCCAAAGGCAGAGTTCATCATCAGAAGCATCGTTGGGACCGGCCTTCCTTCACATGGGCTTAGCAGACTGGGCTGCACCCTGGTTCCAGTCAGAGCTGAATTAACTCACTTGAAATAAAGTTATCTTCCAGGGCCACGTTAGACACTTTGTGTGCATCCATTAGGTGCAGGTAGCTACGAAAAACAAGAAAACAGTCATTCTCTTGAATCTAACCCTTGTCCTTGGGGCTTTTCCTGGAAGGCCCCTACGAAGTGGCAGTAACAGGCTTCTGCTCTTTTTTGTGAGATCTGTTAACGGAAGGGAAAATTACTGTTATGCCAGCCTGTGGAGAAACTGCTGAAGGATGAAGTGGAAGCCATTGTGGTGCAATTTTTTCAGACGATGGAGCATAAATCACAAGTGATTATGTGCTAGGTTTGTGCCCACACAAACTGCATCCGCACCAGGGCTTCATTGTGGGTATGGATCCCCGCACCTGGGCGGCTCAGCACCTGCCTGCACCATTCAAGTCAGCAGTCAGAGTGGTAGGATGTAAGCCTGCAGCTATTCCTGGAGGCACAAACAATTTATGAAAATGCAGACTCAGAGTTTCAGGAAAGCAGTCTGTCTATAAACAAGGTCTGCCTAAGATGAAGGTGCAAAGAAGCAGAAAAGATCTGCGCGCTCTCCCTTCCTCTGTGGTAGCCACAGCCTGACCCTGTGCCGGTACCATTAATTCATTGCTGCGCTAACAGGCTGGGTTTCATAGTTCCTCGGGTCGGAAGGGACCTGAACAGATCATCAAGTCTGACCCCCTGCCCTGGGCAGGAACGAGTGCTGGGATCATAATACCCCAGCCAGATATCTATCCAACCTCCTCTTGAAGACCTCCAAGGTAGAGGAAAGAACCACCTTCCTTGGGAGCCCACTCCAGAGCCTGGCAGCCCTAACCCTAAAGTAATGCCTCCTGATATCAAGCCTGAACCTGCTGTCAATCAATTTGTGGGTTCAAGGAGCGTGATTCACGCTGTGCAACTGCTTCTGAGACAAAGCCAGCTGCAGCCTGTGTACAGATAACAGATGCTCTCCATGTTCTTTGTCCCCCAGCTAAGGGGACCTCTGCATCAGTTAAGTGCGGAAAGGAGCAGGGCTGTAAGGAGAGCCTTATCCCTGGAGGAAGTGCCTCTTGGTGATGTAGAAGCAGGCCTCCATCTGTCACCATGCGCGTGACCACAGGATGTGCTGGCACGCGCTCTCTCGCACTCCCTAAAGTTTTCACACCTGTCCTTTTGTTCTCCCTCCTCCTGCACAGATTTGTCCCACTTATACACCTGTTCATTCCCAAACACCCCTGCTCTTGCCCTGGTCACCGCAGCAGCAGCACTTGGCCTTGTTGTCCTTCCCGTTTAATCTGAGAGTCCCTCTGTAATTCAAAGCCTCAGGGCCCTGCACGTTTCTTCCCCGCTGACATCTTGCCTCCGCTTGCCTCTCACTCCCACTTGTGTGCTGAGCTCTATCAGGTCATCTCACTCTGTTACCCAGGACTAGGGTGGCCATCAGAGGACAGTCTGGTAGTCCTCTGTCCACCATTGATACGAAACCCAATGCCTTTGTCCTCTTTTTTTCTCTTGAAGAGAAAAATAGAGGACATAAAGGCGTCGGGTTTCATATCAATAGAGGACAGAGGACAAAGTAGCAGAAAACCAAAATATCCTCTACGATGGCCACCCTACCCAGGACCCCTGCTTCCCGTTTGACCCCTGCCCAAAGTCCTTGTGACTTTAAATGGGCAATGCTCCCTCCGTCCATGTAGAGAAGACCTTTGGAAAGACTTGCATTGACCTCATGAGGCTCTGTGTCATGATCTGAGCTCTTCTAGCCTTTATCTCTGACCCCAGACTCCCCAAAACTCACTCTAAGTCCCAAAGAGCAATACAGTTAATTAAAGGGGAACTAACAGGTGGTATAAATAACCATAGGAAAAGCCTTGTGCCATTGTAACTGT
>NW_005842168.1:568290-584883 GCF_000455745.1 Alligator sinensis | reverse complement strand
CATTCCTGTAGCACTCTGGCCCTCGGCCTTTCTTCCATTTCTGGGTTATATATCATTTATTAGCTTCTCAAGGCAGGAATCTGCTTTTCATTATTTGCTGACGAACTATCGTGCACACCTGCAGTGCTGCATACAAAATAACAGTACTCACAAACCTCCCGTGAAATGCATAGTCCAAGGCCCATTTCTTTCAGAGAGAAATGGCAAAGCGTGTCTCTAACTGAACCAGGACCACCGGGGAAGCCTGTGACAAAGCTGGGACCTGGTCTCCAGCCTCCCAGTGTTGTGCAATAACTAGACTAGGTTCTGGCCATAATTGCAACGCTGTGTTGCATACAGGTGGCACAGATGAACCAGCCAGTTCTGGTAAAGCAGCATCCAGTCTCTTGCTGAAGGGTTCCCATTTGAAGTGTCTTAGCTGAGGGTGAAGAGGAAAGAGGGCCTGGTCTTGTCTTTCAGGTGCCCAAGCTACCAGCACAGTGCCCAAGGAGCAGTGACATCAGATGCAATTTAGAGCAGCTTGCAGACTGGTCCGGCGCATGGCAGGAGATCAGTGATGAGCCAAGGAGCCACCAAGCCAGGCCAAAGCTACCTTCTTCTTTTCTAGTTTTTCAAAGGCCATTGCTCACCTGAAGAGGCAAGCTGTGTCCTTTCCAATTACTTTATCTTCTCCCAGTGGGTTGATCAAGAGCTCAAGGAACATGTCATCTCAATACCATTTCGTCTTTCTCCCAGGTGTTGAAAAACGTACCCGGGTTTCCCTGCTGAAGGGCACATGCTCCATGTCGCTTGCAAAGCTGAGAGAATCCTGCTTTAGCACTGATGTAGCCCCAAATAAATACATTCCCTGCTCAGCCTAATAAATACATTCCCTTTCATCGTAGCTATGAATCCTGGTCTTTGCCTTCATTAAGTAACTAGGTATAGAGCATCTACTGCTGTGCAGGCACAAGCAATTCAGAAGCAAATCAAACACACAGGATCAAACTGCACCCTAAATTTCCCCTGAGTAACCCCATTGATTTTAATAGGGTCAAAGTCCATCAGATTGCAGTGGTGTAAATGGAAGGAATATTAGGCCCATTGACTTTGTTCTCAATCTTTGAGTGGGATGATGAAAATAAATGCATTTATGGGGGTAAAATGACTGTGTACTGGGGATACCTGCACTGGTGGAGGAATCCAAAATGATGTGCGGGAATATGAAGAAAATGAGCGGAAAGCTAACAAACAAAAGGACGTTGTAAATAAGCTAAGGTAGGAAATCAGTAATATCCTCTGGGCTTTACACAATGTTTAATTACTGGACAGCTGGAGAGATTAATGCTTCTGCATTATGCCCTGGCTATCCAGAAATTAAACATCATGTACAGCTGCTACTTTATCACTGCTTAAGGTATTAGAGCTCCTTCAAAAGCAAGAGAAATTACAGGAAAATCCCCATTATTCTTAAGGAAGTATTTCCTCCCCTGCTTGTATTTGTCCTGAGCTTCATGACCAGTAAAAAAAAAAATAAAATAAAAAAGCAAGGGTATTTTCAAGATGAATGCATAAATGTGCATCAGAATTAACTGTGGAACAACATGTTACTGCAACAGTAAAGCTCAGATTGCAATCGCAGTGGTCAGGAATGTGATACCTAGGGCCAGATCCTGTGATCAGGGAGAGGATGCTGGTAACTTTAAAAAGCCATTGCCAGTTCCTGACCCAGCTTGAGCGTAATGTAGAGCAGGCACAAGGGCTGTTCTTCCTACGGAGATGACCTAAGAACAGTTCAGTTTAACACAGAATTACAGCATGATAGGATGGGAAGGGCCTCATTGAACACTTGAGTCCAGGCCGCTTCGCAGATGCAATGGTGCACTCTCCCCGAGCCATCCCCGGCAGATGCCAGTCCAGCTTGTCCTTGAAAACCTCCACTGAAGGAGATGCCACGTCTTCCCAGTGCCATTTGTGCCATTGTCGCACTATTCTCACCATTAGGAAGTGCTCTTGGAGGTTTAGTCTACAACTGCCATGCTGTAGGTTAAACCGGTCCTGCCCTCTGTGGCAGAACAGTCATTCTCCCTTTTCTATACAACAGTCTTAAAGGATTTGAAAGCTGTTATCGTGCCCCCCTCCTTAAGCTCTCTTTCTTCAGACTAAACATACCTAGTTCTCTGAACCATTCCTCATACGGCTTCATTCCAGCCCCGTCATCATCTCCGTCACTCGCCTCTGGACTCTCTCCAGTCTCTCTACAACCTTCTTAAAATACAGAGCCAGAACTGCACACAGTACTCCAGCCAGGGCCTACCCAGTGAGCAAAGTAGTACTAACACCTTATCTTTTGTATGCGCTACTTCTGTTAGTGAAGCCCAAAATTGCTTCTTTTTTTTTTCAACATCATTGTATTACTGATTCGCATTGAGTTGATGATCCACCGGCACGTATTTGCATAGTCTTGCTGAAGGTGATTTAAGATAAATATGTAGTTCATCACCTTGTGTGTCATGGGGTTTTTTTCTAAAAGAATCTCCTTTTGTGAAGGCTTAGGAAATTGTGGTCTGAAGTCACTTCAACGCAGAGGAGCAGAGGAGCAAATTTAAGGCTATTGCAGGGCACAGGAATATTGCTTTTTGATCTGCGACAATCATGTCTAAGCAATAACACTGCATTAACCTACTTTTCCTATCAATATTCATACAACGGCCCTACCCCTTGGGTGCAAGGCACATGAACAATCGTTGGAGGGCTGCTAGAGAAAGATCCTGCAGCTGGTGGAAGAAGTTGCCACTGCGTCTTCTTCCCATCTGTTGTGTACTGGCACCGGAGAGGGGAAGATTTACCCAAGAGCTACTGGACTGTCCTGTACTCCCTCAGTTAGGCAAAGCTGCTTGTCAAGTGTCTAGAGTTCATGGCTATTGAATTCTTATAGCTAAGAGGAGGTTAAAAGTGGTAGCACATGAGGCTGTAACTTTACTGGGCCATCTGTAGTACAGATCCCATGATAAAGGGAAAAACCCATTGAGCTGCAGTCCTTTAGTTCAAGATTGTAGAGATTAAAGAGCAAATCTTAGGCCTGTTGAAATGCACACCAAAAAGGTCTTCATCCCACTAATGCCAGAGCTAGGCCTTAATGCCTAGTCTTAAGATTGTTAGCTTCCACATTTATTGTGATGTCGGGGTTTACCGGCTCTTATGGTATCTCATCAGCAGCTGTAGTTTCTAGGCCAGATATCCTAAGCATGGTCATAATCATGAGTGTACTAGGGTAGGATTTGCACCAAAAAATACCAGCTCTCCCATCATCATGCATGCAGGTGCATGTGGAATTAGGCCATGTCTATGCTGACTCCCTGGCGAGTGCAGGACCACAGATAAGAAGTAATGCCTGCCTCTTCCCGAAATTCCTAACGTGGCACCACAGGTGGCTTAGAGTGGCCCGCCCTGGGGCCACTGTCCGGGTCTCTGCCTCGGGTCTGCTTCTTGGCCCATGTTCATCGCTGCCCTGGCCCAGTGCCATGGCTGCTCTAGGCACTTGCAGGGCTAGCTTCTCAGCTGCAGTCCTGGCTAGAGCAGTGAGCCAGTGTTGACCTTGCTTTAGAGACCAGGTCGTGGCCCTTTGACTATGTGACCTCAGGACTGTTTGCTGCCTCTTGCTGCATCATGGATTTCTACTCCCTCCCAAAAGAAACGCAATCCAGTACTCTTGTGTTCACACAGCCCTAGTCCACGAGCCCTAAACACAGCCACCCTGCGGTCTACCGAATGTGTCACTGTACCCTCACTCCTTTTTCACAATACTTTTCCTTCAAGTGTGCACTACATTAGTTGTTTTACAGCCTGCTGGATTTGTCACTGCAGCCTCCCCCTGGCTATCGGGGATCTCGGCTTCTGGCAGTGAGGCTGGAGATACTCTGGGAAATTCATGAAGACTTTGCACACGGTTTTGCGGGGCTTTCTCCAGATGCATCTTTGCTCTAGACATGGGCTGAACACTATGAATATTTAGGCCTCTTTAGTCTCTCTTCTTGTGAGGACTCCCCATTGAGCAGCCTAAATTAGTGAAAGAGATTTTATGGAGTCATGGGAACAACCACGTTGCACCACATTATTCAGTGGAGCAAGAGCTGCCGGACGGAGCCTGCCTGCCTTCCCCTCTCTTCAAGCAGAAGCCAGGCTTTCCCGTTGCGTGGCTTGGCCTTCCTCGTTCTGCCCAGTGATTCTCTGGAGAGGGCAGTGCTGCTTTCCTCTTTTGCATGTAACGGCCAGACCTGCCAGGGAACCCCAGCTCCAAATCTGCTCTGCCGAGGAATTATTTGGGCAAATAAAACAGTTTCTACCCTCCAAGTGGCTTGGAGTCAGGTCCACCTCCTGTAGCAGTCCCAAGCGGCTACACAGGCATTTGTTGCATGTTCAGCAAGTACAATGAGCCGTGCCGTGTTGCTGCCAGCTACCGCGTTGTGTACAGGCATCCAGAACAAAAGCCGGCTAGAGATGTTCTTTTAACTTCCAGAAGAGGCCACATCGGGCGTACTGCGTCCAGGTTTGGGCCTCTTAGTACAGAAAGGATGTGGACAAATTGGAGAGGGTTCAACAGAGGGCAAAGAAAATAGCACAGGACTGGCTTATTTAGTCTGGAAAAGAGGAGACTGGGGTGGGGGGTGGGATTTAATAGCAGCCTCCAACTACCTGAAGGTGGGTTGCAAAGAGGATGGAGCTGGACTGTTCTCAGTGATGGCAGAAAAGAGAACAAGGAGCAGCGGTCTCCAGTTGCAGCAAGGGAAGTTTAGGTTACATATTAGGAAACACTTTCTCACTAGGAGGGTGGTGAAGCACTGGAACAGGTCACCCAGAGAGGTGGGGAATCTCCATCCTGGGAGGTTTTTAAGACCTGGCTCAACAAAGCCTTGGCTGGGATGATGTAGTTGGGGCTAGACCTGCTTTGAGCTTGGGGTTGGACTAGATGTAACCTCCTGAGGTCCCTTCCAGCCCTAACTTTCTGTGATTGTAAGAGGACAGTGAACCAGACTCTCTGTTCAGTCACAGCAATATATGTGTGCGATAACTCCACTGACATTTGTGGCATTCGTGTGGTTTTGTACTGGTTCATCTGAAAATGACTTTCACTCCATGGTGGGTCAGTGGTCGGCGTGATCTCTGCGTGCTTGGGAGCTGGAAGGTGGTGAGAATCAGCGGGGTGTCTGGCACAAACTGCATCCTTGATTCTTAATCTGAATTCCTTTTTTCCTAATAAGGAGAAAAACGGAGACTGCAAATTCCCCGGGATTAAAGCAGAGCAGGTCATTTTAATCTATCTGGCCTAAAGCTTTTAAGTCTCTGCAGTGCCCCTTCCTGGTGGGGGGACTCGGAAATAAGAAGTAGCATCTCTAAAAGTCAAAACCTTTTGTAGCCGGCTGTTTCATACTACCTATCACATGTGGACCGGCCAGTGTGAACCTCAGCTTCAGGAGGAAAAGAGTGCATTATGCCTCCCTTGCTCCATTTGAAATTGCAAAGTTATGTGATAATCCCAAGGGCTGCTTTGGTGACTGTTACGGCCGGGGGGAGTCCCGTTGACTTCAGTGGGACTCAGTGAATCTGAATTTGAATCTTTTTTTGGATTTGTGGCTTTGTTGAATAATGCCCCATTCTACTAACTGGAGAGTAATGCAGTTCTGTAGCTGTGTGTTAATACTGCGGCAGCTGGTACTTTCCAGATATTATCATATGTTTCTCACGGGTTTGCCAAATTGGTATAATTAGTAAAATTGCCATTTTAATAAGCAAGTCATATCTGGGAGTAGGCACATCCCATCCAGCTTCCAATTTTCAGAATATGAAAGGAAGTGTCAAGCGCTCCCATGCATACTTTTCCATTTAAGTTGCACCTAGTTCAAAACAACTACAGTTTGATTCATCTGATTATCCTCTAATCAGACTATAAAAGACTAATGATAGGTCTTTATTTCTTTCCCTGTGGGAAGACATTTGAACATAAGCTATGCAGTATAAACCTTAGGCATTGTGATCTTTCTTTTTTTTGCTGGCTAGCTTTTTTATGTCCCTAAACTCTTTACATTTGAATCAGTCGCTCATATTTTGATGTGCCTTTCAGTCATTTAACCAAGAAAGGTGAAGGGTGTCAGTATTCATCCACCCTGTGATAGCGCCCCCGCCTAGAACAGCACTGAGGACGTTGTACGCTCTCAGTAGACATCTTATTTGATGTCAGTGAGAAAAGGTTGGGGAAGAAATTCAGAGTTTTCAGGTCTTTGTATGCAGCTACTTCTTTCAACGCATTGTGTTCAGTCGTGCAGTTGCAATTACTGCCGAGCAAGGCGTATGTATTAATTATACTGCCAGGAAAATAAAGCCACTTTGAACATGCGACTCTCTGAAAACTTATTCTAGATCAGTAAATACATTTTTGCACCAACAATTATGTATCAGCAGGGACTTTGCAGTCTGGTTGCTCCATTATAATTAACTAATACTCCACTAATACAGCTCCAGAGACTGGAAAAAATAACTCGTTTGTGTTTGCGATTTGCTGTGTCGCAAAGGAAGCAAGCAGCAAATGCAAATATTAATTTGTGAAATGGTTTCCCTGGCTTCTGAGCTACATTAGTGCTTTGAATCGTATTAGGAATTACTATTACTGCCGCACTCCTCATCTAGATGCTGCACTCCTCATCTAGATAGGCTTCTCCATATCAATCACCATAGCAACAACCTCTAATAGTAGTGAGACTGCAATTCAGCTGCATTATTCCCTCCATGGGAGGCTTGCCATTTATTCAGAGGAATGCACTTCAAGGTCATCATCACCATTTACCTGCCTTTTTTCTGCTGCCCTTCCTAGAGGGCAACTTTACCAGGAGGGAAAGTTGCCCCCCTGAGCCTGGATCCTGCTTGGAGCGGTGATGCCTGGCATCCCACTGGTTTAAACTATACATCCTGGAGGCTGGGCGCATGCAACACTTCCCCCCGGGCAGACCACTTAGTTCAGGTAGAGTTAAGGCTGAATGTAAATCGCGGTTAAATCAAACCAGCATTATGACGACCTGAGTCTGGCCGTTCTGGATTAACTCAGCCATCCTGGGGGCTGTGAGCTCTTGTACCCCAAGGACCCGAGCTGAAGGATTACAGTCTTTGGGCAGGATTGGCTTGCCTGTAACCTCTTAAATCAGAATACCTGGGCAGATGGAGCTTATAAACTCTGCCGCTGCAGCCGTGTGTGGGCTGCGAGTCTAAATCCTAACGATGAGTTTCCAAAGGCCACTGGGATTTCCTGGCAGCATTCAGACGTTGAAATATCTGTTGGCATGAACTAGTAAAATAAAAATCTGTCAGGAACCATCCTTCACCTTCGATCTGATAGGGTCTCTAACATCAAACAAAAAGGAAGCTTTTAGCCGGTCCCTTCTTGAGAGAGCACTTTGGGGAAGGAAAGAGACTCTGAAAAAGGTGAATTCTCCTCATTTTCCACACCTCCATGTCTCTCGGTGCTTTTATCCATTTGACAAGAAAATCGCACTGCAAGCCCCCCGCCTCTTGCTGCAAGAAGAACAGCATTCCTTAAGTAAGAGAGTGCAAGGGGGGGCTTGCCATGGGAAAAGTGGAAGCAGCCATGTCACGGGGTCTGTGACGGCGCGTCCGTGAGGGTTGTTGTTTGCCTTCACATTTTGTGTGGCATCTAGGTTTGAAAATTCATGTTTCTCTTGAGGGCTACAGCATCCTAGGACCCACTCATATTGGTTGCATACTGACTCTGAGAAAAGAGAACCAATATTGGGTTGTTGAATCCACTTTCTACAGCAGCAGTGGCCAACAAGGGGCACGGGCAGCCTCTGTGGGTGGCATGCGACTGATTGGGGGCAGGGGCAGGCAGCACAGTGGCAGATGGCGCAGAAAGCAAAGCAGGAAGCACGGGGAAGGAAGCAGAAAGCAGAGCAGCAAATCAACCGGGGAGCACAGGGAAGGAAGCAGAAAGCAGAGCGAGTGGTTGAGCAGAGGAAGAGGATTGGACTGGCACTTGGGAAGAGTGCGGGGCTAATTTGTGGTATACCTGCCAAAAAGATTGGCCCTCACTGTCCTGCAATATCTGGCTTTTCCTTGCAATTCTTCCATTGAGTCCCCTTTCCCCCCACACCCTGGCTCCACACTGCACGTAGGGTGTGACAGCAGGACTCGATACTGTGGAGCAGTGGCACAAAACTACCCGGCAGCTATATTGTATGCAGCAGAAATCATTGCCATGTATTGCATCTCAACCCGCACGCGTTCCTGCTTTCGCACCGCTACTTGGGAGGAAGAGTGATATTTGTCTCTAATGCCATGGAGAACGTGCATGGATTAGATGAGTCCATGGAGCTGCTTTGGTAATTGTGATTATTTACTACTTTGCAGCCGGTAGGTTAAACACTCCTGCCTGTTGAACACCCCCCAGCTGTCTGCTGGGATCACTTCATGTTTGAAGTAGTTCTGGCTTCTGAGATTACAGTGTTTACTTCTTTGGCACTGAAGAAAAAGGGAAGCTAATATTTGTTTCCCCTTTTGCACAGAGAAGCCTGTTACAGGACAGGCAGCAAAATGCAAGAATGCAAAGGAACAGCTCAGGTCAAAGGGAAAATGCCCCGGGGGTATTTAATTAGTATTTAATTTGCTTCTCTTTAAGTACTTGGGAAGCGCTGAGATGGTCTAGTGATGGAAGCCATGAAGGTATGCAGCTCTGTGGAAGGAAGAGGTACCTGTAACTACCTCTTCAGCTTCACTTCTTCCTCCATTTGCTGTGTATAATCCAAAATGTAAGTCTTCCCTTGCTGCCACCGGTGCTTCCTTCTGGTGCCACGACACACAGCCAGCGCCTCCGTGGGACTGGCTCCTGGGTGGACCTAGCAGTCTTTCTCACAAGCCACAGAGTGGCCTGAAGGTGCAAGCTCTGCTCCTTCCTGTAAAGGCCAGAGCCCAGATGTGGCCCGAACCCCACTCCTGTAGCAGCTGGAGGAACCAGCCATGTACAGACACAGACAGACCCCGAATCCTTCCTTCAGACCCAGCCTAGAGAAGGCCCCTTCCCTCCAGGGCTGCTGCTGAGCTCAGCTGGAAATATGGAGCATGTTAAATAGGGCCCTGGGGGAGCAGGGGGCTCGGAGGATTGCCAGCGCACTGCAGAGCCCGTCCCCTCGGCTGCCATCGTGACCCTCGCCCTGCTCGATAACAGCCGACACGGGTGACTCCAAGGGAGGCTGAGAAGTCTGCGTGAAATGAGTCCGTGTCACTAGTCGGGTACTTGGTGACCCGAGCACCACGTCACATAAAGCACCGCTGTACCCAGCACTGTGGGCAAACAGATCAATAAGCGAGGACCTATCCTGCTGCCAGTGGTGGCCTCTTCTCCTGGGTACTTTCTGTCACTGCCTGCACTGGTTTAGTGACACCTGCTTTTTTTGGCCCACTGTTCAAAGTGAGCTGGTTGTTGTCCCCCCAGGTCTCGCAGGGGCACCGTCTGGGGTCCTGGGGTGGCTGCCCACACGATGCCTCCTCTGTACACAGAGGACTTCACTCTCATATTCGGCATTTTGCTTCGGTCCCCTCTTTGTTTTTTTACAGAAAGATCAAATAATCCTGAAGTTGTGAATCAGCAGCTAGGAAATCACAAGCATCACTGCAGAAGTTCTCGGGAGAGGCATGAAAGCAAAATTATTTCTGTTCTTTTCCGGCTCAGATTTTCCGTGCAATTTATCCTTTTGTTTTAGTGGGATTTGTGTGGATGAGCGGGGAGGAGCTTCATTTGCATTGTCTGGAGAGGCCCCGTTCCCTATTCCGTGCACGCGTGTAGGCATCGCTGATTTGCACACGTGGCAAATTTCAAAAGGGAAAGACACACAAGCAGAAGGAGAGGCGGGCGCAGAATAATGGGGAAAAGGACGAAAGAAAGGGTGCGGCGAGAAGGAAGGACCTCCCACTTGGAGCGTGCCAGTCACTGCAGCCCTGCCAAAAAAATTGGAGATCAAGAGCTTATGCAAAGTTGCTCATTAATTTTTTTTTAATTATTATTATTTTTGCTGCCGAGGTTCATCGGAATACACGTTAGGAAAGCGGTTTCCTTTGCTTGGCTTTGATCTGCTGCATTATGTGTGTCGTCCACGCAGTTGTTGTGTTTATCATCTCTTCAGACAAATCAGGAAGATTATAACTGCGGTGCCTTAAATTAACGTGCAGAGCGCTGTAATGTTAACCCGCAGAAAAGGCTGCTAGATGACAACTGGTCAATATGATTCATAGGGCACTTAGTTTGTAGTTATACGAGTGCCAATGAGTCGGGGGGAGACAAATAAGCACAGTTAGGGCTTTGGGAGGAAGGAGAGGCAGGAGCTGCCAAGTCCATGTGCATAAGAGGAAGACAGCTGTCCAGGCATGGGAAAGGCCCCTTGCTTTTTCAGTGGTTTTCGGCTCTGGCATGCTGCTCATCTTGCAAGAGATCATTTGTAGACAGGTCTCCACGAGTCAGGTAGGAAGGTGATCGGATGCTGTGACCACAGAATTAAAGGGCGAGAAGAGTCCTCAGGGGTCACCTGCTCCATCTCTCGACACAAATGCAGGATTTGCTCTTCCCAAACTATCCCAACGGGATCCTAGATTTTCTGCTACACTTAATTGCAGCTGTGAAATTGCACCCACAGAGCTGAAGGGAGAGTTGAACTGGTTTATGAATCCGCTCCATCACATCTGCAGAGGAGCTTCAGGTCCGAAAGCTCCCTGCTCCCCTAACAGCATCCAGACGTCGAATCTTTTTCTTACTGGTATGACATCTTCACCCTGTTTCCAAAGAGCAAGAACATACGTGATCACCAGGCTTGGCGATTGATGCGTCGCCCATCTCAGATTTAAAGATCAGCTTCCAGGATTTGACACGGCGACTCAAAACGACCAGTCTGGCAGGTTCTTGCCCCAGCGGGGCTCGATGCTGTCGGTGAAGCAAAACATCCACACTCCCTCCTGCAGGCATGTCCTTTCTCAGCTTAAAACTGATGATGGGAGCCAAAATAGCGCCTAGATAGAGAGAAGGATGTAGGGTGTGACAGGATTGACTACAGGAAGGCATGGGGTGTCTTAATAGGGCCTCAAATGAAACCTAAAGTAGCTTGGACAGACAGACAGAGCAAAAAGAAGTCAGGGAGCTAGAAACTTCAGTGCAGACTTACTGCAATTGCTCCCTGGTGAGTCCCTGGGTGAGATTGCGTGTGTATTCGTGACTCCATTGCAGGGAGGCTGCACACTGGGGAGAAAGCAGGGAGAAGATTTCACAGCTGGCTTGTGGGCTCTGGGACCCACTACTGCCTGTGAAGCTGGTGCGTCGCTCCACGTAACGGGGACTCTGCTGCGTTCGGACCCTGCCCAGGTTGCGCCTCGACTACCCAGAGCAGTTGAGCAGTGCGCTCTCTCGTAGGAGTGGTGCAGGAATTGCAATAAATAGCTCTCCTACTCGAGACAAAACACTCCCCAAGTGCAATTAAAAGAAGTCTTTTTCGAGACAAATTACTTCGTTTAATCTAATTTATAAAAAGCTATAATTTTCCTGCGGATTCGTGAAAGTGCTGAAACTGAATTTTTATTTTTAAACAATGGAGGAAGTTAGGCACAATTAAAAGTATTTATAGAGACCCTTGCCAGTGAGAGGTTTTTCTTTTTGCAGCAAGGTGACCATTAATTGCATGTTGCTGGGATCCCTTGGAGTCTGATTTCAGCAGATTCCACTGTCTTTGCTACAAATCAGACATGCAGAGGAAAAGATGTTGCTGAACTTCGTAGCCCAGACAAGTCTCATTTGTATGTAAATGCTGAATGGGTACTTCCAGGGAAAATACTCAGTGTGTGGTGGAGGGAATTATTGGCATGAGTCCGCAGCTAAATTGCTGCGTGGCTCACTGAGTGTTACCTTGCACAGCCCACGTGATACCTCCGGACCGAGGCACCCTGTGAAATTGTGAGGTCTCCTAGATTGGTCGGGGGCAATGGAGCGTGCATGAAAGTCAGGACTGACAGTGCTGACTATAGCACAGTGGGGGCCACGCAAGCTGGTGCCATGCAGTGTTGCCTGTGCTCCTCCCTCCTGGGGGAGCATCTCTGTGACCCCTGTTGCTCATTCCCCACCATGGTCCAGGCTCTGCTCTTCACGCTGTGCTTGCAACTCCCGTGCGGTTATGTTGCTGGGACCACATGCCCCACTGCCAGCGCTCCTGGCCGGCAGCTCCCTCGGGGTGCCAGACTAGAGCTCCCTGCACAGTTCTGCCAGTCCCTTGCATCCTTGACCTTCAGCTCTCCAAATGTTCGCGGCCTGGGCTCCCCCGCACACGCAGCCACTGCACTGCAGCCTGACCTGCAGTCCCCAGCCAGGATCCCACACAGGCTTTGCCAGTGCACCTCTCCTCGCTGGCTTGCAGCTCGCTGGGCACCCCGTGGCCTTGCTAATGCCCTTTGCTCCAAGTTTGTTCCAGTCTAGGGTGTCTCCAGAGCAGAGCCTGCTCCCAGGTGCGTGGCGGGCGTAGATAGTGTCTGTGTGGAACGAGGCTGGAGACCTGCCGACTCACCGCTGTGTTTTTCCCTCCCAGTCTGCATCTCCAGTGAGTTTCAGTGCAGCAACAAGACCTGCATCGCCATGATCTTCGTGTGCGACGGCGATGACGACTGCGGCGATGGCAGCGACGAGAGAAAGTGCTCGCCCCTGATCTGCAGCCCCAGCGAGTTCCAGTGCAACAACAGCATGTGCATCCCGGAGCTGTGGGTCTGCGACAGCCATCCCGACTGTGAGGACGGCTCGGACGAGTCCCTGGAGAAGTGCAGCTACAAGGCCAGGCCCCAGGCGCTGAACACCTGCGCAGCCCACGAGTTCAGGTGCGGGAGCGGGGAGTGCATCCACCTGAACTGGAAGTGCGATGGGGACGAGGACTGCAAAGACAAGTCAGACGAGCAGAACTGCCGTGAGTGTTGCCCGGGGTGGGTAGGGTGGGGTAGGAGGTCTGCGAGGAAAGTTTTCAGGGTGCCACCAACAGCTTTGTGCTTGGCCAAGGCCAGTGCTGGAGTATCGGTGCCTGCAGACTGCATACCGGGGTGGGAGGGGTCTAATCCGGGCTTTTCAGGTATCTCCCGTAACGTTTGCTGCTGTCCCGTGACACCAACGGGGGCAGTGATGAGAATCGGCCAACCTGGCAGAGACAGGATTAGAGGCAGCAGCTCCTTCGGGTAGAAACCAGAGCTAGGGAAGAGGAACAAGTATGAAAAGCCTCAGACCACCTGTGTGAGCCAGAGCCCCCACAGGCCAGAAACCATGGCTAATGCTAACCTACAGGCAGGGAAGAAATTAATTCTCTGCCCAGGAAGCCAAAATCTATCGAACCAGATGGCGGATAACAGCCCCTCCGAAGAAGCCGGTGTGAAACGCTCTCTGACTTTGGCTGGTTAAAGGCACAGAGCTGATAAATAATGGACTCCTGTTTGGTTAGCTCTTTGCATTTAACACCTTGTTGCCGTGTTTCGCATGTTCCATTCATTTTCAGACATGAAGCTGCTCCAGCTGGCCACTTACCCAGGGAGACCCAGGCAGGGGGATAGAGAAAAATGTTTCACTGAAATATTCATCATCACAAGAGTGGGATACGATAAAATATTTACACAGCTGTCTGCACACAGCAGTGCTGATGCATGGCCGCTGCCGGGAGCGGGGCAGCTATTGACTGCAGAAACAAAATCTCTCAAACAAGGAGCGCAGGAAAATCTCCCACTCGTACAGATGGAGCCTGGGATTGTTAATGTCCACGGTGATATTGCACCCGGCAAACCACAGGGCAGGGAACCCCAGGCCAACGGGACCCGAGCAGCCACTGCTTGCAAAGGGGCCTCGTGTGAAGGAAAGGGCAAGCTTTCTCTGGAGCACGGAGATTGTGCGGCTTCTTTACCAGGGGAAGGAGGAAGCGAAGGGTCTTGGGTAGCGCTGGCTGTGGGCCACTCCTCTACGTTTCAGGGCGAGGGAGAACAAGAAGTAGAAGGCCTGGGGGCAAGAGAAGGCGAGAAACGCAGGGAACAAGGTCAGTAGAACAGAAGGGGCCTAAAGCGGGCTCAGGATTGATGCTCAGCCCTGGGGGATGGCTTTGAGGCGGGTGGGCGGTTGTGAAGCGATCGGGGCTGACACTTGAAAAGGCGAGTGCTAGTGCCCTGCGGGGGCAGGAGAGCCACGGCTGCACCTCCAGGAAGGGGAGCCGAAGTGGGCGGTGATCTGCCTGCTCGGCACTGGCAGCTGCAGAGTTTCGGCAAGTGCCACCACCCCAGGTCGTGGTCCTGAGCCCCCTTTGGAGGAGAGGGACTTCATTCTGGAAACTCGCTTGGGCACCGTAATAAGGACTCTGCTTCAAGAGGCCTCGTGGGCAGCCGGAGCACGCGCCTTCCCTTGGATTCACCTTCACAAAGGCTGACCCCATCTGTCACAGTGCAGAGACAGCCAAGCCCAGGAGGAGGGTGGGAGGTGAGCCCTTCACAGGCTGGCAGCCGCCAAAGTCCTGCAGTGTGGAGTTCAAATGCTAGAAATGATCCTCTGCAGCAGTCCTGCCAGCCAGGGCCGTGGGGGCTCACGGGTGCGCCTGGGCACTGAACAAATAGTTCCCGTCCCAAAGAACTTGCAGCCGAGTGACTGAGCCCAGGACGGTTCCTCGGCATGCACACGGGCCTCGGAGCAGGATTGGGAAGAAGAGCTCCCTTCCCTCCTTGCTCACAGCTGTGGAGGGAGGAGGGGCCCGGTCACAGCTGCAGTCGGTGCCCAGGGCATGTTGAGCCCCCGCTGTACATAAAGACACAACTCCATAAAGTCCCCAGCCATCATGTTCATCTTGCCTGGGCTGCAAGGCTGGCAGGAGGGGACGGACAAGGGAGGGCGGATGCCAGTGCGGAGGGCCTGGTGCTTGCAGGTACGAAACGCTGTTGGTTTGCGGTGGCAGTTTAACGTGACAAGTGTTTGGTGGGCAGTTTTGCCCCCATCTCCTGGAGCTGGGAAGGTGGCTATAAAGCCGCTGAGCTCACTGATTGCTGAGGCTCTACTGATTTAAGCCCAAAAATAGCCCGCTATTTCCTGCACCCCTGGCACATACAAGTCGAGGAGGTCTGCAAGCAGATGGCCCCTCTGTCCCACACCAGGGCACCCGGGAAGGCTTGAGTGCCCCATCCTGAGGGCTGTCGTCTTGGATTGTGTCCCCGTTTCAGCCCCCTTGTTTGCATGCCAGGCCTTGGCATAGCCTCCACCCTTGATACTTGCTCTTCTACTCCAGGAACGTGGTTGGGATGGAAATCCTTCCCCTCTCATGGGTTCAAGTGAAGGGATCTTATAACTCAAATGCTCTGGTCACCTGTGACAAGGTTCCAGGTGACTCCTTTCTCCCTGTCAACCAAAGGGTTAACTCCAGCTTCACAGTGCGCAGGGGCAGGGCCACACACTGCCTGGTGCAGGGGGGGGCTCCCTCTTGGGGTCACAGCGGTTGTGTTTAGCATGAGGCTGGGGGGGTTTCGGGTCCCTCTGGAAGTGCTAGCCAGCCGTGTAACACTGGCACCCAGCGCAAGGGGCTCGGGGCCTCGTGCTCCCGTGGGCTCAGTGGGAGTTCAAGGTCATTGGCCCGTCTCCGAATCAGGTCCCCGGTCCAACTTCTGCTGATGGTGGTAGCAGGACAGACGTGGGGGTGTGTTTTCTTCCGCCGGATCCTCGGCCCTCTCTTGACTGTGCCCAGGCCTCTTGGCATCCACTCGGCCAGCGGGACCCGGTCGTTCCCTCCTCCCAGCCTGCGCCCTCCGGCTTGGCTGGGGGTGCCCTACACACGTATCCGTGTATTGTAGATGTGGAAGCTCTTTCCAGGAATCTTGTTTCTGAAATAAAAGCCAACAGCGAGGGCTATTTTTAGGCATAATTAATGGGATGGTAACGATGCTAGTTTCATCCCAACTGTACACAAGAAAGCACAGGCCTGGTCTGCTCGGCAAAACATCCCGCTGACGTGAACGACACCGCAGCGGCATGGGGGGAAGAGCAGCGCCAAATGGATCATCGGCATCATGTCCTTCCTGGTAGCTTCCCCGGATCCGACGCTCGTCTGCAGCCTGACCTCTGTCACGTGCTTAACTCTTGGGATCATTTTTTTTTCCCCTGCCCTCAAAACAAGGTGTCCCTTGGTGAGCGCTGTTGTGCATACGATGTCCCACGGGGAGCGGTGCCCCCGGGAGCCTGCACGCTGTGCCACTGTATTTATAAATGTTGGGTTTGCCCCACCCCACATTGTGGCAGTTGTCACTGCTGTCTGAAATGTCACGCAGCTGGAGCTGGATCCCGACTGCCTGCTGGAGCTCAGTCAGATGAAGTCATCCCGAATCTGCACGGTGCCTCTCGGGATACTGGCAGATAACGCCAAGGCCTGGTCAGCGCTTTATGACACTTGCCGCTTGCTCGCTGGATGTCTCGTGGCTCATCTCAAGTCATCTAAAAGCCATAATTTCCGTATTCAGGGACAGCTTGTGAAATTGCTGGGGAAATTCTATCATGCAGCTCTTGATCACATGAATTAGCATCAGTCC
>NW_005842168.1:557793-567995 GCF_000455745.1 Alligator sinensis | reverse complement strand
CAGAGCAGAGCCGGCTCCCAGGTGCGTGGCGGGCGTAGATAGTGTCTGTGTGGAACGAGGCTGGAGACCTGCCGACTCACCGCTGTGTTTTTCCCTCCCAGTCTGCATCTCCAGTGAGTTTCAGTGCAGCAACAAGACCTGCATCGCCATGATCTTCGTGTGCGACGGCGATGACGACTGCGGCGATGGCAGCGACGAGAGAAAGTGCTCGCCCCTGATCTGCAGCCCCAGCGAGTTCCAGTGCAACAACAGCATGTGCATCCCGGAGCTGTGGGTCTGCGACAGCCATCCCGACTGTGAGGACGGCTCGGACGAGTCCCTGGAGAAGTGCAGCTACAAGGCCAGGCCCCAGGCGCTGAACACCTGCGCAGCCCACGAGTTCAGGTGCGGGAGCGGGGAGTGCATCCACCTGAACTGGAAGTGCGATGGGGACGAGGACTGCAAAGACAAGTCAGACGAGCAGAACTGCCGTGAGTGTTGCCCGGGGTGGGTAGGGTGGGGTAGGAGGTCTGCGAGGAAAGTTTTCAGGGTGCCACCAACAGCTTTGTGCTTGGCCAAGGCCAGTGCTGGAGTATCGGTGCCTGCAGACTGCATACCGGGGTGGGAGGGGTCTAATCCGGGCTTTTCAGGTATCTCCCGTAACGTTTGCTGCTGTCCCGTGACACCAACGGGGGCAGTGATGAGAATCGGCCAACCTGGCAGAGACAGGATTAGAGGCAGCAGCTCCTTCGGGTAGAAACCAGAGCTAGGGAAGAGGAACAAGTATGAAAAGCCTCAGACCACCTGTGTGAGCCAGAGCCCCCACAGGCCAGAAACCATGGCTAATGCTAACCTACAGGCAGGGAAGAAATTAATTCTCTGCCCAGGAAGCCAAAATCTATCGAACCAGATGGCGGATAACAGCCCCTCCGAAGAAGCCGGTGTGAAACGCTCTCTGACTTTGGCTGGTTAAAGGCACAGAGCTGATAAATAATGGACTCCTGTTTGGTTAGCTCTTTGCATTTAACACCTTGTTGCCGTGTTTCGCATGTTCCATTCATTTTCAGACATGAAGCTGCTCCAGCTGGCCACTTACCCAGGGAGACCCAGGCAGGGGGATAGAGAAAAATGTTTCACTGAAATATTCATCATCACAAGAGTGGGATACGATAAAATATTTACACAGCTGTCTGCACACAGCAGTGCTGATGCATGGCCGCTGCCGGGAGCGGGGCAGCTATTGACTGCAGAAACAAAATCTCTCAAACAAGGAGCGCAGGAAAATCTCCCACTCGTACAGATGGAGCCTGGGATTGTTAATGTCCACGGTGATATTGCACCCGGCAAACCACAGGGCAGGGAACCCCAGGCCAACGGGACCCGAGCAGCCACTGCTTGCAAAGGGGCCTCGTGTGAAGGAAAGGGCAAGCTTTCTCTGGAGCACGGAGATTGTGCGGCTTCTTTACCAGGGGAAGGAGGAAGCGAAGGGTCTTGGGTAGCGCTGGCTGTGGGCCACTCCTCTACGTTTCAGGGCGAGGGAGAACAAGAAGTAGAAGGCCTGGGGGCAAGAGAAGGCGAGAAACGCAGGGAACAAGGTCAGTAGAACAGAAGGGGCCTAAAGCGGGCTCAGGATTGATGCTCAGCCCTGGGGGATGGCTTTGAGGCGGGTGGGCGGTTGTGAAGCGATCGGGGCTGACACTTGAAAAGGCGAGTGCTAGTGCCCTGCGGGGGCAGGAGAGCCACGGCTGCACCTCCAGGAAGGGGAGCCGAAGTGGGCGGTGATCTGCCTGCTCGGCACTGGCAGCTGCAGAGTTTCGGCAAGTGCCACCACCCCAGGTCGTGGTCCTGAGCCCCCTTTGGAGGAGAGGGACTTCATTCTGGAAACTCGCTTGGGCACCGTAATAAGGACTCTGCTTCAAGAGGCCTCGTGGGCAGCCGGAGCACGCGCCTTCCCTTGGATTCACCTTCACAAAGGCTGACCCCATCTGTCACAGTGCAGAGACAGCCAAGCCCAGGAGGAGGGTGGGAGGTGAGCCCTTCACAGGCTGGCAGCCGCCAAAGTCCTGCAGTGTGGAGTTCAAATGCTAGAAATGATCCTCTGCAGCAGTCCTGCCAGCCAGGGCCGTGGGGGCTCACGGGTGCGCCTGGGCACTGAACAAATAGTTCCCGTCCCAAAGAACTTGCAGCCGAGTGACTGAGCCCAGGACGGTTCCTCGGCATGCACACGGGCCTCGGAGCAGGATTGGGAAGAAGAGCTCCCTTCCCTCCTTGCTCACAGCTGTGGAGGGAGGAGGGGCCCGGTCACAGCTGCAGTCGGTGCCCAGGGCATGTTGAGCCCCCGCTGTACATAAAGACACAACTCCATAAAGTCCCCAGCCATCATGTTCATCTTGCCTGGGCTGCAAGGCTGGCAGGAGGGGACGGACAAGGGAGGGCGGATGCCAGTGCGGAGGGCCTGGTGCTTGCAGGTACGAAACGCTGTTGGTTTGCGGTGGCAGTTTAACGTGACAAGTGTTTGGTGGGCAGTTTTGCCCCCATCTCCTGGAGCTGGGAAGGTGGCTATAAAGCCGCTGAGCTCACTGATTGCTGAGGCTCTACTGATTTAAGCCCAAAAATAGCCCGCTATTTCCTGCACCCCTGGCACATACAAGTCGAGGAGGTCTGCAAGCAGATGGCCCCTCTGTCCCACACCAGGGCACCCGGGAAGGCTTGAGTGCCCCATCCTGAGGGCTGTCGTCTTGGATTGTGTCCCCGTTTCAGCCCCCTTGTTTGCATGCCAGGCCTTGGCATAGCCTCCACCCTTGATACTTGCTCTTCTACTCCAGGAACGTGGTTGGGATGGAAATCCTTCCCCTCTCATGGGTTCAAGTGAAGGGATCTTATAACTCAAATGCTCTGGTCACCTGTGACAAGGTTCCAGGTGACTCCTTTCTCCCTGTCAACCAAAGGGTTAACTCCAGCTTCACAGTGCGCAGGGGCAGGGCCACACACTGCCTGGTGCAGGGGGGGGCTCCCTCTTGGGGTCACAGCGGTTGTGTTTAGCATGAGGCTGGGGGGGTTTCGGGTCCCTCTGGAAGTGCTAGCCAGCCGTGTAACACTGGCACCCAGCGCAAGGGGCTCGGGGCCTCGTGCTCCCGTGGGCTCAGTGGGAGTTCAAGGTCATTGGCCCGTCTCCGAATCAGGTCCCCGGTCCAACTTCTGCTGATGGTGGTAGCAGGACAGACGTGGGGGTGTGTTTTCTTCCGCCGGATCCTCGGCCCTCTCTTGACTGTGCCCAGGCCTCTTGGCATCCACTCGGCCAGCGGGACCCGGTCGTTCCCTCCTCCCAGCCTGCGCCCTCCGGCTTGGCTGGGGGTGCCCTACACACGTATCCGTGTATTGTAGATGTGGAAGCTCTTTCCAGGAATCTTGTTTCTGAAATAAAAGCCAACAGCGAGGGCTATTTTTAGGCATAATTAATGGGATGGTAACGATGCTAGTTTCATCCCAACTGTACACAAGAAAGCACAGGCCTGGTCTGCTCGGCAAAACATCCCGCTGACGTGAACGACACCGCAGCGGCATGGGGGGAAGAGCAGCGCCAAATGGATCATCGGCATCATGTCCTTCCTGGTAGCTTCCCCGGATCCGACGCTCGTCTGCAGCCTGACCTCTGTCACGTGCTTAACTCTTGGGATCATTTTTTTTTCCCCTGCCCTCAAAACAAGGTGTCCCTTGGTGAGCGCTGTTGTGCATACGATGTCCCACGGGGAGCGGTGCCCCCGGGAGCCTGCACGCTGTGCCACTGTATTTATAAATGTTGGGTTTGCCCCACCCCACATTGTGGCAGTTGTCACTGCTGTCTGAAATGTCACGCAGCTGGAGCTGGATCCCGACTGCCTGCTGGAGCTCAGTCAGATGAAGTCATCCCGAATCTGCACGGTGCCTCTCGGGATACTGGCAGATAACGCCAAGGCCTGGTCAGCGCTTTATGACACTTGCCGCTTGCTCGCTGGATGTCTCGTGGCTCATCTCAAGTCATCTAAAAGCCATAATTTCCGTATTCAGGGACAGCTTGTGAAATTGCTGGGGAAATTCTATCATGCAGCTCTTGATCACATGAATTAGCATCAGTCCTGACCTCCTGCCGCTACTTGGAGGCAATGATTTTCTGTCATTTAGTACCAGGCTGCAGCCCCAAGGGGCAGGCACTAGATTCGAGACTTCTAAACGGTCTGTGACTTTAATAGCATTGTGAGCAAACATCTGGGAGGCAGCCTGCTCCAGATGTGAGGAAGAGCATGCCCTGGGAGGGGGCCTCAGATCCCCTGGGTCATCACGCTCATGGCCACGGCCCCTGAAGAGCTGCAAAGCCTCTGTGCTGGTGGGCAGCGCTAGTCTGAGCTCTGGAGGGCTGACCCTAACTGCAAGGACTAGGGTGGGTCTGTTTTAGGAGCGGGGTTGGGGTAGGAACCAAGGGGATTTTTAGTGCATCCGTTGCAAAGATTTGCTTTGAGTTGGGAAGAACCTGGGCAGGAAAATCAACTCCAGCTTTGAAACATGGCTGGAGACTGCAGAGGGGTTTTCAGAGCAGAGCAGCGCCGAGAGCTAGAGCCTGGCCGTCAGAGGAGCACCACCGCTCCCAGCCCCCCGCTCTGCAGGGCGAGTTGCACGTCCGTAACGGCACTGACTTGCATGGGGAGGCATCAGGCATGAATCGGGCCCCTGAGCTGGAGTTGAGCTGATTTCAGATTGGTTTCTGTTGTCCTGGTGCTGAGGAGAAGCGGCCTTCATCCCGTCTCCTCCAGGTCTTTCCTGCCCCAGAGCCGCTCTGCGGCACGCTGCCTCGTGGGGCGAAGGACCGCTCACGAACACCAGTGAGCGTGGGGTTCGACTGCCCGCTTGCTTCACCCGCAACCTTGCAGGGAGCTGTTGTCTGCTCTGAACAGCCTGGGGCTGCTGGTCACGGGACTGGCTTTGTCCCACGTGTCTGGCCAGCCTCGGAGCTCTGCTTCCCCCCCATGTTCTCCCCGATCCTCAGGATCAGCTGGGGCCGGGTTCAGCCAGTTGAGGTTCAAGGCAGGGCCTTGCAGCAAAGACCCCTTCCCCAACCGGGCTGCCATACCCTAGGTTGTCTGGTGCTGTGGGCTTCTGCCCAGCTCATCTCCCAAGACGGGTGTTGCCTGAGTCGATTTGCAGGGTGGCTCGTGGTGCGGGGGAGAGTACGGAGATGGGGTAACTGAGCCTCTGCCAAGACCTTTACTGGACCCAGTCAGCTCTGCCTGTAAGATGTGCCGTGAGCTGTGTCTGAAGAGCGTGCAGCCTAGTGACCCGGTCACAAGACAGCCGTACATAGCTACTGCCCTCACGTTACGCTGCGCGCCGGCTAACACTCGACTGGTGTCCTTTTGAAGCACTGGTGACCTGCCGCCCTGACGAGTTCCAGTGCGGAGACGGGACCTGCATCCACGGGACGAAGCAGTGCAACAAGGTGCACGACTGCCCCGACAACAGCGACGAGGCGGGCTGCATCAACGGTACGTACGGCCAGTGTGCCTCGCCCCTGGCATGGCACCACGAGAGCTGCAGCTCTGGCCCCCGCGGTGCAACCGGGGCAAGGCTGTTTGGCTCCTCCTCTGCCCCGCGGGGTTATTTGCGAGACAGCCTTTCTTGTCCTCCCAGGAGTGGGGCTGCCCCGGGGAAACTGCTCCATAGCCCTAGTCGGCCCGTCTGAAGTGTTCCCTGCATGACAGTCAGCCTATTTGTTTGCTTAATTATTAATTCCATCCCATTGCTGCTAATTGTACCTTCTTGAAGCTTAAATGTTCTTGCTTGGTTCCCACCAGCCTCGTCTAACTTAGCTGCTTTCCTCTCTTGCCCAACATGACAGAGTCAGCGTGCGAAAGTCCCAGCAAGTTTCAGTGTAAGAGTGGAGAGTGCATTGACGGAGGCAAAGTGTGCGATTCCCATAGAGACTGCAGGGACTTGTCTGACGAGCCTCTGAAAGAATGTGGTACGGTACATGCCTTGTCCTTGTCACTCGTGTCGTAACCATCCCCTCCCGTCCCCCCGGCACGGCTCTGAGAACTGCACGCGGGCGCTCTCCCTGTTCCTGCTCCGTCCCCCATCCTGCCCTTTCTCTCTGTGCTCTGTGCTTGCAGTGTGGAGGCAGCCCGTCTCCAGATATCTTCAGCCTGCTCTACTGAGAGCCAGCTTCTAAGACCTCAGTCCTATTTGCCCCTAGATTAGTTCAGCTCCCTGCCTCAGTTTCCCCAGCAGTGACATGTGGATAATCATACCATTGTTAGGATCGATGCAGGAATTGTAAAGTGCCCTGGAGCTGGGAAGACATAACCGGAGAACTTTTCTCCCCTGGGGGAGATCTCAGTGCTTGCCCTGCTCTGTTGGGTTTGAAAGCCCAGATCAGATGAGCTTAGAGGTTCCCCTGCTGTCAGACTATAGTGGCCCCGAGGTAAGTGCCAGTCCCAACAGCCTAAAGCCGAAGTCTGGCAAGCTTCTGGTTGCTGAGTTGGCTTCATGCTCTCCCAGAGGATTTTGGACAGTGGAGTCTCCCACCTGCCCCGTTTTGTGGGCACTGCTGGCAGCAGCACTAGTCTGGAGCATGACGCAGGTGCAGGCAGGGCATGGACTGTGCTTGAGGCCCCCATGCAGTGGAGTGCAGTCCAGGCTACAGGAGCCAGGAGTCTGGCCTGAGGCCTGGCATCCCAGCACTGACCTTGACTGTTCATCCCTGTATGGACAAGAGCTAGGCATGCCACCCAGGTCCCCAGGCACTCCTTTGGGACCCAGAAGAGGAGACAGGTGGGACCCACCACCAGCAGGGAAACGTGCAGGGGGATTTCAAGGCTCCCGCACCACGACCCAGTGTCACTAGCCCAGGTGCATTGATCTGCAGTGCCCTGTGCCTGGCTGAGCACAGCTCTGTGCATGTGTGTGTGTGCATGTGCTTTGCATGCGTTTGTCATGAGCTTTCCCCACTCCCTTGCTTTCCTCCACACTAACACACATCATCATGTGTTTCTGCGTGGATGCTGCCACTCGCCAGCCCGTGAAATTCTCTCATCTCATTCCTGGCCCAGCTTAGCCTGGCTGTGGGCCCAACCTGCCAATGAGTCATGTGGACGTTAGAAAACCCCAAGAATTGTGTTAGTTCCTTTGCAGCTACAATGGGCACGGGTTTATCTGAAGGTAGAGGCAGGAAGTTTAGACAGGAGAGGCTGGCAGAAGACAAGCCCCGTTGCTCTCACTGCCTGCAAGGTGACGAAGCCCCTTCTGTCTCAGCCTGTTAAGCAGGGGGGTGCACTCAAGACCCTTGGCAGAGCCAAGGTTGAGCCCTCCAGGAGCCCCATCCAGGGGCCATATGAAGGGCTGCAGCAAGAGAACCAGAGCTGGAATGAGTGTGTCCAGCCATGCTAGGAACCACGGCTGAAGCCAGGAGCATGGGCAGCACGCAGCGTTGTGCAAACTGCAGCGGCCTCCAATCGCATTTCCAGGAGGAAGGGGGGCAGGGGGTACAGGCACATACAGCGTTCAATTGGCTGGAGGCCAATATAAGGGCAGCAATAGGCAATACACAGCTAATGAATGTCAGCGAGCAGCTACAGCACTGCCACGACTCTGTGCACTGCTGCTCGGAGCCTCCTGAACCGGCTGCTATTAATGACGTGTTGATGCGTGAGCTGATGTCTTTGTTAGGCAGCTGGAGGTGTGCTGTGGCTGAGGGCAGTCCTTCTGGCACAGCGTTTCCACCGCCTTGTGAACGTAACCGGCTTGTTTCCTGCCGTGGGGACCGGCTTCGTGGCTTTGCTGCGCAGCTGAACGGTGGGAGCTGAGGAAGCCGGGGTGGATTAAAACAGAAACAGACCGATTCGCCTGTCGCTTGCATTGCGGGCAGGAGCTGATGGGCCACAGCCCCGATGTGCCCCTGCAGGGGAGGCCCCCCCCACCCCCCAATGCACAGCCGTCCCGGGAAGCACGTTCTCTTCACTGGGTGCCAGCTAATTAGGACAACGTGGGCCAGCAAAGGGAAACCTCATTTTTGGCAGGAAAACAGCCTTCCTCCGCCCCTCCTTGGCTCTCGCTGCGGAGAGGTGGCTAGGCTGTGCTTCGAGGGTCAACACTTGAACGTGCAAAGGAAAAAAGAGGCCTCCATTTATTTAACCAGGATTTGAGGGCTGGACTCTCGCTGTATAGACAGCCCACGGGTGTGAGCAGGAGGCTGCCGCACTACTAGCTAAGTGTCTGCATCTCCATGTTAGCTGAGAATACCCTTGGAGCACTTTGCCTTGGTGTTTTAGGACTGCCTCAGTGCAGGGTGCATCGCGGTATAAGCTGGGGAGTATCTCAGACTGGCAGGGACCCGTGGTTCAGATGAGACTTGAGGAAACCATCCAGCGAGCACCCCCAGAGCAGGGGGAGGTAGCGGGGAGTCGAGTGGAGAAAACTCTCAGGTGCTGTGACTGCTGCAGGGTTTAAAATCCGGTAGATGCACATGGAGGGAGGAGCGGCGGGGGTGGGCGGATACCGGAGACGCAGGAACTGCATATGGAGCATCCCTAACGTGTTGGGTCATTTTAAAAGCACTGTTTTCTAGTCTGAGGGTGGCTGCTCCTTATTTGTGCAGTCGCTTGTATGCGCTGTACAGCCGGCTCCTGACCACCGGCTGCTAGTACCCGACGAAACATTTCTGGGTGCCTTGGCCCTCTTTTATTGTAGTCGCTCTTGTAAGACCCTTCCTTTCTCCTACATAATGTGTGTGCCTCTTCCAGGCCTCAATGAATGCTCAAACAACAACGGTGGTTGCTCCCACATATGCAAGGACTTGAAGATTGGGTATGAATGCGAATGCCCTCCCGGATACAAGCTTCTGGATAAGAAAACGTGTGGAGGTAATTTACATGCGAACAGCAGTGCCTTGTGTCTCGCTGTACAGAGACGCAATTATAGTTACTCCAGCTTTGCTCCATCACAGATGGTTTGATTTTGAGTTATTGATGGGTTTCAAACACTCCTTTCAGACATAGATGAATGTGAGAATCCAGACGCTTGTAGCCAGATCTGCATTAATTACAAGGGGGACTACAAATGCGAGTGCTACAAGGGCTACGAGATGGACACCCTGTCCAAGAACTGCAAAGCTGTAGGTAAGGCAACTCCAGCAGCATGCAAACACAGCTCACCTGGCGCCAGCAGGAGCCTTATACACCAATTTGGGTGTGTGAGCCATGGCTGGGGGACGGGGGGAGGCAGACAGACACCAAGAAGCCAGCACCAGCTGTCTCCAGCCACACAGAACTGCTGCAGCGATAGCAGATGTGTCTGGAGGCAATCTTCACTGATCGTGCAGCTCAGAATATTTTAACTGCAGATCAAGATCCCAGGCTCCAGTTGGCTGTTTGAAGCTGAGACGAAAGGCTCATGACAGGCGCTGGTAAAAAACACGCAGCAAAGAGTCCACACAACAGTATTAGAAAGGGACCCAATTAAAGGGATCATCCAGCAGAGCCCCCTGCCCCGCTTGCAGCCACAGGCAGAGCAGCAGCTCACTCCCAGGTGCTTCTTCTAGAGCCTTGGCTCCGTGCGAAGGGAAGGATGCAAATGGCAGAGCGCTGGAAGGCTGTGTTGGACGGAGGTCCACAGTCAGGCTCAGTGACCAGTGCATGGCAAGATAGATAGGTGTTTAGGGGCCGTGCCTGCTCTCTCTACAAGGTAGTCCTAGGAACTGCAGGTGGGCATGTTGCACGCCCTGTAGGGTGTATGCAGCTTCCCACCCTCCTTTAAATGAGTGTGCCCTTCCCTGCATGCTCTTCAGGGAGCAGCCAGCTGGGGTTGACCAACATTGGGGGACCCACTGTGTTTGCTGGCTAGGAAATCCTACCTCCCAGCTGCAAAACAGCTTTGTAGTCCAGCTCCAGGCTGGGAAGCCCTACCCTTCGCTGGACTCGGTGAGCCCTTTCAGTCCTATGCTGCACGGCTGTGTTGTTTCCAAAGGAAACAACCAGCACACGTTGGCAGGGCCCAGGACTTAAGGTGGACCCTCACCTTCTTCATTTGGCTACTTTTGGTTCAGTGGGACGTGTGCCTGAGTGAGGCCCATCATGGATAGCTGAGGTGCTGAGCAGAATAAGATAAATACCGTGCCTTCCCCTCTCTCTCAAGTTTATCACAAGACAAATCAACTTGAGCTTCCTAGGAGAGCCCAGTGCATAGTCTTAACTCCACTG